>NW_027256888.1:49651340-49978840 GCF_029215685.1 Pituophis catenifer annectens
ACCTCTTCTGCCAGATCTAACAGGTTGGTTAGACATTAGGGAGAGACAGTCATAACTAAGCCGTAAATGGCTAAAGTCATAAAGCCATAAAGGGCTAAAAGGTAAGCAGTGGTACCTTGAATCGTAGCATAGATGTCACATATTAAAAACAATCAGCAGTCATTACTGCCCGTGCTGCTGTATTTTACAGCAGCTGAAGCTTCCCAATACTGTTCAAGGGCAGACTCATGTAGAATGTATTGCAGTGAGCCAATTAGGAAGTGATTAAGGTGTCAGTGACTGTGAGTAGGGCCTCTTGGTCCAGAAATGTGTGCAGTATAGAAAATGAAGCTATATAAAGGCTTCCCTGGCCATGACTGCTACATGGTCTTTGAACAGAACCAATGAGACAACAAAGAATTTTAAATTCTGTACAGGATTTATCTGTGGTAATGCAACATCACCTACATCATGAGATGGAATATTTCCAGAACTAAGAGGTCCTAAACTCTAGAGCCACTCAGTCTGTAGGTTCCAGATCCCTACAGCCTCTAGACATTGAGATGGGAATATACAGCATCACTCAGACATTCTGGAGTGGAAATATAAAACTGAATATCATCTGCATACTGATGGTATCTCACTCTGAACTGAATGAATGACTCTATCCAGCTTCATGTAGATATGAACCAGGAAGAGAGGATGACAGCACCAATCCGTGCAGCACCCTACATAGCAAGAGCTATGGGTTAGACCTTTCCTGTCTCCTCTCCAGGAATCAGTCCAGTTCCTCTTTCCTCTCCAGGAATCAGTACTTAACTGAAAGTACTACCAATTAAGTGATTTTCAGAGTTAATGTCTGCTTTGAATTTCCTAATTAAAATATGTATTAAATATAGTGGTTGATGATAGGCAAGTGTGAATTCTTGGGTCCGTGTAGAAAATGGGTTAAAAATTTAAAAACATAAATGTGTGCTATTTTTTTTAACAATTGAGGTGGTACCTCCTCTATTCATTCTTTCACTGATTAATATAACAAATGCTGAAGGTATCTTTGAGGTCATAGGGATATAAAGATTTGTGATACCCGGTAATTCACCTGACACTAAATAAAATATTTTGCAGGTATTGTATATCCAGTTTAATTTAAAAAATCATTTGCCCATTATTAATTAATCAGAAAGCAACAAAATTTTTAGCTTTGAATGTCTTTAATATTTTAAATTATAAATCTTTTTGATACTTTTTTAAAATATTTATATGGTCTTGTTAAAATATCAATTAATTTGTAATTGAATAGTATTTTCCCTTCTATACTTATAACATTCAATAGATCTTTTAATGTAGATGCATGCACAGTCAAATAGTTGTGTGGATTCCAGCTTCTTTTTATTATCTTTTGTTTTGCTGTAAAGGATCTATGAAATAAATTGTTATATCATTCTGAAAGGGAGGGAGGACGTGTTACAGATTGATTTTCTTTTCTTTTCTCAGTGTAAGGCTGCCAGAATTGTGGAGCCAGGCAGCCTCAATACTGGAATATTAAATTAAATCCAAGATGTTACCTATTTGTGTTAAACACCACCTTGCAAAATTAATGCCCGATATTTTGTCAGGCTTTTGTAGTGTGATATTACCTTCCTTGTATTTTAAAAGAAAACTACTGATACTGAAGACATAAAAATGTATCATTTGAACCATGTCTAATATTATAACTGCTTGCAAATGTAAGAAATGTCTGATGAAGTGAGAGTACAAAATTGGGACCGTTTTTCTACTTTGGTCCAACTTTTCTGGCATTACTTATTAACCATTGAAGGGAAAGATACGGGTTGAAATCACAAAATAGTCACTCAGAATTATACGTACTATTAAAGGGATACATGGTGACAAAAATCTAACAAAAATATATAACTGAGATGTAACAAAAATAATTAATTTGCCTGTTGTCCTTTTCATGCTCAAACTTATGTACTACATATACCTTTTATAACACCTTTCTTGTCAATATCTAGCTATATTCCATTCCAGTATGTTCATAGCCAATGGACTGCTAAGTAATTAACATATTTCTTGAGGGGACCCCATATTGGTTTGTCCACTATAGTTTTCTCTGAATGATATAAGCTGCCTCATATAATTTGAAGAGTGAAAATATTCTCTCAGTTTGCAGGAAGCTAAGTACATTACTGTCTGTGCAATAAGTGAACATTGAACACCTGTGATAAAGCCCCTACTCAGATTTTAGCTTGCTCTGTTTCTGGCCAGGCGGTTATTCACACCTGCTGTTCTGCTGTCTTTTAATTTCACTTTTCCATTTTTCTAAAAGATCTATTATATCTCTTGATCCAAGAGACACATTTTAAGGGATGTTTAACCATCTTCTAAAACCATGAAAAATTGATTTTATGTCATTTTTTCAGCCTACTTTATTCCCTACTCTATTTCACCTTGTTGTGTCACCCTTTGTATCTTTGATAAATTATACCCTATCCTTATACTGTGCATATTCTTTATAACCTTGATTAAAATTCAGAATAATCATTTGCCAATATATGCTATTCAGTACCTCCCAGAAATATTTTCCATTATTTATAACAGTAGCTTCTTGTTGATTGAAGAAATATCATTAATGATTGAGCTGACAACCTAACTTGTAACAGTATTTTTTCCTTAATGTGCTCTAATTTAAATAAGATATGATTTTCTTCATTTATCACAGCTTACCAAGAGAGTGAACTGCAGAATGCATATTCAGTTTACTTGAACTTTGTTGTGACAAAAATGACTCTATCATAGGACAATGCAAACTGTTATCTCTTTCATTGTTTATTAGCTGCTTTGTTTTTGTTCTTTCTCTTGTTATTCTTTTGGTTAACAGCTAACAGTATATTTTTTTCTGGCAACAGTGAACTGGACTTTGATCTCTAAATACTCTAATTGGATAAAGTCTTAAGAAAGTCACGAACCTCGTCTTCAATAATAGGTGTCCTAAGTGTAATTTGTCATTGCCTTCAGCTACTTAAAAATTCTGCAGATTCAGAAGAAATTGCTTTGACTCTGGCAAAAATATTTATGAATTAGTATTATGGAGAAAATATTTAAAGCCAGATGATTGAGTTAACTTGTAGTCATGCACTGTGCGATACAATGGATATGCATAAGATAAACATATGAGCCTATCGGAAGTGTATATTTTGTTTAAGACATATCTGTTTCTGTATGTTGTGTATTATTTTGTTACATTTCTATACCTCCCAGAATAATTGGAATAGAGTGTCCTATTAAGTAAATATAGAAATAAGAGGTGGTAAAGAGTGCTAAAACATAAAAGTAGTAGGGTAATAGAAGAAAACTAGGAGGAAAACTGAAAAGTGTCGGAATTATGTTCAATGAATGTAACAAGTTTCATAAAGTATTATAACAGAGAACCTGAGACAGAAAGGAGTGAACGGAGGTCAAATGAAGCAACATCTGGCCATGTTAGGATAAATGCACTGTCGTTAAGCATTGGTGATGTATAATGAAATTCTATTTGCTATGGAAATCAATCACAAAACCTTTGATATCAAGTTCACCTCTAATAATTACTGCTAGTAATTCAGTTATCACAAGGAAATAATAGAGGAAAAGAGGACACTCCTGCCAGGTGCCCTTTTGTAATGAGAAAGATTCAGATCATTAACTCTTACACTGAGTTTTGGTTTCTGATAGAGTTTTCTGAATGCATTCTGTGAATATTGTTCAGAAAACAGCAGGGTAGAGATCTCTGGAAACTGCAAAACCAAAAATCACATCTTTTCGCCAACAAAAGACTTTCTAAACCTTTTTTTTTAATGTTTTGTCATAATCTCAGCAAGAAATTGACATCATATAAAACTCAGATTCTCCTTTCAGTTTTAATATAATCTTAGAACACTTAGAATAAGATATAGATTTACCAAATAGATAAGAGATAATATCATCCTAGGGTTTGGAAAAAACAATAATGACATGAATATTCTGTGTCTATTGTTATTATGCAGTGTCAATTGTGTCTGAAGCTAGAATATCTTTCAAACAAACTACCGAAGGAAACAATCATTGCTTCAAAGTGAAGGTTTAGCATTTGTTGGTGACATTATATTCCAACAATATATATGGGCTTAACATGAACTTAAAAACATTTTAGTGTGGGGTAGTTGCGAATGACATTGTGAGTATAAATTGGAATTTCCCTGTGTAAAGTGGGAGAAGTGAGGGAATCTACTCATCAGAAATCTAGGAAGTTCTGATGAGAAAGGCAGATAGTGAAGGGGAAAAAATCCAGAGGAATGAGACAAAAGAAAGTGAAGGAGGAAGGAGAGCCTAAGCATCACACACTCATATGCATCCTTTCCTTTCATGTTCAATGTGCTAGTAATTTATCTAGTTACCATCAATTTAGTTTATGCTGAAGCATGATACTGATGTGTGAAGTGTGTTCACCTTGAAATAGGACATTTCAACTGTTTTTGAATTTCCATATGGCTTCTGTACTTAGATATTCAATATTAGGATATGCTTCACTGTGTCACTAACCACAGTCCTCAAGCTAAGGGATACCAGCATTAAGACAGCAGATGGGCAAGGATAACAGTGTTTTCATCATCCTTAACTGAACCAAACATGAATCAGCAGGACCACATGCCAAAGTAGTTCTGATATTATCTGGCAAAATAGAGGTGAAAAGTGTTGATAATTGTGGCTGTGGGCACTTACTGAATTCTGTTATTTGTATGAGACCAGCAGGGTGGTCAAAAGTAGCATTCAGAAGCAGATGGCACATGCACCATGCATAGATGCTTCAGATACGACTATACCCTTTGGCATGCATGGCTATGGATTTCACTTGCATTGAATTTTTCTGTGTTCCTGAAAAACTGCAAGACAAGATGGAAATTATTTGCTTTTCTTCTGGAAGAATTTCTGCAATCCAGTGGTGAAATTCATTGCTTGGCAACTAACAGAATTTAGTTTAGGGCAGCGGTCACCAACTTTTGTGACTTGGTGACCTGGCTGGGGGAGGGGAACTGGGCTGTGAAAATGGCAGGCCAGCATGCATGTCCTTAGCTCAACTTGTCCAAGTGATGGGCCGGCGCACACAATTGCCCGCCAGTCCGCTGCTCCACAAGTTGAGCTGCGTGCATGCACACTCTAGTCAGCTACTCACTAGACCCAATACTGAATAGGCCACGGCCCAGCAGTGGCCACAGACTGGAGGTTGGGGACCCCTGGTTTAGGGGCAGTTATATTTTAATAACAATTATAGAAAATTGTTGCCATATGGTCATTTGAGGCCTGTTTCTTCCTAGGTAACCACTCCAGTCCAGAAATAAATAAAGTTTATGCATATGATGTTGGATTGTTAACAAGCCTGTTTACTGAATCTTATTCATACTAAACTGTCCACCACTTCTGATTTCTTACTATCTTTCCTTATACAAGCAACATTGGAAAACAGATATAGCACTGATACTTGGGGAGACTCAAATCCTTAAGTTGCTATTATGCAGTTTCAAATTGGCTTTCATGTCCAACAACTAGTACTTTTACAAGAAGAATATTTAATATCTGCTCGCAATAAAATTCCCTATACCACCAGGCTTGAAATTTTAGGTCTGGATAGCCTTGAACTACACCGTCTACGTTCCAACCTATGCTTAGTTTATAAGTTTATTTACCAAAATGTCCTACCTGTAAATGAGTACTTTAATTTCAACTGTAATAACACAAGGGCTATCAATAGATTCAAACTCAATGTAATTCTGTCTAATCTGGATTGTAGGAAATATGACTTCTGCAATAGAGCAGTAAATGTCTAGAACACTCTACATGATCCTGTTGTTAGTTTCTCTAACCCCCATACCTTTTACCTTAAACTGTCTACCGTGGACCTTACACATTTCTTAAGAGATCCCTAAAGGGGAGTGCATAAGCGCACCAGCGTGCCTACCATCCCTGTCCTACCGTCCCCATTTATATGTACTCATTTTATGTGTTTAGGGCTACGTTTTGCTTATTTATATCCATTTATTTGTGCCATTTTTTCATGTGTCCATGTCTATGTCTATACTGATACTTGTTTCCTTGTACTTGTTGACAAAATAATTAATTGATTAAATAAATATATAAATAAACTAAGCATCCTGTGAAAAGCAACATGAAATTATCCATCAACATCCTGTCTGGCTGATAATGCCCCTGGATTCCTGACTATATTCCTAACTTACCTAAGTAGATTCAGTTAAACATCTATTCCAAAGTTTAGCCTGCAGATATCTAATAACCCAAGTGTGCATCCCAAACTAGATGTAGAAAACAAGGCCCCATAGATCTGTTCATTTAAACAGGGAACTATTTATATTACATGTTGGTAGCTGGTATGATAGCATCTTTCTGAAAATGTAAATTAAAGCCACTGATGAGCATTTCCAAATTTCTTATTGTGAGTATCTCATGTACACCATTTTCACTTTTACCCAGATCTCTTTGTTATTTGATTACATCCATACTTGTGTAGTGTTCTCTATCTCTTTCTTTGTCTCCCTTCTCCACATCATGGCTGATATGACAGTTTTTGAACCACAGTTCCTGTAGTACTTTTACTTTGGCCCAAATTTACCACAGTAATTTGTCACTTTATCAGATGCTTTCCTGGGCTGCTTATAATAAGGAGGAAAAGATTATTTCTTGTACTCTAACAATGAAGAAAGAAAATCAAAGGAATTGTTGATAATGAATATACAAATGAGCAAATGAATTCTGCTAGTACTAGTGATAATGCTGTGATGACAAGGGAATAACAATACCACAGCAAATAAACAAAGAACCCATCCTGACTGCAGGTCTGGTTCCACAATGTTCACACAACACATGTAGCAGACTAGATTTCTGAACTGCAGAATTTGATTTGGCCAACATGTATAATAATAGTCATTGGCTCAGCATTCAGTACTAGCAAAGTCAGAGTGGGGAACTGCTGAGAGTGAGCAACCAAAAAATCCAGTTCTGACCTTTAGGGCAGCAGGCAGCAGCCCTGGGATGTAGCTGGTAAGTACAATGGTGATTGCCCTGAGGGTAATAAAAGCCGCTATCACTGTATCTTTAGTATTTCTAAAGCCAAAATGATGCCCTTCCTCAAGTGTGATATAAGTATCTGCAAACAGTCACTGCTTCCAGGATCATTGAATGGTCAGGATAGCAATTATATTGCTTATGCATAAGTCATAAGGAGGGGAAAGATAAAACTTGGGTAAATAATAAAAGACCTTTTAATAATAATAATAATAATAATAATAATAATAATAATAATAATAATAATAAAGGTTTATAGATCTTATTCCTTATTATGTTAGCAATCACATTGGCCATTGAGCTTTTTCCATAATATCTATAGTGAAAAGTATCAAGAGAAGAGGGAAAACATGACATTAAGTTAAATAATAAAATGACTTTAAACTTCTTCAACACTATGAGTTCATGGCATAAAAAAGGGAATTGGAACATGTCTATATCACAATTCAGGGAATATAAAGTGAGCCATGGATCGTGGTACATCTGTATTATGAGAATAAAATAATGAGGAAAAGTATGATAAAAAGATGATAAGACAATATCTTGTGAATTTCCAAAACAGTAATTTCATTTCTTAAGAGATGGCCATGCTACTTCTCATTTCATTATGTTTGATCAAAATTTACAAATATTTTATTAGGTTCTTAAACTTCTTTTATATTTGTGAATATAACTTTTTCAATTTTAAGCTGAATTATTTTTGTAAGCATGAAGAATTAATAATTTTGATCCTCTGCTTTCCACATTTTCTTGGATAAAAAAACATATATTTTAGGAAAGTTATATATAAGCTTGGTATTCTCAACTACATTATTGTATTGTGTTTGCATTAATAGTTGAAACTGATCAAAAAAAAAATGAAAAGGATTTTCTCTTGATCATGGCATTATAATGCGATAACCTCTGGTAAAACTTTATTTCTCTACCCTAATTTATTTCAGATTATTTTTATACAGGTTTTAAATAATCAAATAAAATGGAGTCCACCAGACAACTGCTGTGTCCTTCTATGCTGTTGAAAAATTATTTCAACCCATTTGTTTTTGTATTCCTAAACTAAGATGCATGAAAATGTTTCACAATGTAATGATTTTAAAAATGCATTCACAAGAATAAGTGTGCAAAAATGTGAACATTTTCAGGAATGTTAAAAACTCTATGAAATCCAGTTATAAAAGACTGATATTTTTATCATCTCAATGGACAACTACTTGAAGGGGAAATAAAATTAATCCATGATATAAACCAGTGATCTACTGCTCAGCATGAAAACTATACATATTTAATCATAAAATGAAAGTTAGATTCCAAACTAAATTGCTAAAAAAATAAAAAATAAGAGAGGATGCATGTTGATTTTTAATGAAACAAGAATGCTCATCTCCTACTTTGGGAAGGATACACTTTGTAAAAATTACTCAGTGGACTATTAGGAGTAATGGCTTTTTATGGAAGCTATTCTTTCATTTGCTATAATTTTCTTTCTTACAGATTTACTTTCCTTTTATTGTTAATATACTTTAGATTTTTATTAAAGTATACACACAAACATATACAGTAAGTTTCTAAAAGTAGTCCAAATATCTGAATTAGGCTGGATTTTGTTTTGCTTTGTTTCGTTTGGATTTACATTTTGTTTTGTTTAATATTGTAATACAAGGTAACTTTGCATGAAAATTGCATTCATTTATTATTGTTTTAAATTTATTAGTCTTTCTTCATTAATCCATTACAAACAACACAAAACTATCAAATACTTGGTACAATTGAAATTTAACTTATACCATTGACTTAGAAACAAATGGTAGAACAGAAATAATTAAAACTCTTTTGGCTTTCAAATCAACCAATGCATTTCATGTTGCATATTATTTGACTACATCCAGTTACAAACCCAGATTTACAATTAAGCTGATACTTTTATGCAGTTAAATCTAGTTCGTAAGTAAGCTGCTTAGTGAATTTACCAACACTCTTCTGTCAAAAAGCATTAAAGCATACAGAGGACTAATAGTCCCTTTACAATGTGTGTATTTATATGCATGTACTATTGCATGGATTTTCAAATACAAACTATTTCATATATTGCCAAGTTTGAAAATTACATATTTGTAAAATTTATAGCATATATGGTTAAAGCCTTGAGAAAAGGTATTTAGTACTACTAGCCACTATATTTATATAATGTCAAGATCTTCTTAAATTTAGGATGGCCCCTCCCATAAAATTAAATTGAAAAAAAAAAAAAAGAAGAAAACTCATAGCAATTTGTGTACCACCAGGATTTCCTAGCTTGTCAGAGCTACCAGTTCCCAGTGAAATCAAACTTAGAGATTCTGTGATATATTTCTGTATTTGAATTCATATACATGCTATGCACGTTCACACATACAAAGTATCTGTATTTACTCAATGGGTATCCAAAAAGAGGTATGTAACCATAAATAAAAATATGACTGTATTAATGAATTCATGAATAAGACACTCTAGCTGTCTGCACTCCCACAAAAAAAAAACCACTCTTTTATCAGTGGTGGGTTGCTACCAGTTCGCCCCAGATCGTGCAAATCGGTAGCTGCGCAAGGGTCCGCCCATCCACCCGGATGTCTCTGCCCATGCGCAGAAGCTTCTGTGGATGCCCAGAAGCATCACCTGCAAGCATGAGCGCCCACGGGCCACGAGAAAACCTAAATTGAAACCCACTCCTGTCTTTTATATATTGTACATATGAAGTGCACATATCTCTTCTAAATGCTTAAATGTGTACTCAAGAAATAACATAAACATCATTGAACTAATGGCTCTTATTTCTATTAAGGTATACAGCCTGAACTAGTTTTTTTTTTTTTTAATTTGATTTATATGCCGCTCTTCTCCGGAGACTCAGGGTGGCTTACAATGCGTTAAGCTAGTTTTGTTTAGTGGGTAAGGCATCAGGCTAGAAAATGGGAGATTGTGACCTCTGGTACTGCCTTAGGCAAGTAGCCAATTGGCTGACCTTGAACCAGTCATTTTTATGAAGTAGAGCATGGCAAACCAATTCCAAAAAACCTTGCAAGAAAACTGTACAAACTGATCCAGGCAGTTGCCAGGAGTCAATACTGACTCAAAGAGACACACAAGCACCCACATAGAAAGGTTACCACTATGCTGGGAAACAGATTTTTGTAATATTAAGCTATTGTTCTTGATTTTACAAAATTAAACTTGATTGATAAAGCTTGTTTGCTAGAGTATAAGTGCAAGGAAACATAAAGTATACCTGCTTTCTTTCTAAATAGTGTAATTGAATGTAGAAGTTTGTAGTGTCATATCAGGATCCCCAGGACACCTAGTTCTATTCTGTCAGGGTGCCAGACTTATTCTTCTGTTACATTCCTTTATGTGTAAAGATAAGAGTGGTTGAATTACACTTTGATCAGGGCCAAGAATACAAAGAAGTCAATTGAATTGTCAAATTAAAGTTTAAGGGACATCATATTTTAGGACATTCCTGCATCATCTAGCAAGCAAAATGCTACAAGTACTTAAAAAAGAACAGGTTCAAACTTGAACAGAACAATGTCCTGCGCTTGTAAGCAGACTCAAAATTGATAACACTTATATATCCCTATACTATACTATGACTTTAAAGGCTATCATCAGTTATTTAAATTGGATCTGGGAACCTATCAGTAACCAGTGGAGTAACAGCAGAATGGGTGGTACTCTGCAGCATTAGATTTCCACCTCCAGCTGTCTAGATTCTGTTGACTCTCAGAGGCAACCCCATTTGAGTGAAATATAATAATCCAATCAGGAAGGTCATGCATTCTGTTGCCAAAGTCTTGTGGTCCAAGTGGTAGTGTTTCTAGTATTATTTCTAGTTTATTTATTTATTTATTTATTTATTTATTTATTTATTTATTTATTTATTTATTTATTTATTTATTTGCTTGTTTGCTGAAATAAACAAGCAAACAAACAAATAAATAAATAAATATCACTTGTCAAAGTAAAACAAGTATGTTCATTCTAGATGCTCTTGTAGCATATTCTACAAGTTATTCTCATGTTATAGAGTAATCCTTCAAAAGGAATAGATCTTGCCAAGAAACTCTGCCATGGCTGATATTTC
This sequence comes from Pituophis catenifer annectens, assembly GCF_029215685.1. Lineage (NCBI taxonomy): Eukaryota > Metazoa > Chordata > Lepidosauria > Squamata > Colubridae > Pituophis > Pituophis catenifer. Next base: position 49,662,532 of record NW_027256888.1, read on the forward strand.
AGGAAAACCTAGATATTTCTTGGTAACGAGCAATTCTCCCTTGTTAAAGTTTACATCGAACTTAGTTCTCCACATTCCTTAACTTACACGGACAATTGTTCAAGACATTCATAACATTTCTTGGCTGGTGTCGCACTATATAGGTAAGTACCAAAAATATCCAAAAAAATGACAAGTGATCTCTGTGAGTCTTTGCATATAGGTGTTGAATAACATGGGGGAAATGACCTAAGCCATGTAGAACTCCCATAGTGTAGAAGCCATAGGCAAAATTGGTGCTTCATCATTACTACTGATTGAAACTGTCCACTTAGGTAGGAAGAGAACCAATAAACACAGTGTCCTCTTCCTGCTACTTGATAATAGCCAGCATGTAACCTCATTAACTGCTGTAGAGCAAACAAGAATGATTGCATCTCCACTATTATTCCTGAACACACTGAGACAAGACTTCCACTTCCATGGCAGTACATTTTCTATCATTAGTTTATTTTCTTTATTTGTTCTAACCCTAGATCTTGTTTTGAAGATCACCAACTAATTTTATTTCATCTATGAACATCTTTATCTCCCTCTTCTTTTCTAATATATTTCCCAATTTGCTTTCATAGCATTGTTTCTCTGATTTGTGCTTCTTCCTTTATAACTTAATTTTTTTCATGGGCTATGGTATTATAAGTAAACAAAAATGAATTTTTTTTAGAACAATGAAAATGAAATCATTCACATTTTGAGCTGTAACTTTTGGAAGGCAACTTAAAATGATACATGGATCTGACTGCACCCATTGCCTCCTACTGTTCATCCTTTTGCCTGCATAAAACAGGTACTATATTTCATTATACCTGATTCTGCTTTTGTTTATGTTCAATGCCTCTAAATAACTGGGCAACAAATATTTTTATTCCTGAACATTTTGGGGTATATCTTACAAGATTTTTGGCTACTAATCATGAAAATAACCTGTTATTTTACCTATCACATACCTTTTAATAGAAATCATCTGTTTTTACACAATGGCAATATACACACTTCAGTATGTTGTGTCAGTGTATAAGAATTTATGAACTGGAATAGTCATAGCAACAAGTCAGCCAATGGGAACTGTTTGGTGACTGATACATAGGATTCATTGTGTGAGCAATGTGAGATGGTTTGGAACCTGGCCATGACTTAGCTTAACTGTTCTATGCTGTAAGAATTCATTTGTCTTTGCTTGAGAGCACTTGTTTCTTCTTCTTCTCTCTACCATGTTGCAAGAGATGCATGGGTATTGTATATATGCATCATGTTTTATATTATTGTATATAAAGAGGTTTTTTTCTATATAATGAATCCTGCTGAATTATTTGCTTGTGTGCTGGCTGAATCGCTGCAAACTCCAACATGTTGGCCATGCTGCACACATGAAAGAAACATACAAAAAGATGGAACTGTTGTGGAAGCACATTCAGTATATCAAATACAACTGGAATATATGTGGAGATATAAAATACTGCCTTGCTACTTTGAATGCAGGTTGAATGTACCAAATACTGTACTTATATACATATGTGAATAGGACAGCCATGCAAGAGAGTCACATTAGATTTTTAAAAATGGCCACTAAAAGCATTTAGTTCCAAGACAGAAAAACATGGTATATGAATCACTTATAGACCTGACAGAGATTTTTGCCTTCACTTCACATAAAATTCAGATTGATAAAAAAAAATGTGAATGTGATGAACAAGGAAGGTCAAGGTTTGGGTTATTTGAGACAGATGTTTCCAAGAATAACAGATTAATGAAGACATTTTGTTGGTCCATAGTTACAATGATGAACAGTTCAAAGATCTGTTAGTGGGGTCAGAGAAAATTATCTGGAAAGCATTCAAGGATGTTATTGAGAATTTTCTTGGCAACTAAAGGACATCAAACTATATTCAGCTGTTTGACAAACTTATTACAGCATACAAGACCATGAAATTTACTATATCACTGAAGATTCATTTTCTGCATTCATACTTGGACTTCTTTGCTGAAAATTTAGGTGCAGTCAGTGACAAACATATGAAAGGTTTCACAAGACATTGTCACAATGGAAAATGGTATCAGGGAAGTGGAATCTACCAATGACTATTGTTGGACACTACAGTGAGATACATTGGAAACTGAGTACAAATGAAAATCATTAGTAAAACACTTTTAGCCCTGTTGAACTCATGCAGCATATAGGAATCATTATGTGATTAAATACATAACAACCATTAAAAGTTAAATTCGTGTTCCTATGTGATGCAGTCATTCTGAAATTATGTTTCTGTTCAGTTTGAAGCAGAATCTACATTCTACATAATTTAGAATGATTCTACATAATCACCAAACTTTTTTCAGGAAACAAAAGTCTGTGCACAATGCTGCTAATGGTGATGGCACAATAGTATAAGCAACTACTGACATAGTCTTTAAATATTTATCTTTAATCCATGTATGTTTACAACTCATGATAAATATTGCTCTTCTATATTGTCTTCTTTATACATTTATTGGATTTAGTTTCTTTCACTTTGAAACTGAAGTTAACTTAGTATGATACTATGCAGATCAGAGTATGAAAGCAAGAAGATCAATGATAAGCTTTGCAGATTTCTTTTCTTTCTTTAGCATTATCCTTATGAAAACTGTACTGATCTAGAGTATATTAGGAAACTATTGCCATATTTCATTTTAAGCAATAGTATGATTCATCTTGAGACCACAGATCACTAAGATTTGAGACATAATGCCATGTGTTTCTGCATATTCTTTTTCAATTCTAGCCCCACTAGATAATTCAAACAATTTTTTTTCATAAGATTACAACTAATTCTCAATAAATGCTAGCTTTAACATGTATTGAAAGAGGCGGTGGTGAGGCCTCTCCTCAAGAAACCTTCCCTGGAAGTGTTGGCAAATTATCGTCCAGTCTCCAACCTTCGCTTCATTGCGAAGGTTGTTGAGAGTGTGGTAGCGCGACAGCTCCCCCAGTACCTGGATGAATCGTCGTATCTGGATCCGTTCCAGTCGGGCTTCAGGCCTGGGTACAGCACGGAAACGGCATTGGTCGCGTTGGTTGATGATCTCTGGAGGGCTCGGGACAGGGGTTGTTCCTCTGTCCTGGTCCTATTAGACCTCTCAGCGGCTTTTGATACCATCGACCATGGTATCATGCTGCACCGGCTAGAGGAGTTAGGGGTGGGGGGCACCATCCTACGGTGGTTCTCCTCCTTTCTCTCTGACCGGTCGCAGTCTGTGTTGACAGGGGGGCAGAGGTCGACCCCGAGGCCCCTTGTATGTGGGGTGCCACAAGGGTCGGTCCTCTCGCCCCTTCTGTTCAACATTTATGTGAAGCCGCTGGGTGAGATCATCCGTGGTTTCGGGGTGAAGTACCACCAGTACGCTGACGATACTCAGCTGTACATCTCCACCCCGGACCACCCCAATGATGCCCTTGAAGTGATGTCCCGGTGCCTGGAGGCCGTGCGGATCTGGATGGGGAGGAACAGGCTCAGGCTCAACCCATCCAAGACCGAGTGGCTGTGGTTTCCGACATCCCGATATAGTCAGTTGGCGCCATCACTGACTATTGGGGGCAAGTCATTGCCCCCCACAGAGAGGGCTCGCAACTTGGGTGTCCTCCTGGACTCACGGCTGTCTTTAGAAGAGCATATGACGGCCGTGGCCAGGGAGACTTTTTATCAGGTCCGCCTGATTCGCCAGTTGCGTCCCTTTCTGGATCGGGACTCGTTAAATACGGTCACTCATGCTCTTGTTACTTCCCGCTTGGACTACTGCAATGCTCTCTACATGGGGCTCCCCTTGAGGAGCACCCGGAGGCTCCAGCTGGTCCAGAATGCGGCCGCGCGGGTGGTTATGGGAGCGACGTGGCGCTCCCATGTGACCCCCCTCCTGCGCGAGCTGCACTGGCTCCCGGTGGTCTTCCGGGTGCGCTTCAAGGTTTTGGTTACCACCTTTAGAGCACTCCATGGCATCAGACCGGGGTATCTACGAGACCGCCTTCTGCTACCAATAGCCTCTCACCGACCAGTACGCTCCCATAGAGAGGGGCTCCTCAGGGTGCCGTCGGCCAAACAGTGTCGACTGGCGGCCCCCAGGGGGAGAGCCTTCTCTGTGGGGGCACCTACCATCTGGAACGAGCTCTCCCCAGAGATACGGAAGATCCCGGACCTGCGCACGTTTCGCCGTGCTCTCAAAACTTTTCTATTTCAGCAAGCTGGCCTGGCCTAACTCCCCTCTTTTAAATTCTTAAATTTTAAATTTTTGAATTCGTGATTTTATAAATTGGGTGTTTTAATCTGTTTCGGCCGAAATATTTAATAATTTTAAGGGATTTTTAATATTTGTATTGTCTGTATTTTATCTTGGCTGTTCACCGCCCTGAGTCCTTCGGGAGTAGGGCGGTATAGAAATTTGATTAATAAATAAATAAATAAATGTATTCCGTCATCAAAAATCATTTTCTGATTTTAGATGAGAAAATAAGATTTACTTTTTAAACTAATCATAATAAGATCATATGTTGTGTGCTATACAAATTATACAACTTTTTCAAAGTCATTTGTTTTCATTCATTTACAAATCAGAATTCCTTATCCACCGTTTCCATTTGTTTTCAGACTAACTATGGGCCAGGAGGGTAGAGTCCCAGTAAATATTCACGTATTAAGGGATTGGGGAAGGTATATCTCTTGGATGTGTGATATTTTCTTCATGATTGAAGAATGATTGACATGATTGACAATGAAAATTAATATATACACATACGCATGATTGACATGGAAATTCAGTATACACATAGACACCCACACACACCATTATGGCAATAATGATATGCCCATTAATAGATAGTTGGGATGAGTTAAAAATCGTTCAGATTGAAATTATCAGATGTTCAATGTTTAGAAAGAAAGGGCAAAGAAAAACCTTTCAATGAAGAATATCCCAAAACTAAGGACAATAGCAAGAAAAAGACAATGAGAAACATCTTTATGAAAATCACAAAAATTAAAAAAAAAGTATTTGCTGGTAAGGTAGGACTACAAAGAGTAAAAATAAAGACTACAAAGAATAATTATAGAAGAGGTTCAATACAGACAAAAGAGGTTAAAAGATGGATAAACCATCGTGAAACCCTTTATAATTGGAATGGTAGAATGACAGAAACATTAGCATAGAAATTAATTCAGGAATAAACTACTGTGAAAACTGAGGTACAACAGACTGTTGGCCAGCTGTCAAGTAGGAAAGCACCAGGCACAGACAAAATGCCAACTGGACTATTTAAAACTGCAATAGAAGAGGTGTTAAAACCCTAATAGTCACATTCAACAAATATGAAATAATATTGTATTGCCTATGGATTGGAAACGACAGGTGATGATATCTACTCTGTTCTGAAGAAGGGAGAAAGAAAAGGATATGTAAATTATCAAGTCATTATACTTATTAAGCACACAGGAAATTTTGCTTAATATTTTACAAAGAAGATTAGAGTCACACATGGACAGAGTTGCCAGAGAGTAAGCGCATTTTATAAAAAATAGTGTGATATGAGGTTAGATAGATAATATAAGATAGAGCAAGAAATAAGAGATAATATAAGATTGGGTAGAAAAGAAAAATGGAAAAGGGTGGGAAATTAATTAGAAGATTTACTTTTCCTTTAGTGACTACAGTAAAACCTTTCGTTATGTTGATTATGCCAGAATATAGAACATGTTAAGGTTAATGGGTGTTCAGGAATACCTGCTTATTCTTTTGAAAAGAATCACCACCAAAGAAATAATCAAGCACCAAAGAGCTGCTCTAAGAACTGAATTTGAACTGAGTAATTCAAAATAGGAAAGGGAGAGACAAGAATATGTTTTCCATACCGTAACTTATACAGCAAAAAAAAATTAAGACTGGTAGTGATGGTACATAATTATAGTCAAAATACTATCCATTGAAAAAAGGAAGCAAATAACAGTACTTTATTTTACAAACTTAGTAAACTCCATTATCAAACTAAAAATGGAAAATGAAAACATCTGGGTTATATCAACCAAGATGTTTAACAAACTTACAGTTAATAGAGAGAAAGTAAAGGTAGGTGATTGCTTTGTTTTTTACGGGACTCAGGAGTAGATAGATAGTATGCTGTAAAGAGGAAATTAATCCTAGGACCAAAAGCTATGAGAAATTTAGATAAAGATATGTAAAACAAGTATATTTGTAACAACAAGGCACAGAATGTTCTATTCATAGTATTAAATGCAGCTATTGAGAAAGCATGAGAGAAAGAGAAAAGAAGCCTTTAAATTATGGATTTGCAGACAGTTACTAAGAGTACAAAGAACTTCAAAAAGAGCCAATCAATCTCTCCTAGAGGAAATAATGACTGGTCTTTGAGGCAATAACCTACAAACATAAATTAACATATTTAGGGTGTGTGATGCAAGCAAATGATGGTCTGGAAAAGTCAACATCTGGTGAGTTTGAAGAAAATGGAAGAAGAAAGGAAACAAACATGGATATTAAAAGAAACCTCAGAATTGTCCTTTGAAGAGCAACAGATGACAACCAGAGATAGATTAACTTGAAAGATATTTGTTCATACAATCACCAGGAATCAGGCACACTGTATATTGTGATACCTATTATTACTGAAATATATCATTAAAATAATAATAAAAAAATACAGCTGCACTTTCATCAATTTAAAATCCATCTCCTTTAGAATAAGTATTGTATTATAAATTCAATTCTCCCTTCAAATCCAATCTTCCTCATAGTCCAGTTTTTTAAAGTATAGTTATGGGAGTTAAAGAATCATGAAAATAACAGCCTCAAAACCCTTTGGGTAATTTTGAAATGCCTTTTGTGCCAACTCTACTTGTAAAGTATTCAGAATTTGATCATTATGGAATAGACTTGAATGTTCAAAGTAGTGCACTATAGTCTATATTTGCTATAATTACTAGGGCTGTCTGAACAATTTTGCTCCATTTATCCATGAATAGTCCATGTAACTTTACTTATATAATTATCTTCATAAAATTAAATGACCCATTAAGCTTTCTCATTCACAGATGCACATGTAACTTTATGTACTTGTAGATTTTATTTCACCTATTGAAATGACTGGAAACAAGTTGATAAATAAGAAAGTTGTCCCTTGTCCATCTAATTCTGGATGCCTAAATATATACACTATCTGCTTGAAAATTGTGGTAGCCATATTGAAACACAAGGGGGAAAAATAATGAGACCAATAGTTTTATAAATATCAAATTAGATACAAAAATGTATGCTTACTTTTTAAATTCTCTGTCTGCAAGATACTATTAAAGACATGACTAGGGAAACATTAAAAAAACACAAATATTATGCTAAGTGTTTTAGTCATGAGATCTGCAAATTAAAGTCAGTCTCAAACTGAAGACTATAGCAATTCAATGGTAGGAATGCTGGTGTGAGGTTTTGTCTTCAGGTACCAAACAAACAAACAAACAAACAAACAAACAAACAAACAAACCCAATCTATCATCCTCTTCTACTCTAAGAATAAAATCTGTTGGTTTCTATTGAATGAGTGCTCCATGCCTGACCCAGAGCAGAATGCAATCTTGTATCAATGGAATGTGTAGAGACTGTTTGATACAGACTCTATACAAATCTGTTTGATATGCTAACCAATATCACACAGAGGATTTAGAAGTAAATAGTATTTCAAGTAAACATACCTTTGCTTTTTCCCACATTCTCCTTTATATCTATCACCAATTACAGGGAACCAGAGAGAAGGGAGCATGCCTGTGTATGGTGAAAATAATCAATAAAAGATAGTCCTTGACTTACAACCATTCGTTAGTGACCATTCAAAATTACAACAGTACTGAAGAACTGGCTTATGACTGTTTTTCACATTTCAGTTACATTACAGTATCCCATGGTTAAAATTCAGACATTTGACAATTGGGTTGTGGGGACAATCACATGATGTGTTGATTGTTGTAACCAAGGGATAAGGGTTCATTGGATTTTATATTTGGGGTTATATTTCTGTAAGCACTAAGAGTTCCCATGAGTGAATTGGCAGACATATTAATTAATTAATTAATTAATTAATTAATTAATTAAATAAACTACAGTTTGTAGCATTATTTATAGTTGTGTCAATGTGACAATGACTCCAAATACCTATAGAATGCATGTGTTTAGTTAAATGCAAGAGATCTTATAAGTAATTTCTGCTTACTTATCCCTTTGCAGTTAATTTTCCAGTGATCCGGGTGCAAGAAACTAACGACTCATCATAATTTTATAGTTTGAGAAATTATAAAATGATCATTCAGACCTCTCCAGTGTCAGACTTCGATGCTATCTCAAAATAAATGAATTTCCAAACTGCCAATCTTTAAGGAAATCTTCTCTTTATTCGAGCACAGCAACCGGATCATGACTCGATGCAGACAAGACTGACCTTTTGCCCCCCAATCCCTCCCTTTCCGATCCCCAATTATCTGCTTCTCATTGGCTATCTTCCAAGTCACTCTCCTGACTTCTTGTCTCATCATTTCACAGGAATGTCCCCCCCCTTCATTTCCATGGAGATTGGGCTTCAAAGGGATTTAGCAGGCAAAAGTTCAGGGCTTATCTCCCTTCCTATGTCAGCGCTGAGGTGCTGACATCTGGCCCCTCTCCCTCCACTCTCCCAGTGAGGCCTGCACGAGATAAACAACAAGTTTAGTACCTTACCCTGTCCGAGGGTGTACCCCACCCCCTCCCGGCTTGTCCAGGTGATCTGCATGGAAAGTTCTTCCCCCCTGGGATGTGCTTCAGTTCGAAGTTGAAACGATTGAAGTATTGGGCCCACCGGACTTGCCTGGGCGATAACTTCCATGGGGTCTTGAGGGCCTCCAGGTTTTTGTGGTCAGTGCAAACCTGGAACGGTGTCTGGCCTCCTTCTAGCAGGTGTCGCTACTTGTCTTTCACCCAAAACTTTATATATATTTTAAAAATCAGTTTAGGTCTTTCTTATGACTCTTTTAATTTCATAAACTCTTCTGACCAGAGAAGTGATTTGTGTCAGAGTATATTTAAGAACTGGAATAGGGCATAGCAACAGGTCAGCCAATGAGGGCTGTTTGGTAACTGAAACAAAATATTTGTTGTATGGGGCCATACATATATAAGCTTGAGGGCACTAGCTTCTCTCTCCTCCATTTTGTCTTCTCCATTTTGTGCTTCCATTTTGTGCTGTGTTTGTACTTGCTATTTCTCTTATCTACAATGTGGAAAAACCTACAAGGGTATTGTATGCCTTATGTGTTGCTATGTATATAAAGATGTTTTGAATCCTGCTTTATAGTCTGCTTGTGTGTGCTGCAACAAACTCTGACAATTTGTGGCCCTCAGTTTGCTGAAAGTTTTTTTCTTTTCTATTATACATTGTCATTAGTAAATACCTCAAAGCTACTAAGAAAATACAATATCCTTACACTGTTTAAATTTCAGATTATTTAAATAGTTTAAATTATATGAGTATGATAATTCATTAATTCAGAGGACCCAAAATTTCCATTCTTGTGAATTTATATTGGAACAGCTTCCATGATAATGGCAGTGAATTCCAAAATGCTATTAGGAACCTTTTCTTCATGTTGTCATTGACTTTTATACATAGCTTTTTGTTTAAACAGGTTGCCATGAAGGTACCCCACAACAATATTTGGAAAGCAACACATTTTCCATTAATAGGAGAAACATTGGTAAAGTTTCTACCCTGTTACAATGGTCAACAAAAGGCTTTCTTTTAGCACAAGGAACACCTATTTTCAAGATATCATAAGTACACTGCCATGGTACAGGATAACAGATGTGACTGGTTCAGTTTTGTTCATCACAAAAAAATGAAATTATCTGAGTTGTATCTAGAAATAGAATATATTTTACAGATTGCTAAAAATCTCAAAAAAGGGATATTTACCAGAATCTACATATAAGGTACTAATTTCCTCCACCATCAATATAAAAATGATAAACAAGTGATATAGTAGTAATACGCCAAAAATTAAGACAGAAACTGATTTATTCTGATCTCAATAGACAACTAAGAGAGAGAAGGCAATTTATCTATGTAACAGATCTTACTGATCAATAAAGCTATTAATGATGCCACATTGCTCATATTAAGGGATCTTCTGTGAATTATAACATAGCAGGATTCTATCTTTTTTTATAGCTCACAAATGTATCTAGTAGGTCATCTTCAAGTCAGCTTACAAAAAAATATCGGTAGTATATTTATTTTTTTCCAGAAAGATGTTTAAACAACTAATCTTCCTTTCAAAATTCCTTTTCTTGGCTTTCAGCTTCATTTAAGCAAGCCCACCCACTCCATTCTAAGACACTGTCAGATTTCCTCCTTTTTTTGTTTGAAATGAGTGGGAGAGTGCAATGAGGAGAATTAGACTGCTTGGATGCCGACAACTCTCAGGCCCTTTATGCACAACACCTGCAATTTATTTTGATTTTTTAAAATTATTTATTAGAATGATGGTATTTTAAACATTTACAATGGCTAACTTAGCAAGTGACAAACTGACGAACATTTAAACTCTCTGTCACACAGCATTCTGCAGATCTTATATATTAAAAAGTTCTGGAGTATTTTTTCTTGATGATCATTTTACATTAAATAGCTATATGTTCTTTATTTCTGCGCAACTTGAATCATAAAATGTAGGCGTATGCTTTAGGTAAAATATATGACTTCTAGATATCTTTATGGTATTGAACCAAGACAAAACCTGAAAAGATTTCAAATAATATACTATGTGGTCAGATGCCAAGATTCAGCAATATAGCAAACATTTGGCACTTTCAATCTGGTATTGTGGGTGGTGATGGTTTTGCCGGACTTGAAGGAAGCAGGGGAGTGCCTCCTTATCAATCCATTTCCAATCCACAATTATATTTTAAACCACATTTCCACCCTTTCCTTCTTAAGAAAGTAATTGAAAAGGTGAATAGGTGCAGTTTCAGAGGAACTTGATAAACTAGATTATCTGAACTTTTTTCAGTTGAATTTTATTTTGGAACATAACATCAAGACATAACAACAATTCATTACAATTGTCGATGACTTCTGACAGAGTTGGGATGGGGGCAGAGTTTATGACTACCTTAGTTGTGTTCATTTTGTAGTGATGAAATGTGGCATTCTTTCAATTTAAGGGACTGAGAGTGAATTACTACAAACTATAATCTCCTCTTTTCTCCATGGCCAGTTCAAAGACAACAGTTGGTGTTGTCAGGGGATACAGGTCAAGTCCAAAGTTTATAGTTTAGGGAGTGCCACAAGGATTGTGAATACAGAGGATGCCCTTGAATTCTGTTGTCCCAGAATGTTTGGATCCTTTAATCTGGGAGGCTAGCCCAAATTAATCATACCAGATAGGTGGAAAGGAAAAATAACTTTTATTTGCAAATAAGAAGCAAGTACCAAATGGAAACACCCCAGCTTGAAGCAGACTTCCTTTTATATAATTTTAAATATATATATATTGCCTTGAACAAATCATAGAAGCATGTTATATCATCAATAAATAATTAGAAGCAACATCATGCATACACCTTCAGTGAGCATAGTATCTTAGTTGAAGGTTACAAGGTAGTGTCAGAGTAGGTCAAGGCCTCTTCCATCTTATATATCTTATCTGTAAATGCATTCCTGTGCAACTTGGCACCAGAGTCTCATCCATCACTCTAGGGACCGGAGATTCCTGAGCAGGAGAGCAGATGGTTTAACTCAAAGTATTGTTATCTCTGCCTGTAAAAACATTTCAACTATATGCATGCTGATGCCAAACAGAATGAGACAACTTGCCACAACCAAGTCACTGTGGCCAACTCATCACAGCCAACTCACCATGGCCAACTCTGCAGTCAATTCACCACAGGATAACTTGCCATGACCAACTCACCACAGGACAACTCACTGTGAGACAATTTGAACAATTCTATTTTGTTATTTAAATTAAATAAATAACTATTTTAATTTTTGCCATTCACATTTCATTCTGTCCTTCCTTTTGCATCCTTCCTTTAATGATTCTATTCCACCAGTTCTTTGATATTAGTTCTTGTCCTGCAGGGAGTTATCCTATTTGATCATGGCGAGTTGTCCCACAGGAAGTTGGCTGCAGCAAGTTGGCTACGGTGCTTCTGACTAACAAGTTTTTTTAGTCGGCTTAAGGGGTGAAATCCAGCAGGTTCTGACAGGTTCTTGAGAACCAGTAGCAGAAATTTTGAGCAGTTTGGAAAACCGGTAGCAGAAATTTTGAGTAGTTCAGAAAACCAGAAAATACCACCTCTGGCTGGCCCAGAGTGGGGTGGGAATGGAGATTTTTCAATATCCTTCCCCCAGGAGTGGGGAGGGAATGGAAATTTTGCAGTATCCTTCCTCTGCCATGCCCACCAAGCTACGTCCACCAAGCCACACCACACCCACCAAGCCATGCCCACAGAACCGGTAGTAAAAAAGTTTGGATTTCACCACTGGTCGGCTCCATAGATTTTCAATTGGGTTAAGGTCTGGGCGATTCCCAGACCATTCCAGCAGTGGAATATGATTATCTTGAAACTCAAAAAATGGAAGGAAGGAAGGAAGGAAGGAAGGAAGGAAGGAAGGAAGGAAGGAAGGAAGGAAGAAAAAAGAAAGAAGAAAGAAAGGAAGGAAGGAAGGAAGGAAGGAAGGAAGGAAGAAAGAAAGAAAGAAAGAAAGAAAGAAAGAAAGAAAGAAAGAAAGAAAGAAAGAAAGAGGTGTTATTAGCCGTCAAACCTCAAAATTACACTTTTCCCAAAAGGTTTCCACAATTTTGGCCACTACTGTTTTTACTAACATTTCCCCCCAAGAATTATGTTTCATACAAAACGCTATTTTAAGATATGCAATTGGATATTTTTTAAACAAACATTTTAGCTTTTCTGAAAAGAAAAGAGTCAGGGGGAAAATAGTAAGTAAAGGTAATAAATAGGAGGAAAAAGAAACACTATCGTTGAAAAATTTGTTGTGATTTACTGTAAATTATAATATTGAATTGGAAGAGGGATTAAATTACAGAGCAGGCACTATGTTTAATAATATATGTATTTCTTCAGCCAATGACAAATCATTAGGCATTTATGTTCCTTGAGGAAATAGATGTCTCTCTATTAGCAGAAAAGAGATTTGTAAATAAAAAGAAAAATGTGAAAAATAATAAATAGGCAGATCAGTAGCCCTGTATACAGAAATATTAAAAGCATAGAACAGCAGAGGCTACCAATTTGAAGTCATTTTACCAAATTGCTTGAGCAAGAGTCTGCAGCCTAAAATGCTTGATTTAAACCATTCAGAAATCAAGCACAGGTATATACAATTGTAGTGAAGGAACTGCTTCTTGCTTCCATTTTCTTTCTCTCCATTATTTGCTACAGTAATTAGATAAGAAAGAACTAATGTTCTTCAGTGATAGTTAATTGCAGCAGTCAAAGTAAACCTTCTTATGGAGCAGAATAGGGGAGCAATTGTTCAGTGGTATACTTTAGCACTAAATGAAAGCATACAGAATAAATTTGACACAATTTAATACAGAGGAAATTATGTCTTCAGCTTTCATATTCACTCACTTTAAAAAACCAAGCTTTATTAAATTGTTTATAAAAATGAATAGCTTAATCAATGACAAAGGGCAAGCATATATTTTTTAAAAATCTGATTTTTTTTTTTTTTTGGAATGTTTTCCATCCTGGACAATAGAAAATGAAGTTCACTTTTTCAACAATTTATGTCTAATCTAGTCAAGTTAAATCAGACTAGCTACATTACAATCTCTATTTGAGTTTAAACATTTCTGAATGAGAATCAGTTGTCCGTCAACCTCTGTAATTATTATCATTAGTTATGTCCATTAATGGTTGCTCTTCTTAATGCTGTTATTATAATTCAAATACAGGTATCTACAGGTATTATACAGGTATCTACACCCAAGGGATAAGATATCAAGTGGGATGCAAAATATAATAATCACTAGAAAGCAACAATTTGAGGTGATACATAAATTGGTGCAGGGGTGGGTTTTTTACTACCAGTTCTGTGGGCGTGGCTTATTTTGTGGGTGTGGCTTGGAGGATAATGTGACTGGATGGGCGTGGCCAACTTTTTTTTTTAACTTTTAAAAGCATTATTTCTACAACCTTAAGAGGTTGCAGAAAAGAATGCTTTTAGAAGCTTCTGACGATCAGGAAAATCTGCTGGGATCGCCAGAGGCTTTTAAAGGGATTTTTTTTTCCTACAACCTCTTCGGCTGAAGAAAAAATGTTTTCAGAAGCCTCTGAAGATCCCAGCTGAGCCATGCGATCATCAGAGGCTTTTTTAAAACTTTAAAAATATTTTTTTCAACCGAAGAGGTTGTAGAAAAAATGCTTTTAAAAGTTTTTTTTTTAAAAAAAGCCTCTGATGAGGTGGGCAGGGTAAGCAAGCGGCGACTGGGCTGGGGACCGGTTTGGGGGCATGGCCAGCCAATGTTATTACCGGCTCTCCAAACTACTAAAATTTTTTATTGCCACTTCTTGCGAACTGGTGCAAACTGGGAGCAACCCACAACTGAATTGGTGGTGGTGTTTTTTGCCACCCATTTGTCATATCACCTTTAAAGGTGATTTGTTAATCACCTTTAAAGCGCTCCATGGCATAGGACCTGGATATCTTCGAGACCACCTGCTGCCACCAATGGCCTCCCACCGACCTGTGTACTCCCACAGAGAGGGCCTCCTCAGGGTGCCATAGGCCGAGCAATGTAGACTGGTGGCCCCCAGGGGGAGGGCCTTCTCTGTGGGGGCACCTGCCCTCTGGAATCAACTACCTTCTGCCGTGCCCTGAAGTCTTTTCTTTTTCAGCAAGCCGGGCTGGCTTAACACTTTTTTAAAAAGTTTTTAATAGGTTTGTTATTCTTCTTTTAATTATGGGGCGAAACATATATATATCTTTTAAAATTGTTTTTAATGTTTGTATCTATGTTTTTTACTTTGGCTATACACCGCCCTGAGTCCTTTGGGAGAAGGGCGGTATATAAATTTGATAATAAATAAATAAATAAATATGGATTTTAGAGCCCACATAGGATAGTCATATTTTGACAAATTAGGGTTTTTTTAAAAAAAATACACATTGGTCTGTTTTTTTCAACTAATAATTTAGTTGCAACATTTGAAATGTAAAATCTGATCAGTATATATATGTATGTATTAATTAACATATTATTTCAGGTTGTATAAGAGTTCTTATCAGAATTCACAAAGCACAAAGAATACCTGGACAACTTTACTAGGCATGCAATGTGCAATATTAAAACTCTCCTAATTTTATAAACGTTACCTTGTTAACTGCGATTATTGAAGTTTTTCAAATAGGCCTTTGTAAAGCTCTTAATTTCCCCACAAAAAATGTTTAAACTCTAAAATAAAACAGAAGTTATAAACATTCTGTCTTCATGTCTATTCTGATGTAATATTTATTTATTTATCTATTCCAAATGTAAATGGCTGCTCATCTTTTAAAAATCTAGTTACAAATCTTTTAAAAAGCATAAAATACACAAGAGATTACATCAGTAAGGGGCCAACCACAAAATTTGACTGATTTTTTTCCCCAGGATCCCAGGGCAGATTAGATAGACAGATCTTGAGGGACTTCCAGAAAATAGGCAAGCATGGAAATGACTTCACTTCAGGAAGGAGAATGTTCCTTAAGATAGGCCCCATGATAGAGAAGGCCACATCCATCTTACCTGAAATATGAAACTAGTAGCATGTGTCTCTTACAAGATCTGATGAGATGAGCAGATATAATCAGGGAGAAGAAATCCCTCAAATGCCTTGCCCCAATGGCCCAATTTTTAAATGTCAAAATCAGCACCTTGAATTCACTCTAGATGCTAATTGGCAATAAATACAGTTCACGGAGCAGAGATGTAACATTTGCTGTACTAACAGCACATACAGTATAATTTTCTGTGCCACTGTACTAGATGAGCTTCCAGATACTCTTCCAGACAAGAGTAGCCCTATGTGGACTTCTTACCGAATTCCAACTGGAAGATGACTTGGACATGTGTGACTGGAAACAGAGTCCTGCAATCCAGTATGAGTGCGACTAGTACAATTTATAGCAGGGATGTCAAACTTACGTCGTCATGGCATTATCATGTGACATATCATGACTTTTTCCCCTTCGCTAAACCAGGCATGGGTGTGGCCAGTGCATGATGTATCTGGCCTGCAGGCTGCAAGTTTGACACCCCTGATTTTTAGGGAAGACCTAGCAACAGCTAAATGAAACCAGTTTTTAAAAGGTAGTATAACAAAACATACATGAGTAATCAGGCTGCAGCTTTCAATGCATTCTTTTAAAAAAGAATCTGTGTAAAACCTGTGACATCTGGCATTACATTGACATTTTATTCAGATTTTCTTTAATTAGTTTTGCTCTGTTGAAGAAAGTATGAGAAAATGCTGTAGCATTTCATTTAGTCTTGTGTTCTAAATCTCTTGCTGAAAACTCATTGACACAGCCAACTATGACTGACAAAATATAATGCAGCATTCTATCTAATATGCAAAGGAATACTATTTCTGTAAGTACTCCCAATATAATGTTTATATTATTTTACTGAAGAGAACAAGGGATATAATTGCTACTTTTATAATGAAAATAATTATTAGATTATAATAGGTTAATTATTTATGCAATTTGATGGTGTGGTACCATAATATGTAACCTGCATGAAAGCATGCAGATAAATATTGGCATGGCCTTATTTATAAATTTATACAAGTGATTTATACAAGTAATAACTATTCCTTTCTCATAGAATTTCTATAATGTGTTTGATTCACTATTATTGTAGAAGTTCTATGACAAAAGAATAGTTATCACTTGTATTCAACATCATTTTTTAAATACACATCACTGTAAAAATTTTTCTTTCTTTGATAAAGTAGGCAGTGCAAATTAGTATCTCGTTTTCATAATCTTTTTCTATGAATTAGTTTGAAGATAAAGAAAACAACATACATAAAGATTACTGTGAAGTGGATATGAATTTATTATTTTTCTTTGAACATCTTGAAATAATGCATAAATAAACACTAAACTGGGGTGAAATGTTTGATGGCACAAGCTAACTACTTTTTGAGATCTCTATCAATAGATTGAGTAATAGAAAATGGAAAGATATTGTGGAGTTGCAAAATTAAATATATATTTTTTAAAAATGCTGGATCATTGGCTATTTGTTTATTGCATATGCATTTTTGAACAAATAGCACATGGTTTATTTGAATTGCATACACTATTTCCAAAAATAAATGCATTATTTCAGAACAGTTATTACAAATTGATTAAATATTTCAGTTTCCATATGTAACAGGAAACTATGAAATAAGGTTTATTGGAATGGCATACAGATTGTGCAGGATTTTCTTTTTTAAAAAAATAGGTAGATGAACTGCAGATTTTTTTTTTTAAAAAATGTAAAGCTAACCACTGACAGAGTTCAAGAGGCATTAAATACTTTCTTCTTTAATGGCTAAAAAAACTTGGTATTCATTTCCTGATTATTATTTACTAAATTATTTCTGACCATATGTCTCTGCAAAAGAAAATGACAAAGTTTAGAATTTGGTTTTAAATTAGAAAACTAACTGTAGACCTAAAGTATTATTTGAAACAGAGATAAAGACAGAATTTTTCTTAGATCTTGCAACATGGCTAAAATCCTAATTAATATGCTGGCACTTCTTTACAAAAGTGAGGTCTATGTTGAAAACAGCAGAGATACCAATATAATTGGAATGTCTTCGCTTTTACATCATTAAAAAGTCTTGCCACACTAAAATCTAAGGGTTTATTATTTATTTATTGCTATTCAAACAGAATGAAGAATATTCTGTTTGGATTCACTGATTTCAAATTTAGAATATACAGATAGCACTTTGAATTGTATAATTCCAATTCTTTCCAAACTTTATTACATAATGAATAATAACAGAAATCATGTTATTCAAACAATAGAAATGTGAACAATTGTGCATCTGCAATATGAAAATGATTTAAGACTTACGTATTCATCAGAACAGTGTAAGGAAAAATTGCAGGAGATATCTATCCACATATTCTTTTTTATTGTGATTTTAAAAATAAGCTATGGGATGCTTGGGTTTCCTATGATGAAATCTCCATATCCTCATTCATAATTCAACTTCAGTCCAAAATAATAATAATAATAATGTTTTTAATCAAATAATCATCTCTCACAAATTAGCATGCCACAAGACCAACCTTAGAAAGAGGAAGCTTACATGGGGGCAATCCAATTCAAGGACACAGCAACCTTGTGTTCCAATAGGCAAATAAAGCCTTTGCTGGATCATGCATCAGATGATCAGGAAAAAAACAATGCAGATCCATCTGTTATCCCTGTCAATCCCTCATCTGTTATTCAAACATGCCTTCTTGTTCAATAGCAGCAGCTAAAAAACAGCAATTAGGGGTTGAGATTCAGGCCATGAAATGGTTATAAAGCATTGCTTTTAGGAAAGCTGGTAGAAAAAGTGGTTGTGCTACAGCTTCAAAAGGTCCTGGATGATTATCTGAAGCCCTTTCAGTCAAGTTATAGGCTCACCTCTGCTTCAATGTCTTCCATACTTATCTCTACACCATTTTTGTCTTTTTTGGCTGCCCTGAACTTTACCACCCTTTTGGTCCCCACCTGGTCTGTCACCAGAGCTGACCTTTGCCATCTTCTTTCTCTTGCTGCTGTGGAGGCATGTTCTCCACAGCAGCAATGTGGGTTTTCCTGAATCAGCTGCTACTCATGCTTACTTCAGGTTGGCATTCTAAGCCTTTGAGAAAGCTATGCACAGCCTCAGGAAGGCCTAGTGATATCAGCAGCTGCCTCACAAAGGGTCAGACAAGGTGTACCTTGTCAACAGCAAGAGAAAGAAGTTGTCAAAGATTAGCTCAGGAGCAAATGGGACAGTGGAAGGTACCAATGATGGGAAAGATAAATGGAAGAGATAAAGGGCAACGATGGGAGAGATGTTGATGAGGGAAGTTGAAACACCCCCTGAAATTTTGAATTGGTTGCCATTGCAACAACCTTGATGCTGCAGCATCCTACATAAAATTATACTAGAACACTTCTCTTTCTCACCCCAAAAAAAAAAGAGAAAGAAAAAAGAATAAAACAAGTAAACAGTATCTGCCAAACTGTCAGGTGATTTCCCAGACATACTGACAATACTTATAATCAAAAACCTGAGATAGAAAAAGAATTTGGAGAAAAATTAAAAGTTTCTTTTTTTCCCCAGATACAGAATAAAGGGACGAAAGGATATTGAGTTGGTTACAAAGCTGACAGCAGAACAGTGGTTGCTGAAGTGAGAAAAGGAGATGGCAAAATATGATTAGCAAGGAAGCTAAAAAGGAATTAATTAATAACAACCAGATAAAGCGTATTAGTACTTAAAACAAATCAAACTGGTTCACACAAAGGCCTTTGTGTGCTATACATTGTCCAACCCTGAATATCCCACATACTATTGTAACATGCATATTTTTCCTTTCTTCTTTTTGTCTGATTCTTTATGATTTCCCAAAACTCAAAGTAAGGAAAGAATAAAAACTGCCCTCAGACCCAAACAGAAGACCAAAAAGTTTCCTTGAATCTTTCTTTCTCTCTCCATCCTTTTATTCTAATTCAGCTAAGTCAATCTGTATCATATCAGTAACACAAGCACTGAAAAAAGGCTTTTGCGTCTGCTTTCTCTCCTTCAGCAGTTCAGAACTCCTTTCTTCTTTCTATAATTTTTTTTCTTCTTTTATTCTCTGTTCCTAAACTAAATTGTGACAGTGACAACTGCCACCATGCCTTTTAGCATATGTGTATAAATATTATGTACTGTGCAAGAGCCATCATAAAAGATTTTTTGTTTGCTTTTATTTGTAATTTTCTTACAGAATCATACAATGTAAGAATTGGGTGAACCTCAGAGATAATATATTTTAATCCTTTCTCCAGTATAGGAATCCAGTATTACTGATTTCTGGGAAGGTTTAAATCTCTTGATTAAATTTCTCCAGAAAAGGACAGTCCATCACCTTAAGGCGATCTAATGTCTTTTCACTCCTTAAAATTTAAATGCATTATTTTATATCCTGTCTTCTAGAATAGTTCTGGTTCAACTTCTATATGATAACTTTTTAAATACTTGAAGATACTTACCATGCTTTTCCCATTGAGGTTGTAAAGATATCAAACACTCAACTTTACCTCAAAAACGCTACTTTCCTGTCCTTAACAAATGGTTGCTGTCTTCTGGATATGCTCTAATTGGTCAATGTCCATTCTAAAATATAATGTTTAGATTAATGCGGCCTAAACAATTACAATGTAGAGAATGATGACTCTTATAATGCTGATAAAGCCTAGGACTTGTATTTCTGCATCTGTACATGTGTTTCTCTTTTATCATCTATAATCAAGTTTTATCAATGCCTCCATTAAGATACATCACTTATGGAATCTCCTACATTTTTGTTTTTCTTTGAACTTATTCTTTGACTTCCTGTACTAAATTCAATTAAATATTACATTGTCCATAAACTGTTTCTTGGTTAAGCTGATAAATATAACCCTTGAATACTAAATTATGATTGAATTGTGCTGTCCTGGATACTGTTAACCTCATTAAAAATAAATTTGATTTATTAGTTATTAGTTTCATTTTTTAATGTCCTAAACAGATATGTTTGTTTTATAAGCTGTTATATTTAGAACGGATACTAGCAGAATCCTGAATTTATTACATCATCAGTGACTTAGTAAAATATGCAAAGTATAAAATTTATCTGTAGGTAACATGTATATTCTGTGTAAAAAATAACATTTTCCCCTTATAAACTGACATTCACCTTTATTTCCATAAAAATATAATAACTGTACAATGTATTTAAATGAATAAACTAGAATTACACTATTATGAATTAAAGTTATATATTTATTTCACATTCATGGAATATTATAGACATTTGTTAAAACAGCACAGTGATAATAAACTATATAAATATACTGCAAAATCTTAGTATAATATTAAGTTTTAGGGAAAAAAATCAGAAACATCTAAAACATTTTATTGTGGGTTTTCTAATTAGATTCAAACCCAAATAAGATAGAATCTAGTTTAACTCCATTCCCATATGCAAAAACTCAAACTAATTTAGACTGATACAATTTTGTTTCATGATCTTAGATCTATTAGATGTATGTAAATTATGATGAAAATTATTTAGGGCACTATTACTAGAATGAATGTGCAGATCAATATATATTTTAGTCTACTTTTAGGCAGGGAGCTGCCTGCATGAAACTGGATAGGTAATTCTTTTCTTGATTTAGGATAGGTAAATCAGGTAAAGTAGTTTCTTCTCAATTCCTGCTTAGAAAAAAATCTCTGTGATGAATAATTAAAGAATCATTACTTCTTTAAATCACTCCCAAAGAAAATGCAAATTGTTTGCACCACTGGAAGTATAAATCCAACAGGAGTGATCCTTGGGAACCTTATGACCTACAAAAGACAGTATTGATAAGGGATTTAAGGATTTATTCTGTTTTCCCTCTTTATTATTCTGCCTGCTGATTGTCTCAAAGATTGCTGAACTCAAGTTACTTTCACCTGCCTTTTTGCCTTGTACAAAGTCACAGGGAATATGCTCTTTTCTTTTGATAGATATAGAATATAGTTAATTGTATATCCCGATAATATATTTCCAGTAAATATATCTTCTTTTTATAATTTTAGAATGTGATGTATTAGTCCTTACTAAGATTAAACTCCCTGTCAGCAGAAAGCCCAAATATATACTGAACACTTCAACCTCCAACATTTATTTTCCTAAGTTAACATCAAATCCTTATCACCTCCAATTAATTTTATTCAAACACATTATCTACCCTAAACAATCACTTAAGACTATTGATTTTCCTGTTCTCCCATTTCAGTGCCAAAAGAAAGAACAGCTTCCTTTGAGTCAGACTTGATTCTTTATGTCTTTATGGTCATATTCATACATTTTTCTTTGCAACAATAAAGAAATAGTTCATTGTTTTGGGCAATGGAAACCGATACTAAACAACATATAGCCAATATAGACCCCTGGGTAAATGCACATAAGGAAGTATATTTCCAATCACACAAACTTTCAAAAGACACCTACCTAGTCACAGTTAGATAGCCATCCTCAATTGCAGGGATTATTAGTAGTGAATAATTACACTTTTCTCTGTCTCTTACCCTTCCAAATAACATGTAGTACCTGAATCTATTATATAACAGTTACAGATCATAAAATCAACATTTATTGGCAAGGTGACAACTGTAAAATGATTACTCACTGAATGTGAGCAAAAATATGGTTACAATGTTACAGAGCATTAGAAAATTGTGTACATTGCAAAAATATTCACAAATAAAATGTATATTAACAGAAACATGCACACATACATATTAAATGTTGTTCTCTTGCAGACATTTCATTACGCAAACTAGATAATATTGTCAGTGCTAGTAAGGTTTACTTTCAGTTTATATTCTAGAGGCTTGCTCTATCAGTATTGATGGGAGTGGTCTTGTAGGTTCTTGGTTGGGCTGTTTACTGTTAGATTGTTTGGCAGTTCCTTGATTGGGCTATTGTTTATTATTACTATTATTTACTATAAATAATTTGCCACTGGTTTCCAAGTAAACTACATGTAAATCCAAGTAAACATGGATTTGTTCCAAGGGTGAGTTTGTTGTGGCCCATCAGTGGCCTGTGCAGCTAGTAGCTGATTCCAACAGCGAGGAGGCTGGTGTGGTGCTGCACCAGCAGCCTGTTCAGCTGGCACTCGAGTCAGACAATGAGGAGGCTGGAGAAGATGTGGTGCCAGAGGCGGGGATTCAGCCAGGGCCTTCAGAACCTCCAGAAGTTGCCTTAAGTTGAGAGGACGAAGAGGAGAAGCATCTTCTCGATGCACGGGTGCACAGAGCTGCCAAAAGGCAGAGTGGGTCTTCAGGAGGAGGTCTCCTCGAGAGTAAGGCTTGTGGCTAATTGGCCACTCCCTTCGCCTATTTAAAGAGGAACATCGACTGAAGCATTTTGAGGGAACAACTTCGTTCACATACCTTCGTGTCTTGTCTTGCTTATCTTATCAGCTTCCTGCAAATTGCTTCTGGGCATTCTGTCAACTACAGAATGCCCAGTAAGTAAGCTTTCAGTATTATTCTTTGAATTCTTGGTGGCTGTTAATGCAGTTAATTAACAGTTGTTGTTGTAAAAAACTGGTTTATTTAGTAAACTAAGGTTTGAACGGACTTTGTGTTTGTTGCGTTCTTTGGGGTCCATAGCTGGGGCAGAACAGAGTTCCACTTATCTTTACTACTGGTTTGCAACGGGACCGTGTGTGCGCAAGCGCTTCTGTCCTGATGATGATGTTGTGGCGGGTGGGTGGAGCCTCCCGCCGGTTTTACTACCGGTTCTATAGAACCGGACAGAACCGGGAGCAACCCACCACTGATTTGTTCATATAATTACTGGGAATCAATCTAAATTCTGGGAAGACTTACCTTTTACTGAATTCTGAAATCTACCATACTTCCAGAATTGAAAAAAATTCCTCAAAGTTTTGGCAAAATAACTATTTCAATTACATTTCTATAAAGAATTCATGTCTGCTGATTATAGATTCAGAAATGACATATCAGAGATTTTAAAACACCCATCTTCACATGAAGTCATTCATCTCATAATGCATTTGACTCTTGACAAAATAAACCTATTCATCTGCTTCCTACAAGTATCTCAGTAGGAAAAGTGCACTAGCAGCTTTCCTGACCTTTTCAGCTGAAGTTGTTTATGTCACCTATATGTGCCCATTGAGTTTAAAACTGAAGGTCAAGTCAACACATCTGACTTTAAGCTGACAAAAATAGAGAGCATTTATGTTGTCTTCTTTTAAGAGAATGTTCTGGGATGTTTTTCAGAATCATTTATTATGGTTTGCTATAATATAATGTAGCAAAGATAATCATGAAGGTGGAAAATCATATGAATAATCAAAATTCAGATTAGGAAAATTCTTATGTTTTATACTGCTAAATCTCTCAAACTGTGGATACTGTTGCTGAAAGCTGATTTTCCAGGCTTACGTATTTTACATGGATTCTAACCCAAAATACATACTAGTGTGAAAAGGAAACTATGTTATTTAAATGACTGTATTGTCCTTCACTTTACCAATCGCTAGATATTTTCTTTGACTGGCGATATGATATGAAGCTAAAGACCTGTTTTGATACTAATAGTACTGAATGAATAATGAATAACAATGTGGGTTGATTGGATGGGAATAATAAGTAATGAAGGCTGCAAGAAAAGAGTGTCATTGACCAGGCTGTCTATTTCATTTATTTTGCTCACTGTTTCAAGCTCTGCTACCTGGCAAGCAGAAACTGTGTGAAATTGTTCCTATTCATTTCAGGCTTCTGGGAAATTGGAAATGGAAGCTAAAAAAGCACATCCAAATCTTGTATT
The DNA here is from genome assembly GCF_029215685.1 of Pituophis catenifer annectens. Classification (NCBI taxonomy): domain Eukaryota; kingdom Metazoa; phylum Chordata; class Lepidosauria; order Squamata; family Colubridae; genus Pituophis; species Pituophis catenifer. Next base: position 49,687,235 of record NW_027256888.1, read on the forward strand.
AATTTTTTTTAAAAAAATAAAGATGAATACAAACTAATATAAAGTAAGAAAAAGGGGGGAAAAGAGAAAAATAAAAGAGAAAGATAATATTTTTCTGCTGTGTCCCACACCCTGTGGAATATTTCTCTTTAAAATGCTCTGGACCAGTGACTTTATTTAAATCCGGAATTTTATAATTTTCTTACACATTTCTTACAACCAGACATGACATAATGTATTTTCTTGTTGTTTACATTTTTAAACATTTAATATAAATTTGAAATAATACACTCCAGAAATTTGGTGACATACCAATGGTACCTCATTTTATAAAAGAATCTCTTTAAGATTATAACATAGTACAATTTTCAATCCTTTCACACATATATTTTCATGTTATTCAATATGTATGCTATAACCAAAAATTTTAGCCACTTTATTATACATCATTTTACTACTTCTTCTGTTTTAAATTTCATTAAAAGATTACACATATTTTAGTAATTACAGCTGAAAAATACAATTTTAAATCAGGTAAATACAATCTCCTTCTTTCCTTTGCATCTATAACAGTGATGGCAAACCTATAGCATGCGTGCCACAGGTGGCACGCAGAGCCATATCAGTGGGCACGCGAACGTTGTCCTAGGTCAGCTCCAGCATATGCATCTGATTTTTGGGCCTTCTGGGGCTCTTCCGGGGGGGGGGGGCTATTTTTGCCCTTCCCAGGCTCATAGAAAGCCTCTGGAGCCCGGGGAGGGTGAAAAACAGGACTTCGGGTCCCACTGGAAATTGACAAATGGGCTGTTTGTGGCCCCCACAGGCTTTCTTGGAGACTGGGGAGGGCGAAAAACAGGCTTACACTGTGCCAAAAGTGGCGGAGTGCAGGGGGGGGATGGGATGGGTGTCGCACACACATGTGCGGAGGGTGGGGCACATTGAATTATGGGTATGGGCACACGCACACATGATCCCCTGTGGTCCCCCCACTTTTGGCATGCGACGGCAAAAAGGTTAGCCATCATTGATCTATAACATCTTATATTTGATGTCCTTTTCAGTCTGCCACACAAATTTAGATATATCAATCTGTAACTGTTTAAATAGTGCATCAGTTATCAAAACATATTGTATGAAACAATTCATTTTTCTCACAGAAATTTTCCTGAGAAATGAGTTGCAATTTCTCTTATCTTAAAATATGTCCTTTTTTATTCAATTCACATGTTAACAAAATCATTTTGAATGAATTCATATTTGTCATAGTAATACTCAGATATTTTACTTTCTTATCTTAAAATCCATTTTATTTATCAATTCTATTGTATCTATTTTCACATTTTTTGCTAATATCTGTCTCCTGTTTATTAATCTTGAAATCTACTAATGTACCATTTTTTAAATTTTTCCTTTCAATATTTCAATTCCTTTAAAATAATCTTATAGAACTAAGTTATTTGCAGGAGCCCTTAATTTATAAGTTTTATTTTTATTTTCAGTCCCACAACTGTTATAGCTTTATCCAGTGTTTCAAAAACCAAAATAAAGAAGAGAGTAGACATATAGGCATTCCTCTTCTGTTCCTTTTCATATAGCAAAAGATTTTGATCTCTATTTACAATTATTTGTGCTCCCTTCTGAAGTGTAAATTGATCTTATCCACTTTATAAAATTCTCTCAAAAATTCATATCTTCCAAAACCTTGAAAAAGAAAGCTCAGTTCAAATTCTCAAAGGCCTTTTCAGCATTTGAGATCAATAAGACTTGTTTTTCATTATGTCGCTCCAAATATTCCAAAATGTCCAACATATTTCTAACATTGTCCTTTAACTGTCTTTTAGGTAAAAGCCCAAATTGATCTTCATGAATTATTTTGCAAAATTATATTCAGTCTATCATCTAAAATCATTGTGAACAACTAGCAGTCATTATTCAATAATGATATGAACCTATAGTTTCTTGTTATACTCAAATCTTGTCTTTTTTTGGATATCCATGATATATTAATCTCTTTCCAACTTTCTGGCATCTTTTCTTCTTGTAGGATATGTAATTATCTTTTGTAAAGGTTGTAAAGGTTCATTCCAAAACATTTATAATAAAAACCTGATAATTCATCTGGTCCAAGTACCTTTCCTAGTTTAATCATTTTATAGCTTCAGAAATTTTCTTTATTGTTATAGATCTATTCATAACCTGCCTCTTTTTCTTTGATTGATTGATTGATTGATTGATTGATTTAACTCCTCATCTTATACCAAACTTTAGACAGTTTCCAATCAATAATTAAAACAATATCAATAATAAAATAATAATCATACTAAATTATTAAAACTATAAACATTAAAAATTGGCATCAAGTTAAGAGATCTCACGCTGTCCCAGGACTTGGGAAAAAGTTTTCAATGCTTTTGTAAGCCTAGGAGGGTAGAGAGCTGCTAGAGCTTAGGGGAAAAGTGTTCCATACAATAGGAACTGCTATGGGAAAGATAAACTTTCTAACTCCCATAAGATGGCAATGAAGGTGGAAATATTTAATGGAAAGGTCTGGGAGAATGCTCACCTATCTGATTTGATTGAATGGATAGATGTCCTTACAGAAAGATGGGCCTGCAATGACCTGGCCCAAACCCATATAGGGTGTTAGAGGTAATAACTAGCACCTAGTTATTATCCTGAATTGCACCTAGAAGAAAACTGGCAGCTAATGCACTTCATGCAAGAGAGGTTTTATATGAATAAGTCAACTAAGGGGTGAGCTCCCAGCTTCTGCCAACCTAGCAGTTCGAAAGCACGAAAAAAAAATGCAAGTAGAAAAATAGGGGCCACCTTTGGTGGGAAGGTAACAGCGTTCCATGCGTCTTTGGCCAGATCTAAGCAACCAGCAGGCCACATACAGTCCCTGGGCCTTGAGTTTGACACCCCTGCATTAGAGGAATAATGTTTAACTTGGACTTTACTGTCAGGCTTTACAGCTTTATTTGAATTACTTGACTCTCTTTTCCAGGAACTGTTGCTTAACTGGATCTGTCACATTGGGCTTTGATAAAAGCAGAGTCTTTCAGAGTGTTTTCAGACAAAAGCCTTCAAGTCACTTTTTAATTAGTCCAGGTTCTCATTTATGGAGGCCAATTGCTCAAACATCAAGATGACTGCTGGACCTGTAAGAGGACATTGCTTAGCTATAAATTGAGCCGCACTGAGGGAAGAACCTCTCCCAGACCTGTCTCTGCATTGTCTTGTGTTGTGTAGAAATGATAGCTAAATTAGAAAAGAGGAATGAAGTAGCAGAAGGCTGAGATGCAGTTACACCACTCAGTTAAATGATCACTGAGAGAAAAGGAAAACTCCAGAATCTGGTAGTGTTCTAGTTCTTTCAAAATTCCATTTAAAAGAATCTCAAAATTATTTGAAGAGGGAGTTGATCGATGGACAGTTTACTGGATTAATAACTTTCTTCCTTTTCTTTTCTTTTCTTTTCTTTTCTTTTCTTTTCTTTTCTTTTCTTTTCTTTTCTTTTCTTTTCTTTTCTTTTCTTTTCTTTTCTTTTCTTTTTCCTTTCCTTTCCTTTCCTTTCCTTTCCTTTCCTTTCCTTTCCTTTCCTTTCCTTTCCTTTCCTTTCCTTTCCTTTCCTTTCCTTTTCATTATTTAGCTGATTTGAAATGGAGGGCTTTGTAATGTTTTTTCTCCCTTTTGCCTATTCTACCCAGGCAGATTTTATCTCTCAGTTTCTAATATTTTTATCTCCTGTTTTTTTCTTCTTCTCTCATATACTTTGCAGCCATTTAGATGTTTGATGTGATCTGTTATAATACACCTTAATTATCAGAAAAGACTGGAAAGCAGATTGATCAGAGAGGGAGATGCTGATTGATTGACATTTTGTTCCTCCCCTTGAAGCCTGAACTAAAGAAGAGATAAAAGACTAAAATATAATTTTCTCTGTGCTAATTCTATTCAAATATGATCTTAAATGTGGACTGCAAACAAGGCCATTGCAAACCTATCAAGAAGGACAGAGTCCAAATGGTATCATTTAAAAATTAATAATATATTATATTGTAAATAAAAATCAAACTTTATTTAGAGGCTTGGCTATATATGTGTGTCTATATACATTGTTTTAATAAAACGAAGTCTTGTCACTTTACAAGAAAATTAATACAACATGCTCTGTCTTTCACAGGGACATTTGAAGGAAAGTTGCTTAGTCAAAAAGCTGGGTATACTTGAATTAAACACTTGACTGATTAAAGAATATAGGAATAATATAAAGGAATGGTATGCTGGCAAGAAAACAAGTGATTAGTGCTTCCTTTTCATTTATTTTCTGAGGTCTGCCTGCTTCTTAATCCAATTATGAGTCCAAGAGATAGATAGTAGAAGGCAAGAAAATAATGCTTGAATCAGCAAAATAATTATTGGTAAACCATTATCTGCCCTATTAAAAAAAAAACTAACTATATTTGCATCATGTTTACATATTATATTTGAATAGGAAAGGTGAGTGATTAGTGTTCTCCTTTATTTAATGTCAAAAAATATTTTTATGAGACTCGTAGAGACTCATTTTTTTTCCCAGCTTGGAAATCAAACGATTATGTCTCCAAAATATTGTTCTCAGTATTCTAACCTGATGCCCTCTACATGGGGCTGCCCTTGAGGACCACTCGGAGGCTTCAGCTGGTGCAAAATGCAGCCGCGCGGGTTGTGATGGGAGAATCCCGATACTCCCATGTTACACCCCTCCTGCGCGGTTTGCATTGGCTACCAGTTGCCCTCCGGGTGAGATTCAAGGTGCTGGTGTTGACCTATAAAGCCCTACATGGCTTAGGACCAGGATATTTGGCGGACCACCTACAGCCAGCAACAACATTCCATCGCCTGGTTCGTGCCCATAGAGAGGGCCTACTCAGGGTACCGTCGGCTAGACAGTGGCGGCTGGCGGCCCCCAGGAGTAGAGCCTTCTCAGTTGGGGCACCCACCCTCTGGAATCAACTCCCCTTGGAGCTCCGACTAGCGCCTGACCTTCACACCTTCCGCCGGGAATTAAAAACTTGGCTTTTCAAATCCCTTGACCTGGTCTGATGATGGGGTTTTAAGAGTTTTAATGGGTTAATTTTAAATTTTTTAGATTTTAGTCTTTATTTTTATTGTGGCTTGTGTTTTATTGTTGTGAACTGCCCTGAGTCCATTGTGAGATAGGGCGGCATATAAGCCGAATAAAATAAAATAAAATAAAATAAAATAAAATAAAATAAAATAAAATAAAATAAAATAAAATAAAATAAAATAAAATAAATAAATAAATAAATAAATAAATAAATAAATAAATAAATAAATAAATAAATAAATATAAATACAACTGTTAGACATTTGATTTCCTACGTTTGTCTCTTTTTTTCTGAATCTCCTTTCAGATCTACTAGACAAATGAATTGGACAGCCTCGGAACTGTCCTGCACCATAATGAAGATAAGGTATGTGAAATGGACTAAATGATCTCTGAGCCTTGGTAGTACAGTGGTTTAAAGCACCCTGTTATTAACACAGCTGCCTGCAATTACTGCAGGTTCGAATCTTACCAGGCTCAAGGTTGACTCAGCCTTCCATCCTTTCTAAGGTAGGTTAAATGAGGACCCAGTTTGGGTCCTCATTTAACCCCAGCAATAAGCTGACTTTGTATAAATATACAAAAGTATGAAGGCTATTGCTTAATGCATTGTAAGCTGCCCTGAGTCTCCGGAGAAGGGCGGCATATAAATCAAATTAAAAAAAAAATACCTCTAATACCAACTTTCTGACCAGCAGGATGCCTAAATTTAATTTCTGCTCTAAAGTAAAATGATTGCTTTGTTCCGAACTGCAGTTGAAACCTTACTGGAAATAAGTTTCATTAATCTGAATCAAATTGTATGTTTTAATATTCATCTTACTCCTCATCTTCTGTTGGATTGACAACTGTTAATATTATTCTCTATATACTGTAAAATATATCCTATACAATATATAGTTATGCCAAAATCAGTGGCTGGATTAAATCAACAAATCCAAATATGGATTTTTCTGTTAACCATACCAATTGCTGTTCTTATAGAAAAACAGACAAACAAAACTATCTTCATTTTATAATGAGAAGTAAATCTTTCTGAATTGTACTTCTAATTGAATGTATATTTTATTGTGTATTTCACCTAATTTCATAATCTAAAAAACTGGGAAATAGTGATAAACTCTGTCAGTATGTTACTATAACAGAAACTATAAAATATCTGGATTTTGTAACTATCACTGTAATAATGATTAAAATTTGTTAAGGCATGAAAATCCTCTATAACTCATTGTCACAATTATAGAATATATTTTTATTATATATACACTCTCTCTTGTATTATATATACACTCTCTCTTTTTCTGCTCTTTTTCCAGATAGTACAAAACTTGCTAGGCATTGACAAGATACCCATTAGCCTCTTTACTCTTTTTTCCACCTTAACATTTGTTATTTCAAGTGGAAATAACACCTGAATCTCTTGAGAGAGAAGGTTCTGAAGCAAGGAGATGACACTACTGTTTCTGGATGACTTTGCTTGTCTATAGTTGTCAGATTTTCCAGCTTGACGCTTGTGTTAGTAACATTTACCTGAGCTGTCAGTATCAGAGACCTTTACAAATTCGTCTTTGAAAAATGAACAAAGATCAAACATAACACATAGTCACAGTCATAAACAAGCTGAAACCTATAATACTGCCTTTTAACTGTGCTAGATATTTAATCTATTATTCAGTAATTAATGTATACAAAATCTTGCAGGGAAAATGAAGACAGCAGAGTTCTTAACTATGCTTGCCCTTGAATTTTGTGTGAGAATTAATGCACAGAAGATGTTCTCTTAACTGAAACATTTTTAGTCATTCTTAAGGCCGGCTTGTCCAAAGCAATATCCTGGATAAATTTTCATAACATTGCAAATACCCGGACTGGATGGGAGTGTTGTGAATTGCAATCCCAACACATCAATGTTTTGATCACCAAATTGAGGAACAGTGAAATAGATTTTAAGACAATTTTATTTGTATCATTTCAAAAGAAAAAGAAAGAAAGAAAAGACCCTGTTTCGCTTATACAACTCCATGAATATATGAAAGTATTAGAAATGCAGCGAAATTAGTGCAACTAAGAAACATTTACAGATATGCAGCAATGCTTTCTGTGTGTCTTCTGGTCCATGGTTCTTTAAAATTAACTTCTGCTATTTTATTTCTCTTAATGCAGATGAAGTGGTTCTTATGGTTGTTTTGTAAAACTTATTTTATATATATATAATTTTCTTTTCATGTCTTCTGAATTTTCTATTTAATTTTTAGTCTTTTATAAAACCTTTAGGCTTGTGATAAAAAAAACCCTCAAATAATTCAGTTTTTAACTTTTTAAATCGTTAAATTTGTTTCAAATATAACAGAGAAGATTTTGCAGTGGTGAACACACATGTATTGTTCTTTAATAGGATATCCAGGTAATCCTGATTTTATGACCGGTCATTTTACGATCAAAGTTATATAGAAGTAAAGCACCCCCATCTTCTAAATAGTCATGCCCTCTGTCTGTGGTCTCATGATTGCATGTCAGGTACATCAGCTTTATGGTCACATGACTGCATGTCAGTTGCAGCCCTCTATAGTAATGTCACCATGGTTTGTGAAATTTTTTGTTACCCGATAGTCGAATTTGACATCAAGCATCTTAAAGGAGCTACAAAAATAAAAATAATATTTCTTGTAGGTGGGTTAAATGTAATGAAATCTTATGAGCTAAATTATGCCTTCAAGAGTTGTACTTGAAATGCAATGATGGCAAACTGCCAAACTCTTGAAACAAAAGCCAATCCAATGAAAGCAAATGTTAAGGTTTATACCCAAATTCAGTGGCCTTATTTCAGAAGAAATTTGCTTAGAATCACACTGTTAATTGCATGTGCATGCACACACGCAACACTAATGGGTTCTTGCTAACCTGCCTTCTGATTCAGTATTTTCCTTATTTTCCCTTTATGTCACCATAAACTTTTGCAATCCAGTCTAAAATGGAACAGCATAAAACCCACAGGAATTAAATTAAATAAAATAAACAAAATATAAACAAACTACTTCAAATATGTTCTATGTTGAGTATGTTTATTCAGTTCCATTTCTTAATCAAGCATCTGAATGTACAAATAGTTGTCACAAAAGCATCCATAGTTAAATTCACAGGAATAAGTGTTACACAAGGATATTTTTGAAACAAAATTCAATACTTTTAATATTATTGTAATATGAAATAAATTCATTTTTTTCCTTTCTCCCCCCCTCCACCCCAGTAATTTCTGGTCATATTATCTTTAATCACCTGCTCTGAGGAACTATTGATCTAGATGTTATATAGAACTTAGTTAAGATCTTGCTCTAGTTATAAGACTACTACAGTAATAATTAAATATAACTCTGATGTAAATCCTTTTTCAAAACCTCTATATTTTTGCACTCTGTATTGTTTTGATGTACTTTTGATGCTTCTGCAGCAGTTCCACATGTAGAGCTTACAATATTATTACTGCCATAATAAATTTTGACATTAAACGGTCAATATGTTTTATAGCTTTTTGAAATACTACCCATTAAAATACTTGGGAAAAAATACTGTGTTTCTCCAAAAATAAGACCGAGTCTTAGTTTCTTTTAGACTTGAAAATTTCAAGAAAGGTGGCTTTTTAGTGAATGGGTGGCTTTTTAGTGAATGGGAGGAAAATGGGAAGGAGGATTTTCCTGCCTGCTATCCTTCCCTCAGTCTGTGCTGAGCTTGAGGAATGGATGACAGACAAGAAAATTCCCCTCCCTATTTTCTTCCCATTCGCCAAAAAGCCTCTCGCTGGCCTTCCCAAAAGAAGGAAAAAGGAAAGCGGCCCAACAAGCAGAAGTGCTGTGCCCAGAAAGAGAAGAGCAAAAGTGGTATTTGTGCTGCCCCAAGGGGCTAGTGGGCTGCAGCTGCAGCCAGACAGTTGCCCCCCCCCCGCATCCATGGCACCACTCGTGCTGGCCACGCCTATCCCTTATCTTCAGGGTAGGGATAATATTAGGCCCACCCCCCAAAAAATAGGGTTGGGCTTATTATTGGGGTAGGTCCTGTTTTCAGAGAAACACAGTAATATTGTATTTGTGTTTTTACTATTTCTCCAGTGATAATTCATTCATTCAGTAAATTTACTTAACAGAAAATGAAAGAAGTTCAATTGCTCTTTTCCCTTATACGCAAGATCCTATACTTTTCTATAATTCTATATACTGTTGTCATCATCTTAATCCACCAATCTGTGACAGCAATATAATCTCTGCTGTAGTCTCTGTATCCAGTCTGTAATCAATTCTGCAAAATACTGTGTTCTCTAATTTCCCTCATTTAAAAAAAAAATAGTTGTCGGTTTTCTTTTTGCTCATTGTCCATTTCTATCCTGAACTAAACCGTCATTGTATTGGAGGAAACATACTTCATATTATTCTCTATCGTATATACAGTGTTCTATAAATGTCTATAATTTCTGTAATTTTATTAGTGTTTTTATGTGTAAAAGTGATTTCTGCATTTGTTCAGTACGTATGATTGAATGGTTAAGAAAGGTTGTGCCTGCCATAACACTTTTATTATGTGTTTGCATTGTCTTTGCCACGAGAAAAGTTGACATGGAAGAATCTCTATTGCTATTCCTAGTAATTTGACTATAAGCATAAATTTATAGTTACACTCAAAGCATAGAAAGCCTAACTGGTAGATAAAACTCAGTTGTAAAATTAAAAAGGAAGAGATCTCTGGCTCAAAGAGATATTTTTTTAATCTATTGTGCTGGAAATTCTGAAGTAACATTTATCAATATCATCAGCTACTTTTTCTACTAATTTGGTAAAGTTGGAAAATCGATTCCATTTTAGAAACACTAATGCTGTAATCGTTAATTTTGCTCTAAGGGCTTATATTTAAACAGAACATAATTCAGATTAATAATGCATATTTAATAAATGCTAGAATGAAGACCAAAGAATCATTCTGAGTTTCAGATGAGACTCAACACAGGGTTGTAATTTCTAATAAATTATTAATTATAAAATAGTTTGTCACGAGTGTTTCCAGGATTGCTGTGGCTATCTGCCTACTCACAAACAGTATGGGTTTAATCAAGCCATCTACTGTTGGCAATTACCTGCAAGCCTTCCCTGCCCTAGTTAATTGCAGGTTAACTCCCTATATAAGCAAGGACCTTTTGCTTGCTACTCAGGCCTAGTCTTCTAGGCCTAAATGCACAGCTCCTGCAGGAAGCTTTGTGCAACGCCGCAGATGGGAGAAGAATGCAGATAAGGACTCCAGACGTTACAGAGAGACTCCCACGGATGCTTGCCTTTTGCTGTTTTGTAGCACGCAAGCTATCATCGGGACTGCTGTTGCTGGATCTTCTTCCTCCCACAAGCTTCAAGCAATGTTTGCTGTTTGAACTGATTTTATTTCAGGTGACTTTCAGCTGTGAAGCTCCTGCTGCTCCCACCATGATGGCCTTGATGATGTATCGACGCCGAAGCTGCTTACCTTCATGCTAGCTTTATTCTTTTGTGAACTGTTTCGGTATTGTGGAGAGGGATCTAGGGAGATAGCCTTGCTTCACATACCCAGATAAGACTTTGTTTTTAATGTGTTTTCTTAAAGACATAGTGCTTTTTAAATGTTTTAAATTAAAATGTGTAAATTATATTTTTACACAAGACGCCTCTGTCAGAATCATTTCAGTCTCAGTGTGTTTACTCATGAGCTGGTTCACGGTCCGGGGTACCCCTCAACCCCATTTCGTCACATAGTTGCTGCAATAAATTCTTGTTGCTTGAATATGTTAAAAAGAAAGAATTAGTGATATGAATGAGGGATTTCCCCACCCTAGTAAAATAATAGATTTATTTTGGTGTTTGAGTGAACCTAACTAAAAACAAATACACTTTGGCTGTACTCATAAACATTTCACATAGTTATATAAAGTTGTAAACTCCAATGCTGACCACAGAAATATTTCCCCAATTTAGTTTTTTAGTTACAATTCCAAGAATTACTAGCGAGTTTTGTGTTTGGGAATTCTGAAGAGTAACACCACAGCTGGAGGGTGCCAGGTTTGAGAAGTCTGCTTTAGAATAGAATAGAATAGAATAGAATAGAATAGAATAGAATAGAATAGAATAGAATAGAATAGAATAGAATAGAATAGAATAGAATAGAATTCTTTATTGGCCAAGTGTGATTGGACACACAAGGAATTTGTCTTGGTGCATATGCTCTCGGTGTACAGAAAAGAAAAGATACATTTGTCAAGAATCATAAGGTACAACACTTAATGATAGTCATAGGGAAACAGTCAATATAAATCTTAAGGATACCAGCAACAAGGTTACAGTCATATAGTCATAAGTGGGAGGAGATGGGTGATAGGAACGATGAGAAGATTAATAATAATGCAGAATGCATTACTTTAAAAGAAGAATGAAGGGTATACAGTAATGCCTGCTATAGGTTAATATGCTAAAACTGCTGTTTGGAGCATTCTGAAGAATGTACTTAAGGAACAATATTAGTATTTGAATGCCTTTTTTTACTATAATTCCCAAACTCCATATAAATTTGTGCAACTGTGCTTGATACTTAAAGATGTCTATCATGGGAGACTATGAAAGTTCAAATGGATAGCAACATCCATACCCATGCAGTTGAATTACAATCTAATAATCTGTAATCTTCTAATGAACAAAGACATACTCAAATATGTTGGGTATATTCTGGCAAGCATTTTAACATTAATGACATGAATGCATGAAAATTACCATTTCTTACATATATATGGAAGGTGCTGATTACAAGCCAATTAACCTTTATGCACTCAAAAACATCAAAATTAAAAAGAATTCTAATCATACTTGTGTCAAAATACTTCTCTATACAAAAGTAAAACTACACACAATTGTAGGCAATATCATGCCCAAGTACACAGCACACCAGGCCTAACCAAATTCACCAACATTTAAACAACCAGAATCATGGATCTTATTAACCTTTACCTAACCACATACTTTCAGTTCAATGAACAAATATATCAGCAAATAAAAGAATTCACGGGATCCATGGGATCACTGCTTTCACAACTAATAGCAGAGCCTGTAATGCAATTTATAGAACTCTCATGCATACAACTCAAAGCATTGATCTGGCATATAGATGACATCTTTGTCATAATAGAAAAGTATCAACTAGGGACAAAACTATCAACAACATTTTCAAAGGAATAAAATTCGCTAGGCAAGTAAAAACAGCAACTACACATCTCATCAGCAGATGCAGTGATGGCAAATTAGAAATAGAAGTCTATCATAAAACTCTCCACATCATTAAACTTCTCCAGTATCAAAGTATCACCACCTCCCACAATGAAAGAAGCTGTGTAAGAACACTATTTAGATAAGCACAAATACTGCAACAACCCTGAACATCAGAAAAGTAGGAAGATGTTAGTACAACATCTTCCAAGAAAATGGACATCCCCACAATTTCATCAAAAAAGTGCCTAGTCGCTCAACCCAATGTAGCATAATCCAAGCTGTGTTGGATAACATTGTCCTAGATCAAGAACATCTTGGTAAGTATCAAAAAACTATTTACAACCACACAACAGCCCCATAGTACACAAACCAACCAAATCCCTCCAAAACATTATAAGTAAATCAAACGTCTCTACAACCACAGAAGGAAAACACAGGAGTCATTTACAACATACAGGATAAGGTTTGCAACAGCCATTAGGTAGGACAAACATGCAGAAGTATATCCATGAACACCAACTAGAAGCCAGAAGATTTAATGAAAACTCCTAATTTTACAACACATGGACAAACATAACTATTGTTCAACTGTGGAAGTGTGCACATCTTAGGCCAAGCCAAGTCCAAAAATTCTAGATAATTCCTAGAGGCCTGGGACTCAAAGAAATTGGCCATAAATAAATAGAGGTAGACAACATCTACATAGCATTCAAAAGTGAGAATCAAAAAGCCAAAAAGGAAACCTGAAGACCAAACACCTCCTAATCAGTCATCAATACCCAGATGTGGAGAAATTAACATGGAACAATAAAAAATAAACAATATCTAATCAAGGAGCTATCAACACAGGCAAACAAGGTAACAGTCAACAACAATATAATCAAGGAACCACCAAGACTACTCACACCAACACTGACAGGGCAAACTACCGTGTTTCCCCGAAAATATGACCCACTCTGAAAAAAAGCCCTCTGATGTTTTTGAACAGTACAATTAAGCCTTAACCCCAAAATTAGCCCTAATTAAGACCCCGCCCACCCTGGGATGCAGGGGGTGGGGCAAGGTGCACAAAAATTAAGCTAGGGTGGGCTTGTAGGGTGGAGTTGCCCTACTTACCAGGCTTCACACACCCCAACACCTGCCTTGCCTTGCTGGCCCACTTTTCCTGTGGCCGCTTGCTGCCACTCGCACGCATCATCCCTGGCCTCCGTTTTGCTATAAGAGCCTTCCGGAAAGCTCTCTGTAGCTGAGAAATGGCTCCAGATTGACATGCGCAGCACCTCTGGCTTCTGTTTTACCTTCAGATGCCTAAAAGACTTCTTTTTTTTTTTTTAGAAAAAGTTTTTTTTTTTTTTTTTACACAAACACACACATAAACATACAATGTTTTTTTGTTGAACAGAATACTTGGCCGGTTGACAAATTTAAACAGTTTTTAGTCCTTTCAACTAAAATTACAATTTCTATACCACCTCATCTATTTTTTACCAATATTACCCTTCATTTTCATCTAACCAAATTGGAATTTAACCAAATTCCATTTTTCCCTTCTATTCTATATTAAACCCCTTCCCACTCTCATCTGTTTTTGTATCCATCAACAAATTAATTAATTTTGTGCTGTTACAGTTGTTCGATTCTTATAGGAATAGTAAACCCATTTATTTTATAGCATACATTTCCTTAAATAATACAGTCCAACATTTTAATATAAATCAATCAATTATGTAAATATCTTTTTCATTTATATATTCAGACAGGAAATAAAAAGAATATAAACGTAGATATTAATCATTTCTACTTTCACCACAATATGCAATTAAAGATTTTATTTATTACAATTTCCTTAGTTAAATTTAAAAATATTCTAGCTGTTATCTTCTAATCATATAGCTTTTCACATGTATTGTTCCAAATCATCACTTAATCACTTAATTATTCCGTTGACAGTTGCAAAACAAAATGGCAGCTCAGAGCTGAAACTCCGAGGCTAGGAGGGAGATGTTTTGACATTTTCAAGAGTGTGGGGGTCAATTATCCATCACTTAATGGTTGGCGAGACGGTGGCAACAGCGACTCCAGATAGGGTGTTGATAATGATGCCTGGGCTAATAGGCACTGCTTGTAGCAACATGGCGGCGATGATGTCTATGGCAAGGGGGGTTACAATGGCGAGGGGAATGGCGCTAATGACAGCGACGGCGACGGCAACACCAGGAGGCTGCAAGGAAGCCCTTGTTGTTAATAGAGGAGAGGGCAATGCTGCAAAGGCTATAAATGTTAGGATCCCTTCAACCTCTAGGGATCTGTTGCACTCCTCTTTCTTGAAACTCTGAGGACTTATTAAACTAATTGAACTAAGTAGCCTGAGCAAGGTGATGGATAGGGACTGAGGATTACAAACTGGAGATGATGACTTACTCTCCCCCTCAACTGTCCCTCTCTCCTTTATCAGATCTAGATCTATTACGACCACTCAGCGTTAACTTGCAATCTTAGATCGATCTGCAGCTTTATTTACCACCTGTTCCCCCAAGATTACCCTGATTATTTAACCCTAAATACTTTGTCCAGTGGCTCTGCCTTACTTTTTTGATCTAATCCTCGGCCATCGCTGGTATCAGGACTGGAGGAGATACAGACATCGAGAGTCTTGGATTATGGGGAGATAGACCACCTTCTCTTTGTTTGTTTCAAATGGTTTGGTCGCTGTGAGAGGACGACCTTTTGAGACCGCTACCCCCACCTCCTTTGGATGGACTTACTACAACCACAAGACTTCCCATCGTCGTGAGAGGGCGATGATGTTCCGATGTATTGACATTTGTAACTTACTGGTCTCCCTTTTACATCTATTTCCTCCCTTATTTTAAATTACCTGTCTTAACCATCTCTAACACTCTTAGAAGAAAATGATCCTTCATCTCCTTCAACTCGCTCCTATCTTTGATGTATTCAACTGCGGAGCTCCTTGCACTGCGAGATTCCCCCCTCTCGCATGTCTGGCCCTCTCAGTTATCAAGGGCCGCCCTTGAGGACGGGTTTTGGAACCCTGAGAGGTGGTTTGCAAAAAACCGACGGCTTTGGGGGTTTTTAGATAAATCTTTAAGTTCTATTTTAAGGGGTTCTGGGAGGGATTGTGGGAATGGATCTGGGGGGATCCATAAATCCACTGAAAGGGGTAATGGGTCTGATAATCATGGTGGGGAGGATGGGGACAGAAATCTGACAAGGATGCAGGGGGATGAAGCAATGGGCATTAGTATAGGGGAGGGGCAGATATGATGGCTGCAGGGGGCCATATTATGTTTCGGGAGTGCGCACTCGATGTTTACGAGCGATTGCCCACTCCGACCCCCAAAGCACTGCTCGTTTCCCGGGTTGTTCAGAGTCTCAGACCCTGGGTCTACGGCTGATGTTATGTAATGCCAGGTCAGTGGTAAATAAAGCCCCCCTCATTCATGATCTTATTTCAGAGGGGGGTGCTGACCTGGCAGGGATTACGGAGACCTGGTTAGGCCAGGAGGGAGGAGTTCCCCTTGTGGAAATGTGCCCGCCAGGTTTCCGTGCATTCCATCAGCCAAGGGCTCAGGGAAGGGGTGGGGGAGTGGCAGCAATCTTTAGAGAAAGTCTTTGCCCGAGGGAGGCCACTGTTCCTCAGATAGCCGGATGTGAGTCCCTCCTTGTGAAGTGGGGTCAGGGGATTCAGATGGGCCTACTGATTGCGTACCTGGCTCCCTGCCACGTAACAGCGGTCCTGCCTGAGCTGCTCGACATTATAGCCGGGGTGGCGGTGGAAACCCCCAGACTTATTGTTATGGGGGATTTTAACCTGCCATCTGCTGGTGAGATGTTGGAGACGGCTCGGGAGTTCATGGCTTCCATGACGGCCATGGGCCTGACCCAGGTAGTTCAAGGCCCCACCCACTTGGGGAATCACACTCTGGACTTGATTTTTATCTCTGATCAGTGGCTGAATGATCTAAGAATAGGGGATATAGACATCAAGCCCTTGTCATGGTCTGATCATTCTCTCCTTCACATGGACTTTCAAGTCACTTCCACCCACCGCAGGGAGACGGAACCAACCAAATGGTTCCGTCCCAGGCGCCTGATGGACCCCGAAAGGTTCCTGATGGAGCTTGGGCCATTTCCTGAGACTCTGGCTCACGACTCGACTGAGGACCTGGTGGTCGCCTGGGACAGGGCGGCTACTGGGGCCTTGGACCGCGTCGTGCCTTTGCGGCCTCTGACCCGATGCCGATCTCGTCTAGCTCCTTGGTTTTCCGAGGAGCTGAGAGAGATGAAGTGTCGGAAAAGACGCCTGGAGAGTGATTGGAGGACAAGCCGATCTGAATCTGACCGAACACAGGTGAGATCTTATATTAAGATCTACCTAGTGGCGATAAGAGCGGCGAAGTCTAGCTACTTCTCCGCTCTTATTGCATCTGCAGAGAACCGCCCAGCTGCGCTGTTTAGGGTGACCCGCTCCCTACTTCAGGTGGGGGTACGGGAAGATCCCTTAAAGGGTCGAGCTGAGGATTTTGTACAATTCCTGCATGATAAAGTCGCTCAGATTCGGGAAGGCCTGGACTCCGATTGGGTAGATCCAGGGGAGGAGACGGGGGCAGGTCTTGAGAGCGTTATCTGGGAAGAGTTTGACTCTGTGGCTCCTGAGAACGTGGACAGGATTCTGGGCAAGCTTAACGCTGCCACATGTTTATTGGACCCGTGTCCCTCCTGGTTGGTACTGGCCTCCCGGGAGGTTACACGAGGCTGGCTCCAGGGGATTATAAATGCTTCCCTGAGTGAGGGTGTCTTTCCCGCCGCCTTGAAAGAGGCGGTTGTGAAGCCCCTCCTCAAGAAGCCTTCCCTGGACCCGGCTATATTATCAAATTATCGTCCAGTCTCCAATCTTCGCTTTGTTGCGAAGGTTGTTGAGAGTGTGGTGGCGCGACAACTACCCCGATACCTGGATGAAGTTGTCTATCTGGATCCGTTCCAGTCGGGCTTCAGGTCACGATAAGCACAGAAACGGCATTGGTCGCATTGGTGGATGATCTCTGGAGGGCTCGGGACAGAGGTTGCTCCTCTATCCTGGTCCTATTAGATCTCTCAGCGGCTTTTGATACCATCGACCATGGTATCTTACTGCACCGGCTGGAGGGGTTAGGAATAGGGGGCACTGTTCTTCGGTGGTTCTCCTCCTTCCTCTCTGACCGTTCGCAGTTTGTGTTGGCAGGGGGGCAGAGGTCGACCTCGAGGCACCTTATTTGTGGGGTGCCACAAGGGTCAGTCCTCTCACCCCTTCTGTTCAACATTTATGTAAAACCGCTAGGTGAGATCATCCGTGGTTTTGGGGTGAGTGTTCATCAGTATGCTGATGACACACAGCTATACATCTCCACCCCAGACCACCCCAATGATGCCCTTGCTGTGATGTCCCGTTGCCTGGAGGCCGTGCGGATCTGGATGGGGAGAAACAAGCTCAGACTCAACCCCTCCAAGACCGAGTGGCTGTGGCTTCCGGCGTCCCGGTATAGTCAGCTGGTACCATCACTGACAATAGGGGATGAGATCTTGCTCCCCACAGAGAGGGCCCGCAACTTGGGTGTCCTCCTGGATTCACGGTTATCTTTAGAAGATCATTTGACGGCCGTGGCCAGGGGTGCCTTTTATCAGGTTCGCCTGATCCGCCAGTTGCGTCCCTTTCTGGATCGGGACGCCTTGCGCATGGTCACTCATGCCCTAGTTACCTCCCGTATGGACTACTGTAATGCTCTCTACATGGGGCTCCCCTTGAAAAGCACCCGGAGGCTCCAACTGGTCCAGAACGTAGCCGCGCGGGTGATTATGGGCGCAGCTCATTACGCCCATGTAACACCTCTCCTACGCGAGCTGCACTGGCTCCCGGTGGTCTTCCGGGTGCGATTCAAGGTGTTAGTTATCACCTTTAAAGCGCTCCATGGCTTAGGACCTGGGTACCTACGAGACCGTCTTTTGCCACCAATAGCCTCCCACCAACCAGTTCATTCTCACAGGGAGGGACTACTCAGGGTACCGTCAGTCAAATTATGTCGACTGGCGACTCCCAGGGGGAGGGCCTTCTCTGTGGGGGCTCCAACCCTTTGGAATGAACTGCCCCCGGAGATACCGAATATCCCTGATCTCCGTGCTTTCCGCCGTGCCCTCAAGACCCTGATGTTCCAACAGGCAGGGCTAAACATACAAACATGCAAATGATTTTTTAAATGTTATCTAATTCTGGGTTTTATTTAATTGACCAAACTAAGTAACAATTTTAATTAGCAATTTTATGATGTTTGTGTGTCTATATTTTTCTTGACTGTACACCGCCTTGAGTCCTACGGGAGAAAGGCGGTATAGAAATATAATAAATAAATAAATAAATAAATAAATAAATAAATAAATAAATAAATAAATAAATAAATAAATCATTTCTACACACACTGAAGACCCCTCGGCGGCGGTTCATCAGTCCGGATTTTTGCGGAACTCATCAGAGCCTGCTAATTCCCCGACTGTCTCGCAGCGACACTGCTGGTCGAATCCGATGCCTGAAAGACTTCTGTAGCCAATAAAAGAAGTCTGGATCGATCTAGCTCTGATAATGTTATCTAATTTGGTAATAAAACATCTACAAGAAAACAACCAACCAAGAAAGTAACAAGGACCCTGGGCATTTGTTAGAAGGATAAGGAGGATGTGGAAGAGGAAATGGAGAATGATTTTTTTTTTTAAAAAAAAGGTTGTATTCTTCTGCTAAATAGATTGTCTATGATCATCATGGCAGTTCTATGTGAATATTCAAATTCCCATGTGTTACAGGGCTAATGATATCCATTTTATGACAACACTGATAACATGCACTCAACATTCAAATGTGTTTACTCACAAATCAAATAATTAATTGCATTATCTTCTTCAAGGGATTTAAACAACTCAAGTTTTGGGTACTATTTTGCTCTGGGAATGGGATATTTATTATTCTATTTGAGGACACCAAATATCAGAGCAAAACAAGATTAGCTTCTTAACCATGAGGCTTCAGTTCAGAACTGAAGAAGCTTCTTGGATGAGACATGAAAAATTTTCAAAGAAAAAACAAAGAAAATGCAGTTGCCTTTGAAAAGCAACTTTGGACAACCTAGATGATTCAGAATCTTCATAGACATGATAAAACTTTAATATCAATTTCATTCACTACTCAGAGTAGTATAAAAATAGCTACAAAACAACTCTTTGTTGAAAGTTGGGACTTTAAGGGAATGACTGTTTTGTAGCTGCTCTTTTTCTAAATTACTCTTGTTTTATTTTGCTATATTTATGCATTTGGTTTAGCTGCCCAATAATAAAATGCCAGTTTCTCTACAATTCAATTGTATAAGTTTTTTTTTTAATAAAGACGCAATGTTTTCTTATTTATGATTCAATTTCTTAATGCTTTATATTTTCTTGATTTGACTATATTTTTATGATTACAATTTTAATAGTATTTTTGTAACCTGCCTAGAGCCATTGTGGAACTATTTATTTATTTTCACAAATAAATAACATAGACTATACCACTGTTTAACAATACAAGAATGTCTACTGTAAATAATACATTTTAACAAACATATTTCTGGGGCAATCTGCAATATAGCATAGCTTGAGGGGCAAAAATATTCTGCAACTTAAAAATCTGAGCATTGGAAATTTTGGCAAGTTGTTCACAACATAGTTGGAGGTCAAGATTTAAGGTGTCCAGCTTGAACTTATCATAGGATATAATTATAATGGTACTTAACTTTTGGCTCATTATATTTCATCATATATCACATTTTCTGTTTCAGCTGGACTTGCCTTCTGTATAGCAATCACTTTAGGCAATACCAAGAATAAACTATTTTTAAAAATCTGCTATGGAGGAACACAAGCAAGACTGAATAATGTCTGTTTCTTTTGAGCTGGATAAATTCTCTAACAAATACTTAAATTATATATATATATATATATATATTTGTTTATGTAAGTTTTCACGGGTATGTATGTGTGTATAGTTAATATTTCGGGTTTCTTCCCGTGTAATTGTGGATATATCCCTAAAAGGGTAGAAGCGACGTTTCGGCAGAATCCCATCTGCCATCATCAGGCTTATGCCAGTAGTCATTTTGCACTAACATATAAAAAGATACATTATGCCTTTACAGGGAGGATAATTGGGAAGTGGGTGTGGCCCACTGAGGACGCCTTAAGAGGCAGAAATAGCTATCTGGGTCTCCCAGGAAGCAACACAGAGTTGCAGTTTGTCAGCAGAAAAAGGGCCCAAGAACTTGTGAATGAGATTTCACAGAACCTAGGGCTGAAGAACAACTAAGTTTACATAGGTAAAACCTGGCTAGAGAGAATATGCACATAAAAGCCTATGAAAAAAGAAAAAAGATACATTATGCCTTTACAGGGAGGATAATTGGGAAGTGGGTGTGGCCCACTGAGGACGCCTTAAGAGGCAGAAATAGCTATCTGGGTCTCCCAGGAAGCAACACAGAGTTGCAGTTTGTCAGCAGAAAAAGGGCCCAAGAACTTGTGAATGAGATTTCACAGAACCTAGGGCTGAAGAACAACTAAGTTTACATAGGTAAAACCTGGCTAGAAAGAATATGCACATAAAAGCCTATGAAAAAAGAAAAAAGATACATTATGCCTTTACAGGGAGGATAATTGGGAAGTGGGTGTGGCCCACTGAGTTCGCCTTAAGAGGCAGAAATAGCTATCTGGGTCTCCCAGGAAGCAACACAGAGTTGCAGTTTGTCAGCAGAAAAAGGGCCCAAGAACTTGTGAATGAGATTTCACAGAACCTAGGGCTGAAGAACAACTAAGTTTACATAGGTAAAACCTGGCTAGAGAGAATATGCATATATATATATATATATATATATATATATATATATATATATATATATATATATATATATATATATATATATATATATATATATATTCTGAGGTTTTCACGGGTGTTTGTATGTAGGTCTTTGGTTATTCGGGTTTTCTCCCGTGTAAAATTGGAGGTGTCTTGGCAAAAAGCAAAGGTGAAAATTGAAGGTGTCTTCTTCAAAAAGGAAATTGAAGGTGTCTTCTTCAAAAAGGAAGAAAGAGCTGCGATCACACACATTGCTCCTAGAAGCATGAAGCCGAGACCACCAGCCTGAAGATGACGAATGAGACTTCGTCGAAACGTTGCCAAGACACCTCCAATTTTACGCGGGAGAAAACCCGAATAACCAAAGACCTACACACACACACACACACACACACACACACACACACACACACATATATGTGTATGCAATATATATATATATATGCAAAAAATTAAAATCGCTGGTGTTTTCCCGCATCATTGTAAATAAGTTGGTTAAAATGTTTAAAATTATGGCAAAATCCCAGCTTAAAATCTTCTAAAAATCCTTACAGAGCACTCTGCAAGGTCCTTTAAAACCTCAGCTAAATTCCTACCAGTGACTTTAAAAGTTTTTCTTATAGCAACGTTTCAACAGGCTCACAAGCCTCTTGCAGCAGACAACATAATGCTGCTTAAATGTCTGATAAAGTCTAGAAAATAGTGATTTGGGATGTCACTTAACTATACAAACATCTTGATTTACGTAGGAAAAATCCTGACTAAAACAGTAATGCACATATAGACCTACGGGAAAAAAAAGAAATACACACACACACACACACACACACACACACACACACACACACATATATATATATATTGTATTAAAGTATTTGTTAGAGAATTTATCCAGCTCATTTTATATATATATAAAATATCTGAATGTGTGTGTGTGTGTGTGTATTTCAAATCATTCAACATATGGTACTTGGTTTTGAGATATAGATAGATCAATAGAGAGATAGAATAATACAGAGACAAATGGATTTATATGTACATACAACACAAATGGACATATATGTACATACAGCAAAAATGGATATACAAATGGACATACAGCACAAATGGACATATATGTACATACAGTACATGCACACACAAATACATATACACATATACAGTATATGTACATGGCTATGAAGCCAGTCAAAAGAATTGGTTTTTGCTAACTAAATTTCTGACAGTGATATTAATGTATGGACTATGTTGCATATATTGAATTGCTTAATTGAATTTAGCTGTCCATATCCTATTAATATTATTGAAGCCTAGCCTAGCTATATTACCTGGGCAGAGTCTGAACTATTTGTTCTTAGGAAGAAGACAAAGTCTTTGAATTTGTGAGGTCAGCTATAGTGTAGGTAATTTATGTCTTTTCTCACTAATAAGAATCATCTGGTAGCTTCACGAGGCTCCAGTGGGTGTCTTTTATACCACCCACTTTTATATATCAAGATTTAGTCATGGACAGAATATTGATCCCACCGATAGATTACATCTGTGGGAATTTAGGATGCTGGTAATGAATACATCCTAGGTCTCCTTGATTTTCAGTAGCTTTCAATTATTTATGCACATCTGCTCTAGTTTAACCAGATTTTGCAATAAAGGTTTTCTTTCACACAGAGGTCTATACGGTAGGATGATAATAAGATCAAATGGTTGTGGATTTTATGTCCCTATAATTCTAGGAACTTTGTATCTTTATTTTTGGATAGGGAGGCACTTCCAGCCCAGAAACTGTGTAACCAGAGTCTTCCTGAACTCTTGATTCTTGCTGAAAGAGCAGGTGGCAGCCATGACTAGGAAGTCTTTACTTTTAAGCCATCCAAAACTCATTTGAATTACAGGCTATAAAAAAATAATGACCAATACCTAAGTACAAATGCATATAAAGACAGAACTGAGAAGGCAGTAAGACAGTAAATGCCACCTCTCTTCAAAATTTGAATTTGACAACATAGTTAGCAGCTGCAAGAAGGTCATACAGTTTATATTCTGTGGCAATACAGTTAACCACCATCAAACAATACATCTTCCTATCCCACAAAAAGTCCCAGGTTTTGACCTGCCTCGCCAGTTTTGGTCAACTCTGAATAGGATCTGTACCCAACATGGTGTCTGCCAAGACTCATTGTTTAAGTGGGGTCTTGTCTCTACCCCTCAGTGTGACTGTGGTGCTCTTAGACAAATTATCCATGACATTGTGTCCGAATGTCCATCAAGATCTTACACTGGCCCAATGTCTGATTTTTTTCAATAGAGATTCCCCTGTCCTTGAATGACTGAGTGACTGAACATTAACATTTGAACCACATAAGTCCATGCACTTGCCATACAATAAATAAAGAAATAATCCTATCCCAAGTCCTTAGACCAGTGATGGCTAACCTTTTTGCCATTGCGTGCCAGGAGAGGGGGGGCAGGGGCGGGTCATGCACGCATGTGCCCACGTGCATGCACACGCAACCCCACCCACCCCTGCTCCTGGCACATGATGGCCTCGTAGGCCCGTTTTTCTTTCTTACCTGGTTTCAGATCCTCTATGCATCTGGGAAGGGAGAAAACAGCCTTTCCCACTCCCTTGGAGGCCCTACAGAGGCTGAAAGGACCCATTTCCCAACTCTCAGTGGGACAGGAAGTGACATTTTTTGCTGTCCCCAGCCTCCAGAACCTCTCTAGGAATCTCTAGGAGCCTCTCTAAGAGTCTCTGGAGGCTGGGGACAGGAAAAAATGTCACTTCCTGTCCCACCGGGAGTTGGGAAATGGGCCCTTTCAGCCTCCGTAGGGCCTCCAAAGGAGTGGGAAAGGCTGTTTTCGCCCTTCCTAGATGCATAGAAAAGATCTGAAGCCAGGTAAGAAAGAAAAATGGGCCTTCCCCATCCCCCTACAGGCTCTCCAGAGGCAGGAAACAGCCTGTTTCCCTACTTCTGGTGGGCCCAGAAGGCCCGAAAATCAGCTGGCCGGCACGCGCATGCACCCCAGAGCTGAGCTGGCATGCCCAATAATATGGCTCCGCTTGCCACCTGTGGCATGCATGCCATAGGTTCACCATCACGGCCTTAGACTAATCTAAATCTAAATCTAAACATTTGTACCATGTAACATGTGACTTTGTAACTAACTGTAATAATAATGTTCCCATACTTTGCCTGAATCAAGGTGCCCATATATCAACATCATGGATAGAAATTAATGTGGTATGTAATTTTGTCATATCATTTATCTTGTATTCATCATGGTTCCCGACATTTGTATTCTGTTCAGAGTTTAACTGTGAATTTTAATGTTGATTGTTGTTGATATGGTCAGATGGTAGGATCTGATGAAACCCCTGTTGGCCAGTGTAGGCTTTTGTATGCATACCTCTTGTATGCAAAATGGCAACTGTGGCCATTTTGAGTAGGGTTGACAAAAAAGATTGCATGCTTGACTTTTGCAGAAGCATCTGCCTAACCCAGCATTTTGATATGTCTAAGGAGGACTCTGCACAAATACATTATTTGCTAGATCTTGTTTAAAAACAAGACTAGTCTGCCATTTCTATGCTGTATACAATATAAAATTAATTTAACAAAGCATTAAGAGTGTGGTTCTGCCAGCTGAAGTGTTGCGTTTTTGTCACAATATGGTACAATATGTGTTTTATCCTATATCTTTTGAAAGCAAATTGTTTGTGTTGTAATACCTTTTTAAAATGGTTTTGAACTAGGGTGGTGTGATTTCATATATTCCAGGTCTAGGTATGTTCACAAGTAAGAGAGTAAAAAAAAATGCTTTTTACCAATGATGATCTCCTTTTAGTATTTGATGCTTCAATTACATTAATTACATTAACCAGATGTTCAGTACTATAAGCACTCTACTGTTTAAAATAATATACTAATTGATGAATGAATGTCAAATCATTGATTTATTTTATTTTATTAAATTTGTAAACCGCCCTTCTCCTACTGGACTCAAGGCGGTGCACAGCCAAAATAAAAACATCCCAATACAAAATTTAAAATTTGTTAAAAGAATTACACAACTTTGGCCTAAATTTAAAATCCCGACTATAAAACCCATAGACAATTAAAAATCTAACATCTCAAAAGGGGGGGGGGTTACGCCAGCCCAGCTTGGTGAGGTTTTTAGGGCACGGCGAAAAGCCCGGAGATCTGGTATCATACGTATCTCCGCGGGCAGGTCATTCCAGAGGGCAGGTGCTGCCACAGAGAAGGCCCGCCCCCTGGAGTCCACCAGCCGACACTGCCTGGCTGACGGCACCCTAACGAGTCCCTCTCTGTGGGAGCATACTGGCTGGTGGGAGGCTATCAGTGGCAGAAGGCGGTCCCGCAAATACCCAGGCCCAATGCCATGGAGCGCTTTAAAGGTTGTAACCAATACCTTGAAGCACACCTGGAAGACCACCGGAAGCCAATGCAGCTCACCCAGGAGAGGCATCACATGGGAGCGCCCCCTCGCTCCCATAATCCCCGGCGTGGCTGCATTCTGCACCAGTTGGAGCCTCCGGGTGCTCCTCAAGGGGAGCCCCATGTAGAGAGCATTGCAGTAGTCCAGGCAGGAAGTGACAAGTGCCTGAGTGACTGTGCGTAAGGAGTCCCGATCCAGAAAGAGACGCAACTGGCAAATCAGGCGAACCTGATGAAAAGCCCCCCTGGCCACGTCCATCACATGCTCTTCTAAAGATAGCCGTGCATCCAGGAGGACGCCCAAGTTGTGAGCCCTCTCCGTGGGGGCCAATGACTCGCCCCCAATAGCCAGCAATGGCACCACCTGGCTATATCGGGACACCGGAAGCCACAGCCATTCAGTCTTGGAAAGGTTGAATCAAAGTCTGTTACTCCCCATCCAGATCCGCACGGCCTCCAGGCACCGGGACATCACTTCAAGGGATTGTTGGGATGGCCTGGGGTGGAGATGTACAGCTGAGTATCATCAGCGTACTGATAGAACTCCACCCCAAAGCCACGGATGATCTCGCCCAGTGGCTTCACATAAATGTTGAACAGAAGGGGCAAGAGGACCGACCCTTGCTGCACCCCACAAACAAGGCGCCTCGGGGTCGACCTCTGCCCCCCTGCCAACACCGACTGCGTCTGGTCGGAGATATAGGAGGAGAACCAGCGCAGAACAGTGCCCCCCACTCCCAACCCCTCCAACCAGCGCAGCATGATACCATGGTCGATGGTATCAAAAGCCACTGAGAGATCTAACAGGACCAGGATAGAGGAAAAACCCCTATCCTGAGCCCTCCAGAGATCATCCACCAACGCGACCAATGTCATTTCCGTGCTGTGCCCAGGCTTGAAGCTGGACTGGAGTGGATCCAGATAAACAGCTTCATCCAGATACCCAGGAAGCTGTCGCGCCACCACACTCTCAACAACCTTCACCACAAAGGGAAGGTTGGAGACCGGACGGTAGTTAGCCAAAACAACCAGATCCAGAGCGGGATTCTTGAGGAGGGGCCTCACCACCGCCTCACCACTGCCTCTTTCAAGGCGGGTGGCAAGACACCTTCACCCAAGAAAGCATTGATAATCCCCTGGAGCCAGCCTCGCGTAATCTCCCGGGAAGCCAGCACCAACCAGGAGGGACACGGGTCCAATAAACATGTGGTCGCATTCAGCCGCCCCAGTATCCTGTCCATGTCCTCAGGAGCAACAGGGTCGAACTCCTCCAAAATGACATTCTGAAGACCGGCCTCCATCATCCTGTCTGTACCTTCCCAGTCAGAGACCAAGCCTTCCCGAAACTGAGTGATTTTATTGTTCAGATACTGAACAAAGTCCTCAGCACGACCCTGCAAGGGATCCTCCCGTACTCCCAGATGGAGGAGGGAGCGGATCACCCTAAACAGGGCGGCCGGGCAGTTATCTGCCGATGCAATAAGAGGGGAAAAATAGTTAGATTTTGCCGCTTTTATCGCCACAAGGTAGGTCTTAATATGAGACCTCACCCGTGTTTGGTCGGATTTGGAGCGACTAGACCTCCAACTGCTCTCTAGGCATCTTTTCTGGCGCTTCATCTCCTTCAGCTCCTCAGAGAACCAAGGAGCCAGGTAAACTCGGCGATGGGTCAGAGGCCGCAAAGGCACAACTCGGTCCAAAGCGTCAGCGGCTGCTCTAGTCCAGGCGGCCACCAGCTCTTCAGCCGAGTCATGAGTCAGAGCCTCAAGAAATGGCCCAAGCTCCATCTGGAACCTATCAGGATCCATCAGGCGCCTGGGGCAGAACCATCTGGTCTGTTCCACCTCCCTGCGGCAGGGCATGGTGGTTAGAAAGTCAAGCCTAAGGAGGGAATTATCCGACCATGACAAGGGCTCAATCGCTACCGCACCTATCTCAAGATCATTGATACACAGTTTCAAAGTTTATTATTATTATTTCATTAAATATTCAATATCACTGTAACAAGGTTTAATACTCCAAGGTATTATGTCTATAAAAAATAAGAAAACTTGTGAAATCAGTTACAGTTTGAAATGTAACAGATATTTGTACAGATGATCAGTCATATGTGTTTTGCCACAGTCTATATACCTTTTTTGTGTGTGAAAGAATCAATAACAGCCAAATTATAGAAAGAGCTGTCCTCTTCCTTTGAGGATTCCATGTTATGAATTATTTATGTCAAAGTACACAATGCATATTTTCTCTTTCTGATTGCATGTTTTTTTGTTTATATATATAGTATTTCTATACTATATAAAAAATTCAAAGAGCTTTAACATGGGATTTCTTGAGAAAAATAATGGTAAATATACTATATATAAATCAGCCTGTAAATACAGAAATAAACAATTGTGATTAATATGATTTGGTGATGCAATTTTTTTCTTTCTCTTGTGCTCTTACATCAGAGAAATCTGATTATCTAAAATCTGGAGATATATTCTAATTTTGAATAACACAAAGTGAATTCAAGCTTCTGTTCCAAAGGTTCTTATCTTCCAGAATTTGCATTCAACTAGACCATTACAATTATCACAAAATAAGTACAGCCATTGTTTTATAGTTGTAAATGTCCAATTTCTTTGTTAAGATGGGGGGAGAACAGTCTCTTGAACTCAATAGAATATCCCTTATAAACTAATATGAATAATTTGGGGAAGTTATTCCCACTGGCACTCTTGGCAGTTTTCTATGAGAATCAATTTGTCTTGCTTCCATCTAGCTTGAAGCTAGAATTTCAAGCTGAAGAAATATCTATGTAATATTGTACTCGACATAGGAACAGAGTTATAATGGAGAATTAGGGACATAGAAGGTTTAACTGTGGAAATTATATATACTTTGTAAATCTACAGATAGAGGCGGGCAGATCTTTCAAGAATGTTTTCCTCAAATTCTGCTTTTTTCCTCAAAATGAATCAGTTCCATTCAGTTTATATATCAGCTCTCTGCTAAAATTGTCATTTTCACTAAAAATAATTTGTTACTCAAAAAATCCACATGGTATTAATAACGTATGTAAATCCAGCATGTGTTACTGTCAATTGTATATATTTCTTGGGGGGGGGATGTACCTCCATAAACTGAAAGATCTAACTCATTGTCTGAAAGATGTTCCCTCACTTATGAGATGACAAATTCTAGTTCTATTGAAAGAATAACAAAATAAAAGTGACACTATACTAGATTACACAAACACAGTGTAGGACAGAATCTCTCCTGCAAATAGCATTTTTGCTCTCAAGGCGCCTCAAGGCGCCTGGATCAAAATGGTCCATCCCAAAATCCAAACATGCCTGGGGACTGAAAAAAACCCATCCTGAAATACAGGTTTGGATTTGTGCTTGGGATAGACTTTTTTTTTAGCCAACCTCTCTGGCAAGTAGCAAAACAGCTACTTGCCAGAGAGTTTCCACCCTGTGTGGAACAGAGTATTTTCAGAAAGGGCTTTTGTTTCCAAAGGAGCTGGGTAAAAAAAAAATCAATTTTCATCCAACATCTTTGGCAGCAAAAATGCTGCTTTCCAGAGAGACTTGGCAGATTCTCTCCATCAGGCAGTGCTTTTGCTCTCAAGGAGGCTGGCTGAAAAATATTTGTCCCAAAATCCAAGCCAAAACCCAAGTTTCTATTTCAGTAGCAACCCTTTTCATCCAGCCTCCAGGAACCAAACAGGCGGTTGCGGCTTGTGACCTTCCCTGCCATCTTCTCAGTTGAGGGATCCAGCAGGGGAGATTGCAAATGACAATCACATGATTGCAGGGCACTTGGTAACCTATCATAAATGCAAATGGGTTGACAAGTTCTTGATAATGTTACTGCAAGACTGCCACAACAACTGCAAATTGAGGTGCTGATTGTATGTCCCTTCATTCACCACCATAATTTCAAATGGTTGCTAAATGAATGGTCATTAAGCAAGCACTACCTGTAATAAATCAGAAAAATGATTTGGATGTCAACTTGGAAGAGTGACTTGGACAACTTTCTTATCTTGGATTTACCAAAGAGATGTGTTATATTTCCTGAGAATTCCTGGGAAAAGATAGAAAATCTAAGAGAAATCAGCTTTTGGGATATTATTTTTTATTTATTTTAAGTAAATAAATATTAAGCTTTTAAAGGAAAAAAAAGGAATATAAAATTGGCTTTAACATTCAAGGTTAAAATATAGGTGTTTTTTTATAGTAGCTTTTAATGGTTGCACAAATAATGAAAGCATAGAAGAATCAGTAAAATTCTCATCAAACTATGCTAATACATCTAGAGAACAACTTAGTGGCCAATAGATTTTTAAGAGTCTCTATATAACGATACTAAAGAAAGCAGTTTTAACACAGTGCAAACTATTGCACAGATCCTTAATTTCATATATTAGCAAAATAGACTAGAGCTTTACAATGGAAAGAAAATTTCAAGCAGATTTTAGAAAGGGCCAAGGAACAAAGTACACTGATTATGATTGGGAAAGCTATACAATTCAAAAGAAGCCAATATGTTTTCATTTAGAAAAGTCTTTGATTGTGTCAGCCATGTCAAACTGTGGAATGGCTTTAAATTCTAGAACATCGTCTTGTTCTCATGCAAAACTTATACAGATGACAAAAGACCACAATCTGGCAGAACATGGTGAAACAGATTGACTCCAGGTCATTAAAGGACTGATTTGTTGTTATTATTGTTAGTTGCGAAGTTGTGTCCGACCCATCACGACCCTATGGAAAATGTTCCTCCAAAGGAGTAATACAAGACTATATCTCCTTTATTCAATAAAAAGGTAAAGGTTTTTTCTATCTGGATGAGTTCAAATCTAGGGGCAGTGCTCATGTCTGTTTCTTAACAGTAATGTTGTGTCATGTGGCCAGGATGACTATTTGACAAGGTGCATGGAACACTGTTATCTTCCCACTGAAGCGGTCCTATTTATGTACTCACATTTGCATGCTTTTGAACTGCTAGATAGCAGAAGCTGGAGCAAGTAATAGGAAGTCATCTAGTCATACAGTGTTCAGGTCTTGAACCTGGGCTGTCAGCTTTCCAGCTGACAAGCTCAGCATCTTTAATTGTAGAGTTATTGTGACCACTTTTTTATTCAATAGATATGCTCAATAGTGACTTTGAAATTCAAGGAAGAAATACCAGAAACCTTAGTGAATCTGATAATACTTCCCTGATAGATGAAAATGCAAATGAGCTACAGAATCTAGTAAAGAAACTTAAGGAGTACAGTAAAAAAAAAAAAAAAACCTGTGTTGCAATATTTTCAGGATCAGACTCAATAATGATAATAAGAGTTAGAGGTTTAAATATATTTCTCTTTAATTATAACAGGCATTCTATATTCACTGAATATTCACAGATAGAAGCAAGGAAAATGGTGAAGGTGGCTCCTTATATATACAAGGGGTGGAGCCAAGAATGGGAGTGGTGAATTATGAATACATTAGGAACCAAAGAATAAGTTAACCCCCAATGTCCCATATATACATTATTTACACATTAGGGAATAAGGCATTTACATCTCACAAATCCCCCTCTAAATGCCGGTTCGCTATACAACACCAATTACATTCAGATTCAGGACAATATAAGACATATAATTTTGATGTTAAATATTTGTGCTGTTTAGAAGGTAAAGGCTTCGTCAATATGTCAGCTAATTGTTCAGAGGTATCACAATGCACTGCTTTGATAAATCCATCTTGAGACAATTGTCTCACATGCTTAAATTTTATATCTATATGCCTGGACCTTTGTCCAATGGCATCGGATCTGGATATTTCAATGGCTGCTTTATTATCTTCATGCATAACAAAAGGCAAAGCAGGTTTTTTCCAAACATCTGAAATCAAATCATTAAACCATACAAGGTTATTTGCAGCTTTGGACAAACAAACATATTCCGCTTCTGTGGTCGAAGTGGCTACCAGTTCTTGTTTACCAGTGTACCAGTAAACTGGACAGTCATTTAATAGAAAAATATAACCAGAAGTGCTCTTTCTGCATGATATATCTCCAGCCCAATCCGCATCTGCGTAACATGTAAGTTTTGGTTCTTTACCATTACTAGGTTCTAATACTAAGCAAAAGTCTAATGTACTTTTCAGATATCTTAGAATTCTTTTGACTGCTTCCCAATGATACATTGTTGGTTTGCTAACATATCTTGACAATAAGTTGAGTGGTAATGCAATATCTGGCCTGGTCCAATTAGATATATAAAGAAGTGAACCTATGACTGATCTATAAAATGTATTATCCTTGAATTCAGGGGAAGATTCATCAGTGTTTCTAAGGAAATCAGTTTGCATAGGAGTGTCACAGGGTTTGGCATTGTTTAAATTGCATTTGTTCAGAAGTTCAATGATTTTATCTTTCTGAGTAAGTTTGAATCCCCTTCTAGTTTTGTTAATTTGTACACCAAGGTATTTGTTTACCTTACCTAGCGATTTCAACGAGAAATGTTCGTTTAGCTTATTTACAAAGGTTTCTCTTCTCTCCTTGTGTTTTCCTATATATAAAATATCATCTACATAAATTAATACAAATTCAATATGATCATCACTCTTTTTTACAAAGAAACAGTTATCAGCAGTGGTAGCGTTGAAATCCATGGTCTTAAGTACTTTTACCAAGCAATCGTACCATCTTTTGCCAGATTGCTTTAATCCGTATAGACTCTTGTTCAATAGCCAAATTTCATTCTTATTAGTGTATTGACTGTGTGGTGCTCTTACATATATTTCCTTATCTAGTTTTGCGTGTAAATACGCAGTCTGTATGTCATATTGAAATACATCAAGATTGAGTGCAGATGCCACTACTAGAGCTGTTTTAACACTCTCTGTTCTCACTGTGGGGGAGTATGTGTCAGTGTAGTCCTCCGGATATTTTTGTGCATAACCTTGTGCAACCAATCTAGCTTTGTATAGAGTATTGCCTCCTTCTAGATTCTTAATTTTATAAATCCACCTGGTACCTATAATCGTTTTATCTTTAGGTGCAATCGCAGGTGTAAACACATTTAATCCTTGCAAACTTTCCATCTCTTTTTTCATAGCTAGTTCCCATTTTTCCTTTTCTTCACGAGGGAGTTTTAATACTTCCTCATATGTATTAGGTGTCATTTGTTCACCATCCATATGCATTATGTAATCTCTGTATTTATTTGGTACTTGATTTCTATTGTTTCTAATAGCTCTTTCGGGTTTGCTATGGTTATCATGCAAATATCTTGCTTCCTTTTTTGTTAATGTGTCTGTCTTTATTTTGTGCTGACTATTTGTCCAAGTTTTGGTTTTGTTTTTATTTTTGTTGATATTTTGATTTTCTATTGTCCCTTCCTCACAAGATTTTGTATCTTTGCATTTATTTGGAAATATTTCATTAAGATGTAATTTAGACCAATTGGCCTGTTCATGGAACACAGCTGTTCTGGAGACTATAAATTTGTTATTATTATCAATGAATCTGTACCCTTTGGTGCCAGTTTCATATCCCATAAATCTTAATCTTCTGGATACGTTTTCTCCCTTTCTTCTCAACTGCTTAGGTATGTGTACGTCTGCAGTGACTCCAAATATGTGCATGTGTGCTAATTTGGGTTTCCTATTATACATCACCTCATATGGTGTTTTATTCACAATACTGGACCAGGTTCTATTTTGAGTGTAATTTGAATAATGTAAGGCCTCTGACCAAAATTGTTTGCCTAAACCAGCATCCTCTAATGTGCACCTAATCATGGTTTGTAGTGTGGAATTCTTTCTCTCTGCAATCCCGTTTTGGAACGCAGAAAATGGACTAGACGTGAAATGTAGCATTCCTCTATCCTTTAACCATTGGGAGAATTCTTTAGACATGAATTCACATCCCCTATCTGTCATAATTTGTTTTATTCTGATATTATGTTGTGTTTCTATGCGTTTGTAGAATTCCTTAAATTTCTGAAAGGTTTCATCCTTGTGTTTTAATGTGTAAACAAAACCATAGCGACTGTAATCGTCTACTATTGTTAGGAAGTAACGTTTTCTATAAGTGATTGATGGAGTTAATGGACCAACTAGGTCCATATGTACTAAGTCAAAAATTTTGTTAGTTGATCTGTTGGATTTTTTTGGTCTGGGACTAGTTTTTAGTTTAGTGGATTTACATACTGAGCATTCCAAATAATTTTCACAATTTTTTATTTTGACACCTTCTGCGTGTTCAGTCATTTTTTGTACTACAGGAAAACTTGCATGTCCTAACTTCCTATGCAAGATGTGAGCACACTCATCATGAATTGGTTTACCTATTCTTGGTTTCTTCTCATTGTGTGTATTTGCGTGATCATGAGATATTTTACATTCATCATTGTCACTGTTACTAACATTTTCATCATCTGCCTCAATACAATCTTCCATATTTGAATCAATGTTATGTAACCATCTTTCTTTTGTTATTAGATAGGGTAGGCCTCCTTTAATCATCACAGTGCCTACATTTGTTTTGTCCTTCTCTAAAGTTGCTTTCCCCTTTGAGAAAACTATATTGATGTCAGAATCTCTGCTTAGTTTTATGGCACTTAGTATGTTAT
Source organism: Pituophis catenifer annectens (assembly GCF_029215685.1). NCBI lineage: Eukaryota > Metazoa > Chordata > Lepidosauria > Squamata > Colubridae > Pituophis > Pituophis catenifer. The sequence continues at coordinate 49,721,595 of NW_027256888.1, forward strand.
GAGGTATTTCTGGAATTAACAATACCCCCTCTATTTTTCCTAGGCCAGGCAAGGTCACATTTCCTCTGCCTAATACTTGAACCTTTTCTTGATTAGCTACCTTTATTACAAATTTATCTTCTGTAAATGAAGACAATATATTTTTGTTATTAGTGGTGTGGTTGGTTGCCCCAGAATCAATAAGCCAATTATTGTTCTCATTTTGTTGTGTTTTAGTGCTGTCTTGTTTATTTAGTCCATTCAGTGAACCAGATTTTCTCTCTTTTGAATTTTCTCTACCCCCTCTACTATCTCTGTAATTTGGTGGGCTTCTATATTTATGTCTATCTGTGGAAGACTGTCTATAATTGTATTTGCTCCTATACTCTGACCTATGTCTCTCCTTTGAGATTTTGGGACAGTCTCTTCTATTGTGTTCCCTGGACCCACAATTATGGCATTTAAAAGCTTCATTGTATTTTTCCTGGAAAGCTACCTTCCTAAAAGATTTGTGTTCTGTGTGATTGCTGGAACGATTTTTTCTTGAATTGTCTTCTGCTATCAATTTGTTAGATAGACTTTCTATGGATAAATATCCTAGATTGATGGTGTCTAAGTGTGACATAAAACTATCCCATGATGAATCAAGTGAATTGATAATAACACTTTTCATTGTTTGATCTGAAATCACTTCCCCCCTCAAATGCAGCTCAGCTCTTATTTTGTTTAGAGATATCAAATGCTCACTTATGGAAACCCCTGGTTTTACTCTGGAAGAAAAGAAATCCTTAGACATTCTTGTAGTGGTAGCTACACTATCGCTGTGAAACAGATTAAACATGCATTGAATTATTTCTGAAACAGTTAGGTTTGGTTTGATGCTATGATACATTGCAGGAGACACGCTAGATATTATTAAGAAAAATGCTCTATGATGTAAACAATCTATTTTTAAAGTCCAAGGTCTTCTTGGAGGACTAGTGATAAAGAATAGTAAATTTTCTTTCATAAAGACAACCTGAAGCTGTTGATACCATTCTTGCAAATTAATGCCATCAACTCTAAGTTTTGGGAAGTCACTGGGTAAGTTTCCCACATTATTTTGTCCATTACTTACAACCTGAGGTAGTCCGTGGTCTCGCAAGTGCAGGAAATTGCAAAACGGCATGGGGATGCTCGCAACGAGTCTGCGCGGTTCTCTGGCCAGTTCAAGTCTTTCCGGACCGTCTACGTAGTTTCGCACATGCGCGTTGCTCATTTCTTCTTTGGCGTCGTCGTGGAAGGTTCTCTCCATTGCAGCTCGCTCGCTCCGCTCCTCTTCAGACGAGTCGGTTTCTGGCTCGGTTTTAGGAGTTTTGATGGCGGCGACTGCTCTTTTCTTTCTTTTGTGTGCGTTGGTACTTGATCCGGTCTGCGGTGTAGGGCGGAATCGACATGGCTCTCTGGGCTCGGGCGTCGTCGCTCTCGAAGTCAGGATGGGAGCGTGCAGGTCTTGAGGTATCGGCTTGTTCTCTAGCTTCTTCGTTGTCGCTTTGGAAATTTTTAATTTTGGCCCAAATGCAGCAAAAAGCGTCTTCATTGCTGACTTTACTTGGGATTTCGTTAAGTCGTCTTCGCTTTCTGATTCTGGTTCTTCTGAAGAGTTTGAATCTTCCTTTTCGCTTTCGTTGTCTGATAACGTTTTTCGCGCCAGAAATTTTGAACTGAGCATTTTGATTGGCTCTGCTTCGCTCACTTTGGAGGCTTGTTGGAACCAAGATGGCTGCCATTCAAAATTTCGCGCGGGATCACATCTTTTCTTTTTCATAACGACTTTCTCTGTAGTCATATCACTCACAGTTTTTTGGTCTTTGGGTTTCTCTTTAGCAATGTTTTTCTCTCTCGCTGCTCCGCTGTTTTTCAGCATTTCTTGGAGATTCGCGATGAGGCTTTCATCATTCTTCTGGCTTTTTAATAGTTTTAATATCTCTGACCTGAGTTCGTTATTTTCTATTTCGATTTCCTCCTGGTCATTATTTTCATTTATTAGTTCTTCTTCTTCAGTGGTGTATTCTTCGGATTCTCTCGAAATCGCGTTTGTGGATTCGTTGATTATTTCTTGTTCAGTTTCTATTTCTTTGCTGTAGGCCCTGGTGTTGGGCCTATCTTTCTTAGACATCTTTAAGTATTTATTGAGTCAATTAACCATCCTCTGCTACCAGCTTGTTGCAATATTTTCAGGATCAGACTCAATAATGATAATAAGAGTTAGAGGTTTAAATATATTTCTCTTTAATTATAACAGGCATTCTATATTCACTGAATATTCACAGATAGAAGCAAGGAAAATGGTGAAGGTGGCTCCTTATATATACAAGGGGTGGAGCCAAGAATGGGAGTGGTGAATTATGAATACATTAGGAACCAAAGAATAAGTTAACCCCCAATGTCCCATATATACATTATTTACACATTAGGGAATAAGGCATTTACATCTCACAACCTGGTCTAAGATTAAACATAAAGAAGACCAAAAAAATGTCCACAGACCTAATAGCTAAACCTCTAGTCATCATGGAGTTCAGGCATTAACTATAATTATGTCTTTCAATAATATTAAAAAATATACTATAACTACACCATAGCCTTTAATAAAGTGAGATTAAAAATATTTTCTTCATATATGCTGAAAGTCAAATCCATGAGAATACTTACTGTAGAAAAACTCCCTTTATCACAACAAAGAAGCAGAACTGTGGAGGTTCTAATTCTAGTCTATAATTGCCATGTGGGACAGACATAATTTAATGTGGTCTACATTAATATTTTAATAGCATATCCAGTCTCAGCATGCTAAATTTCTGTTGTTTGATGAAAACTTTTGACTTATTTTATTATTTTACTTATGTTTTTAATATTACATTATTATGTAATGGTTTAAAATTCATTTTATTTTTAATATAACACAATCTGAATTAGTTATGTTTTGCATTCTGGTATTCTGTGCTTTGATATCTAGACCAATACTAACTTCCTTACTAATGTGCCTAAAATTTAAGATGGGCCATTTAATTTCAAATCTATTATATTTCCTGAATTTAATTGACCTCCAAAGAAACCAAGGCATTTTCTACTACTAATATCAAATTATGATGTTATTTTCCTATAATTATTTGCTTCCCAATTTCTTTGAAGGCTTTCTAGAATGAGGCAAAATGTTTTAATTTTTTTTCTGGTTTTGGAAACAGGGCTTAATGTTTCACTTACAATTAATGATTGTGAAATTGTTTTAGCTAACTGTTCTGAATGATCAATTGTCATTCAATAAGGTTGCGGCATAGAGATTTATTCCAGCCTGTACACAATTTGATCAACTAAAGTTAAATACTAAATTGGCGTCAAACAAGGTGCAATGGAATTTGGACTTGGATCACTTGTGAAAATGTAACCAATCTAAACTGATAACATGTTTAACCCCATCCCCCAGATCTGCCTGTTGTTCTGCTACAAGATATAAATGAAGATCAGAGGTAAGATGGTATTGAAAGGATGCCAATTTATTAGGAAGGAAACCCACCCCCCCAAAAAAAAAATTCTATTGATGATTTTGAGTGGTAGGAAAGTGGAAACAGCTGCTTCACCCCTTTGGTTAAATCCTAAAACATGTATATTGAAACTATTGTATTTTTTGGAGAATAAGATGCACCTTCCCCCCCCAAAAAAGGAGGATGAAAATCTGGGTACGTTTTATACTCCAAATGTAGCCCCGCCCAACAAACAGAGATTTTAGAAGCTGAAAGAAGCCTCTGAAAGAAGCTTCAGAAAAAAAGGCTCTGAAAGGCTTTTGTCTAAAATAATATGGCAAGCAACAAAAGAAGAATCAATAAAGATTCTAACCAAACTATGCTAACAAATCTGGAGAATGACACAATAACCAACAGATCGGAAAAGGTTAATCTACATACCAATACCAAAGAAAGAGCTTGAACAGAGTACAGATAGTCCTTCAGAATAAAAGCCTCTGAAATAAGCTTCAGAATAAAAGCCTCTAAAGCCGTTTTTTTTGAAGCTCTGTTTCGGAGGCTTTCAGAGCAAAAAGCAAAAAAAAGCAAGGTACAGAGCTCGCAACCAAGGAACCTGTTGCTAAAATTCACCTCTGGGAACAGCTGATCCACCCACCAATCAGCTTTTTTCTTATTTTCCTCCCCAAAAATTAAGGTGCGTCTTATACTCTGAAAAATACGGTAGTGGAATGTATTTTCTTTACTTTAAAACTCCACTTTATAATTTATCTATTCTTTCTAATACATATTTATGTCTTTACTATTTTTAGACTTCTACAGACAATCCAGAGAGTCCATTCCCTCTAACTGTTATATTTCTATTTTCAAGTTTCTTAAATAAACTGAAAAATAAACAATGTTACCTTTAATAATATTTATGCATATGTATGTATGTATGTATGTATGTATGTATGTATGTATGTATGTAAAGGTTCCCCTCACACATATATGCTAGTCATTCTGAATTTTTATATATATATGCATTTACTACCGGTTCCTGCCCCCGGTTCGGCGGGAGGGTCCTCCCACCACCCTGGATGTCGTCATAGGTGATCTGCGTGTGCGCGATCCCATTGCAAACCGGTAGTAAAGGTAAGTAGAACCCACCCGTGTGTGTGTGTGTGTGTGTGTGTGTGTGTGTATACACACACACACACACACACATACACATACATACACAGATAAACAAATGTACTACTGAGGCTTTTATTTATTTCAGATTTCAGCTCTGCTGAAATCATGTTTTTAAAAAATGTAATGAATGATATTTTTATATTACAGGCAGAAAGAATAATCAGACTATAAAGTCTTTGCAGATTCAAAAGCAAAAATACCTGCTTTAGAGCATATGAGGCTGCTCACATAGGATATGAATTCAACTCTTTCAATTCCTTCAGTCCATTGCTTCTTTCTGCAGCTGTATTATGATCTGGGAAAATACATGATTGCTTTAAGAAGCTGCTAGCGGGGCATACAGGTTCCTCTGTGCTCTAAAATATCTTTCATGATTGAATTCAAGGAAGTGCAAAGCTCTAATGATCAGCAACTTTCTCGTTATTAAATACGTATGTTATCCAAAGTTAATATTTCTTGGTTGAGAATATGAAAACTGAAATTCAACCCAAGTATTACTTCTTGGAACCTAGTTTGCTTTTATGATAGTTAACAATGTTTAGGATCTTTTGACTATTGCTGGTGCAGTAAGACTAGAAATTTTCCAAAAAGTCAGTGGAGAAAATGAGGTAAATGTGATAACTGTGGATAAATTAATGGGCAGGGAGGACAGAAAAAAGATACATAAGATTTTATTTGAAATAGTTGTTCTTAATTTGCACTCTAGAATGGGTAGGAGACAATTGAGGTGCATCTACAAATTTAATACTGACACAGTCTTGTCTTCAGATGGAAACTCCAAACCTTGAGAGATTTTGACCATGTAATCAATTACAATTTAAATTGTGTTTTATTTAGTTTTTTAAAACTATTATTGAATATTTTGGGAATAGAGAAGGTAGGGACAAGGATGAAATGATGCTCACATGTGCAATGTTACTTAGCTTAATCGTAAAATTTTTAGGTAAGTAGTAGTGGTCCACAGATATGATTGTACAGATTTAGAGTAGTTTTCTAAATTTTCTAAAAATAATACGAGAGAAAGGTGAGAAAATTTTGGTTTACAGGGTTTATATTTGTTAAAAGCTTAATACACCTTGTTTAGAAAGTAGAATACACTATCAGTTTAGAAAGACATAACAAATCCAATGCAAAGAAGAATACTGCATTGATCAAATAGGTTTGCTGACTCATTTAGAAATAAATTTGCATTATATGTGCTGTTATATTTAATGTGCCAGCTCTTCAGTGTTGGGTTGTTAGCCTCCATTCCCAAATTGATGATAACAGCTGGCAGCACTCACATATTTAAACTGCCAATCATTCAAAAAACAGCATTTGTGGCCATTAAGTAAACACCACTTATTAAAATTAAGTCCTTGATGTGCCGGGAAGTCTATATTTATGTTTAGATTACTAGGGAAGCTGTTGTGTGAGAGGCTGATTTATGCTGTACGTATGTCTGTAGTTGTCATTAATATGAAGAGACAGTGTATAATGCCAATAAGAGTTAGGAAGAGTACACTTGCTATAATCAACAAGTGTTCTGCTATGCGTGCCGTCTAAAGTTCCAGACTGCTATTGTTTGGTTTTTCATGCTATTCAGATCCATAAAAATATATGTGTTTACATCCACTTGTATGCAATGATTCAGAGTTGATTCTGTACGTCAGAAATGCAGATTAATTTGTTCAGGCAAAGAATTACATTTCTCTCAAAATGATCAGTCAGGAGACATGGTGAAAAAAATGTGAATAAAACTAGCAATATAGCAATTTTGTATTGAATTAAAAAGTTTATTTATTTGTTTATTCAATTACTACAGCCATGCAACTTAGTTAATAACTGTATGTTACTTACAATTTTAGTTGAATGCACAATTGTGGTCACTCCTCGTATATTCAACAATCTTCCCTTTTGTTGTGCAATTAAAACATCACTTTTGAAGTCTAGTTTCTAATAGCCTGACTGGTTGCTAATGTGCTTTATACCCATTTGGTTTTTAGAATTGTAAACTTTTATTGTTTTATTTTAAATCATTTTAAAATGATTTTTCTTTCGCTGCAAAGAAGTCTAGAGGATTTTTTTTTTCCTTTTGTAGTGAAAGTGACTCAATCTGATTTATTCTGGATTTTTATTTTAAGAATTTTGTATTTTACTAGTTTTCCTAAAATAACTGTTGGTTCATTTTTTCTCCCCATCTTCTCTGTTGTGAGACTTTTTACCTCTGTTTCTTTGTGGCTCCTTTTTTTTTTTTTTTTTTTTGTCCTCCAAAAGGAATTTCTCTTTAGAAACTTTACTACGAGAGCAAAATAACAATAAATTAAGATGTTTGGATATTATATTATATATACATTAATCCAATGCCCAAAAAGATATATAAGAGAGAGATGGGATTTAGATAAGATAAGAGATGGAACTTAGAAATAGATAATTAAATCTTTCTTGGAAAATTTGGGGAAAAAAATGTTTGCAACTTTTAAATGAAAAATTGGATAAAGGTTTGATTAATTTGTAACAATTGTAAATCAACCTAAAGAAGACATCCAGACACAGCAACAGTAGCTAAATCAGCTATGCAATTGGATGGACTAGGAGTTAATCTGCTGTCAACAGATTTGAAAAAGAAGGAACTTTGTTTGAAAACTGGACATTTATTAAAGGAGGCTAAAGAGGATATTAATGAACTTGACCTTCTCAGAAAAGCTTATAGAGATTGCAGACTGGAAATGTCTTATGCAATTACAGGACAGCTGTCAAAATATTTCCCAATTTGTGGAAAGATTTGTTGAACAATAAGTATTATGGAGATATTTTCAATATCCTTCTTTTTGGGGGAAAGTGAGAAGCAGTTGTTTAGAAAGATTCACTCATAATTTTAAAGAAAAGCTAAGATGATAAACTGGGAGTTCTTTTTATTATTAAGAATCAAACGATGATATGTGATACTAGATGGATCAAAACAATGGTTGTAACAGTCTTATGAGAGAATAGAAGCCGCTTATGGACTTTCTGCAACTTTATTGTACAACAATAAATTCTTAACAGTGGACTTCGACAGTTTCTTTTTCTAGTTGGAATTACCTATTAACTTTTTTAAAAAGTAGAAAGATAGTAGGTCAAATTGGTTGATTGTTAATAGATTTTTATAATTATGATATTTTAAAATTTTATTTAAAATTTGGTGGTGGTGAACCTATGACAGTTCTCTATGGGCACGTAAGCCATCACCCCAGTTCAACTCTGCCGCATATGCGTGTGCACTTCCACCAGCCAGCTGATCATCAGGTCTTTGCCACTGGGGTAGGGCACATGCGGGGAAAGGGCGCATGCGTGAAAGCCATGCACGCATTGCATTTTGGGTGTTCGAATGTACGCACATGCATTCCCGCATGAACATACACGCGCAAGTGCTTTAGGCACTCGGTCCGGAAAATGTTAGCTATCACTGTTATATAGCAATTTTGCAGATATACATGTACAAGTTTATAGATTGTTGACCTGTTTTGTAAGAGGGGAAACAATTGTTGTCACTAAATACATTTATCTTCGTTCAACCAGCAGTGACATTTTGTGTGTATACTTGATTTTCTTAATACACTTTTTTTCTCTTTCTTTGTTTCTATTTCTATATTGTATTTTTTCCCCTTGATCCTGTATTTTAACAGGATCCTGGAAATAACAATATTTTAAAAAATGCATGTCATTTAAAAGCATAATATTTCTTGATCATACCAAAAATGCATCCATTTCAGCAACTTATAATATTTAATGGCCAACTAGAAGCATTTAGAAAGTTCACCAGTGATGTAGAGAAATGTTCTCTTACTAAAGTACTATTACTTTATAGCAGTTAGATTTTTTTTGTATGTTGTTGTGATTCAAGAGGTATGTTGCCTGTTATTCAAAAGGTAACCCTATCTTTCATAATTTTTTCTAGGATCTTTCAAAGCCTTCTAAACACATGTCCATCATCATATCTGAAATCTAATTTAACAATGAGAATTATAAAGAAGAAACACCTCATTCTTTCTGCAGTTGGTTTGAAATGAGAATTCTGAATTCTAAGAAAGGGGAAATTCTCAGTATCTACTAAGGTTTTTAAGGTTCTATAAACCTTATTTCTTACTTGACTTCAATAAAAAAAAAATCCCAACAGTAATCTTTCCTTAGAGAGAAATTGTTCTACAGTTTTCAGCTCCACAGTATCCTTTTCAGATAAAATACTGGCACAGTGCAGAAATCTGTCAAAGCCAAATGGGAAGACTGCCATATGTTTTTGTCTTTTTTTACCTCCTACTTTACTTCATATTTTACTTTCCCCCCTTCTATGTACCTGTTGTCTCTTCTCCTATTTCTCTCTCTTCATTCTGACAATCATTTCTCTCATTCAGACTGCTTCCTTCCTTCCTTCCTTCCTTCCTTCCTTCCTTCCTTCCTTCCTTCCTTCCTTCCTTCCTTCCTTCCTTCCTCCCTCCCTCCCTCCCTCCCTCCCTCCCTCCTTCCCTCCCTCCCGCCTTCCTTCTATATTTTAGCAAATAAACATGTAATAATATCCACAAAACAGTATACTTTTCACTATATATTGTGAGAAAACATCACTTCCATATAATGGAACTTAAGACAGAGATTTGATTCAGAGATTGTTTGTATCATATATAAAAAGAAATTATAGTGTTATTGACTGTTTATTTAAATCCAGGTAGAATAATATAAATGCATCTAATTATAAAGGCATCGTTATGTAATAGGCCAGGTAAGTCATGCATGTTTCTTTAACTAGTTATTGGCATTGGTGTAATTATTTACAAGAAACGTGGGCTACTAAGTATATTTTGATTCAAATATTTCTATTTTAACTAAAACTTCTGAACAGCACAGACTCAAACCTACATGATATATTTTTTTTTCTCCTCTGCTCCTACTTTATCCTCAATATTTTCAGAGCAATCTGAATCTTTTGGGGAAAAGATGGGAAGAACATTCAACATGATATTATGAACAATCTGTAGCATATTTTGAAAATAAAGACCATGTTAACATACATATGGGTTTTGGATAGTTGATTAAAATTGATGTGTTTGTGACAAATGGTAAATGCTAAGCTGTCATTCAAACTATTAGCAAGATTTAATGTCTTGGGAGGTAGGCAGTGAATAGGAAGATATTTGATCTGCTATCAGAAGAGAATTTATCTGTTTATTATTCTTATTCAGTTGGCATGGCCATATACTGTGCCTTTTATTTCAACCAATATTGCTTCTTCCTGCATTTGCAAAAATTCCCAAGATCACTGCTTTCATTGGTTTAGTTCTGAAAGTTAAAGAGGATATTCTGCTGTTACTATCATCTGTTAAGTTTCTAAGCATTTTAGAGGAAATTTAGCTTCTTAAAAAGATAATTCAATAAATCAGTATCTGCTTGATTATTTAGTTATATTCTGCTATATTACAAAAACTAGTGCTGAGTATGAGAGTTGATTCCCCAAAAGAATCTCCAAGCAGGAAGATTCTTCTCATGCCTATTATAAAACATTTGATCAACAGAGACCACTTTATTTCCCTCCTAGGCATTCAATATGACAACAGAATATCCTTTCTTTAATTGTGAACATTTTATAACTTTGACTTGTCATTAGGGAATAATGTATAGGCATATGAACAGTAATATAGAAATACAGTAATGGCTTTCCACAAAACTATGATCAATCTTCTAAAGAAATACAATATATAGACCTAAAGTGCACTATTGATTCTCTCTTGCCAGCCTCTTGCAAATATGCGCACACCACTCACCTTTCAACCTCACTCTTTCTGAGTTAGATCTCCAATCTGCTTCTCTCATTCTATTCTCTAAACTAGGGCTGTCAAACTCCTGGCCCGTGGGCTGGATGCATCATGTGCTAGCCACGCCCACACCCAGTTTAGCAAAGGGGGGAAAAGTCCTGATTCGTCACACTGCCATAACGACGTGAGTATGACACTCCTGCTCTAAACTATTCCATTTCCAGCTAAATGCCTTACATGTGATACTCCCAGCATGTTGTGGATCAGCAGTGAAATCATTTGAAGTCTGCTACCATTTCTGTGAGTCTGCTACCGAGCATGCGCTTTTCACGCACATGCGCACTTCGCACACATGCACCCCTGAGGTGCACCCTGCAGCGCTAAAAAAAGGAACATTTTGAAGTCTTCCGAGTCTGCAAAGGTAAGTAGAACAGTGAGGGTGGGGGGGAATCCACTGTGCCACGTGATTTAGATTAGCTAGAAAGCAGAAAATCTGACGATTCTAGCTAATATAAATCATGTGTCACAGCTTATCGTGCCCAACTGATCATCGGAAATACCAGTTCATCCGAACTGGTAGCATTTTTTACTACTGATTTGGGAGAACTGGTCCAAACCGGTAGCATTTCACCCCTGCTGTGGACTTAATTTCATAAAGCTCTGTTTCTTTCCTTACTCATTGTCCATAAGTAGTCTTTTGGAGAGCAAAGGATGAGGCATACAGTTATTTCTTGTTTTATTTTGTTCCTTTCTCCCACTTTCTGTCTTGTCACACTGAAAGTAGGCTCTTAAATATGTTTCTCAAACATACCTTTGCTGAAAGTAGGTTCTATTCTCTCCATTATTCTGCCCTCTTATTACAGCTAATAAATTGTTGAGTTGGAGCTAATAAAATTATAATGGAGTCATCAGAAAAAGTATATAATACAACTTTTCCCCTAAAATCTGTTCTCTATTTACCCACACCTCTAAAAATAACTTTTTTTTCTCTAAAGAAAAAAAAATAACCTGATGAAAACACTTATCATTTCGTTGTGCCCTTAGGAAGGAAGTTTAATCCTTAAAAATAATGGGAATTTACATAGAGCATTTTACCATTAGTTCCAGGGCCTTTTACAGGATTCTTCCACTCCCCTACTCTTTTTCTCAGTGAAGAAGGCTTATACGTTGACCTTCCATTTTCCTGATTATAAACGGCCATAAAAAAATATAAAAAGCAATAGCAATCAAATTGACTGAAAAAATGCCTTTCTCTAAAATATAGGCGAAAATGTTTTTAAAACAAAAATAATCATTCTGTAATAAGCGATATAATATTTTAAATAATCATAATACTCATTCAAACTTTCAAATTGCTAAGTGGTACAATAGCTGATGCAGTCCAACAATATCTAGTTGAAAACAACCTCTTTCCATCTTGAGCAGAAAGGAAACTTCTGCTCAGCAGAGGAACAAACACTCAGCTCCTCTCTGACAAGATGATTTGGAAAACTGCAAGAGAAGAGAGACAAATTTGAATGTAGCTTGGAATACTTACAAGAAAACATTTGACTCCCTGCCACATGATTGGATAACCAAATGTCTGGAAATAACAAAAGTAAGTAGAAACATTAAAAGTTCAAAAGTTTGAACAACCACTGGCATAATGGAATACATAGTTGCTCATTAATGATAATAGAATGGGAGAGGATAATAGAAGAGAAATATGATCACCACTAATGTTTTTTATTCCACGGATACATCAACAATACTGAACAATCAGGCCATGGCTATCAAACATTAAAAAAAATATATACTAGGCCAGTGATGGCTAACCTTTTCAACACCAAGTGCTGAAAGCAGATGAACACACACCCATAATGCAATGCATGTGCGACCCCCCCATGTGCATCCCGCCCCCATGCATGAGTGCGTGACTCCTGCACATGCACGTGGGACCCCCCACATGTGCCCTGCCCCATGCATGAATGCATGATCCCTATATGTGTGCCTCACTCCCACGCATGCATGCACATCTCCCATATGCGTCATGTCCCTGGGCATGCATGGCAGAGACCCAAAAACTAGCTGGCTGGCAGAAGGTGCACGAGCATGCACAGTGGCGCTGAGCTGAGGCGACGACTCGCATGCCCTCAGAGAGGGCTCTGCGTGCCACCTCTGACACACGTGCCATAGGTTCACCATGGTACTAGGTTATCCTTCCTCATTTATATGGATGATCTTCATATGGATATATAGGAAAATATTACTTGAAATAGAATTGCTATTCAACACTGTTTGTATATATAGCCAGTAACAATTGTTGAGGAGAAGAAACAAAAAAAGTCTGGATAGCAGATGTGGCAATAACTGGAGACAGCAGAATAGAAGAAAAAGAACTGGAGAAAATCACAGAATTCCAAAAACTGCAAATGGAACAATTGTAGCAAAAGAAAGCAAAGATAGTACCAAGAGTAATAGAAGCCTTAGGTGTAATTCCAAAACATCTGGAGCACCACTTGAATAACATTGACAAAATCACCATCAGTCAATTACTTGAAACGGCATACATCCCACAATGGTATTTTAAATAGCATCAACCAATAACATCTGCCTATTCCAGGTCCTTGCAAAGTACTTCATACATAGATAAAATGCTGAATCTAATCTAAACATCTGGCTCACTGTACCACAAACCATAATGATAAACATCTGGCTTACTGTGTGACAAATCACCATTATAATAATAATACACCAAAGGAGATATATTGATTGGCTGTATCTTCCAGTAATCAAAGGGGGGGACAAAGAATCTCTACAGGTGAGACAAACTGTGAAGAAAGAAAAACATGGCTTGAATTAAGAAAAGCCAACAAACCTCAGTGTAGGATGTAAATTAAGGACAGCTCTTGAAAATCACAAAGATGAAGGCTGACTATAGAAAAGGAACAACTGAAAACCAATTTGCAGATTGGGAGAACAAGCCAATGCATGGTCAATATTTAACAGACATAGAAGTGAAAATTAGTAAAAACCCCATACAGAGCGGATTAAGATCAAGTAACTAAACGCAGCCTTATTTAAGCAGCTCAAGAACTGATTTTGTGAAAGTGAAAATGCAGCATGCAACAACAGCAAATGTTGCCTTTTAGAGAAAAGGATGAGATAATTGGCCATTTGACCAGTGGCTGCAGTAAAATTTAATAAACTGACTTCAAGCAGCAGCGTGACCAAGTTGTCAGTATTGTTTATTAGAAACTGCCAGCACTTTTGATTTAAATGTAGCAGAAGCTATTAGGAACATCCAAGTTGAGAATATTTTGCAAAGTGAACAGGTTAAGATCTTATGTGACTTTAAAATGCAAACAGACAGTCATTTTGTTCATAATATGCTGATATAACAGTCATTGAAAAGAAGAAAGTCTGGTTCAGTGATATTACTATAAAGGGTGATAGATGCTAGGATTAAGGAAATATTGCAAAATATCAGGACTTGCATATTGAAGTTGAATATTCATGGAAAAAGAAATCTCATGTTACATCAATCTTGACTGTAACTTTCAGAGCAATATCTAAAGGGCTCTCTCAATATTTGGAACTTTTCTGTTTATTGGACCTGAACATCCTAGTTTTACACAAACACACAAAACCCAGAAAGAATAAAAAAAAAAACACACCTTACTTGAAATCTATATCTTTAGACCTCATCATATTTTTATGGCCTTGCTTAAGATTTGAATTATAAAGTTTTCATCAATGTTAGACACTGGATCTAATTCCAACTCACTCATAATAAGAAGACAGTAAAAATAGTATCAATAGTAATAGCTGCAGTCACAAAAGACTTGAAAATCATGGGCATTGACAAATCACTCTATCAGTCAATTACAAAAAAAATAGTTTTATTGAAAAAGCTTATATTATGCAACAATATTTTTAATAGTATTAAACCACATCTGCCTAATTAAGGTCTTTGTAAAAGACTCAAGAGATAGACAAAAATGCTAAGATTAAACACCTGATTGTCTAGGTGACATTTCATAATTTTATCTTACTGTTTTTAATACATATCTTTATCAAGGCAGCAGACATATCTAATACTTCTCTCATTTTTACCATAATAATAAACTTGTTGGGATTAAAGAAAATGATTGGCCCACAGTCACCTATTTGGTTTTCATTCCTAAGGATGACCTATAACTTACATTCTCCTGTTTTCTAGGGTAGCATCTTAGAAGAACCATCTTTCAAGGCTAGTATACTAATGCTTATCTGATGTGAAATGATCAGTTACACTGAACTAGTTCATTTTTGGTTCATTCACTAAAAGCAATTGTTCAATTTTGACATTTCTCATATGACACATCAAGTTTGCTCTGGTTTCCAGTTTCTATTAGTTTGTTTTGAATTCCATGTATCATTGATATGTGTATCTACAGTATCACATTTTTTCTGGCAATTTAGTAGTCTGATAGTTTTAGTCTGGGCATATAATGAACCTTAGTTCTATTTGCACTTGTTTTCTGCTCCTTCCTAGGATCTTGTTGGATGCTTCAGACCTGGATCGTCATATTTCACTTAACATGGTCAGAGTTGTAAGTACCCATTTGGGGTTACTTTTTTTGGCAAAATATCGTTTATTTAATGAACTTGCATGCTGTCTCAGTTACAGAAGTAATTCTAGGAATTTTACGCTTTATGATTAATAATAACAAAAAATAATAAGTATTAGCAAACAAAAGAAACACTAATAATGCCCAACACACATTGCAGAAAGGCAAATCAGAAGACCACAATCCATTGCCAGGAGCAGATCATATCACGCCTACATCAGGCTTGCTAGAATAAAGTTCTAAGAAAGCACAACAGGATTAGGGACTATGTGGACTGCAGGAGATTACTGTTTCAAATGATACATGGAGCTACAGAGATGGCTGCTGTCTCCATTATCAAGGGAGAAGGCCCATCTTCTGGTTTCACATGATGACATTCTTTACAGCTGGATCCTGAACAGCACCAAACTCTAAATTTCTAAAGGAATTGTCATTTCCTTCTGCACAAAAATAGGGTCATTTAATATAACCCTTTGCCTATGATTTTTTTTTCTATTGTAAAGGTCTTTTCTGGGAGTGAACAATATAATTCATAGCGTCATTGGGGTAGACAAGCCCCTTTACTAGTACAAGTTAATGATCCATGAAGGAGCTTTTACTTGTACAATTTTTTAATATTTTTTTTTCTCAGATAATAATATGACGCTTGAGGAACAGGATTACATATTTATAATGCAGGTTGGTCTCTGTTCAAATTTTTAAGACTAGCATTTTTTTTTTTAAGATAATTTAGCAGCAGTCTCTGTCATTTTCTGTCCACTGAATGTTTTCTTCAATATTGCACTATATATAAAATCTGAGGACTGAGGACTGATATTCTCTGTTCTCACATCCATTGGTTTTGTTATCTATAATTAAATATAAGCTTCCTGGATGCTGGTAGTGATTTGATGGATAGTTGCTTACCTACAAGGCAGCACTTAGAGAAATGGAGGTCCTTGAAAGTGAACTCCATCAGAGTGTAAATCAGCTAAAATGAAGGCGAGCGAATATAGATTTTTGTGGTAAGAATGCTCAAGAGATTGTTCTTAGAAATCCACATATTGAAGATCCATATTGATTTATAGTCAAGCATTTATTGATAATTGACAAAATGGCTGTGCAAATAATTATAGAGATTATTCCCATGTTACTGTCTGATTTAATCTGCCTGATTGTGATACTAAAATAAACCCATACTTAACCTAAAATTGTAGCCATTATCAGGACATTTAGTTATCTCATGTAAGAAACAGTTGCCAGCACTGACTGCCAGAAATAGAACACATAAAAATCAAAGAAAGGAGATAAATGCAAGCAAAAAAGGTACCAGATTTATTTCTAGCATTGTGAATCTGATTATAAGACTCCCTTGAGAACTTACAATTGTGCTGTCTCATTTCTTGCATGTCTTTATGTCAAGGCATCTTCTGAGTAACATTCACAAAATAATCCTGAAATGGAAAAGATATCAATATCAAACCCTTGATTTAAAAAGGCAATTTTAGGAGCCAGCTATGACCTATTAATTCACAGGCATCTGTAACAAAATTCCAATTTTAATCTTGTTGAGTTATTCAGTGGCTACTCCAGCTGAGGCAGTACCTTTATATAGCTACAGTACAAAGGTAGCAGCTGCTGGTTAATTCAACACAGAGATGATTGTCTATTTTTTTTTTTTTTTTTTTTTTTGTAGAAGAAGTGTAGAGACAAGGAAGAGCACCAGGCCAAAAAAGGATGCTGATCTTAAAAACTGAAGGGTTGTCAGATGCAATTCAGGATGGTTTTCAAGTAAACTGTTATCTGTTTTAAATATCATTGCTGAAATCCCAAATAGATTTTTAAGAAACAATTTGCACACTTTATTTAATATGCCAAAAGTCTGTTGAGGGGTATGTATTTCTGATTCTTCAGAAGTTCTAATTGGTTCATCATTTCACTGAACATGAGGCCCTTTTAATCAGCAGGAAAATTAAATAAAAGAGCTATTCAAGAACTTTCACTTTTTAAAAATCAGGCACCTGACAAAAACTGTGTATGAAAAAAAATGCATGAGTTGAAATATTTAAATATATGTTTGAGTTAATATATATATGATCACTTTAAAAATTTAGACCATGATTATCTGATTAGTCCTTGACATCTCTCTCATTGTATGTGTGCTTGGACTGGGAAATCTCTACAGCTGCTGCAACCACATTATCACTGTTTTAATTTATGAATCTTATCTGCATAATATATTTATAATTTTAAAAGACTACAGCATTCCGGCATTCATACTGATATTTAACGAGTAAACAACTACCACAACTACCAACAATAATTAAGACTTTTGACCACACAAAAAGGTTCTGTCAGTGTCATTCTTCTTTCTCAACAAAAAACAATGAAGCCTTGATGTAGTCATAGAAATAATGTTCACTCCATGTTGATTTTATATCCCAATATTTCTTTGGAAATGTCATTTCCTACATATGATGATGAGAAGGCCACCAAGGATGGTTCAGCCATAAATCACTTTGTCCTCTGTAGCTATGATATCAGATCTGAGGAAGGCTATGTAACCAAATAATACCTTCTTCTTTATTAGCATGGGATGAAAAATGCATTGCATTTTCAGGTTTATCAGCTACCTAAGTTGAATCTTAGACTTACAAAATATATTGTTTATCATTATTACTATATGGTAATTGGGGAAAGATCTAGGTCTTTTATGAAGACATGATTTGCATGTGACACACTTCATATCCAATTAAATTACAGTTTGGTGCACAGTCAACCAGATATTTAGACTGAATTGTGATTTTTTTTCCCCCATCTATCTAGTCCTTCCAAAAGATTTAGGGTAGGCAGATGTTATTGGCTGATGATATTAAAGGTAACACCGCAGGATACTAAGCTGTTCCAAGTAAGGCTGTCTTTTGCAATGGACTGATGGTAGTTTCTCAGTGCCAATGGTGTTACCATTGACATAAAATAGGAACAATGGCACACTAACATATCTGGAAAAAAATACCATTTGTCTGCAAGTGAGAATTGACACTGTGACTTCAGAATTCAAATAGACAAGCATCTGCCACCCAACACTCTAGCTGCTAATGAGAAAAACAAAAAGATCTGAATAGTGGATATTGCAATGACTGGTGACAACAGCAAAGAACTGGAGAAAAATTACAAAATAGAAAGACCTGCAAATAGAAGTAGAACAACTGTTTTTCTTACCAATAATTTTTTGACCTAATGCCAAACAAAGCAAACAAAAGAAAGAAAAATCTAATCTGGACAATGTGGCACAAAAAAGCAGAAGACAAGTTGACAGGTTTGTCAAGATGATAATCAAAATCAAACTGTAAGTGAAAAAAGTTGCACTTTTATTATATGCAAGTTAAATAATGCTTAAAGCTGTGCAATCCCAATTTAAGAAATGCCAGATGTACAAGGTGGATTCATGGATGACAGAATTACCTGAGATTGCATTTCTAACATCCAGTGGATAATGTATCACAGAACAAAAACAAAATTAGGAAAAAGGAAAAAATACATCTGAATAGGATAAAATGGTTTCTCTCATATTTTATGTATTAAACTAAATTGAAATCTCAAATTATGCAATTTGTATGCAATATGTCATACAAAACATTCGATTTGCACTTTCTTCCAACTACATTACTCATGACACAAATGTAATGTCTATTTCTGATTTAATAGAATACTGAGATGTGTAACCAAATTCAAACTATTTTACCTGAAATGTGCAATGGTATATATACTTCTAACCCTGCCACTCTTTATATGACTATGCTAGAAAGGTAGAATCTGCTAATTAATTCAAGAAGCGCTTATGATTAAAGATATAATGTGGACAGCTAGGGTGGTATGCAAAATTGGAAGTAAGCAGTAGAGATTTCAGATCAAATGCTAACTCAGTTATACAGTTTAATACTTCTCTAAGTAATGGACCATGTTTTAGCCAAATTTCTATAAGTGCTCATAACATTTTGAAAGCAATCCCAAAGTGATAATAGTGAGGCAATAGATAAACAACTAATTTTTGGCAACGGTATACAGATTCTGAAACTTTTATAAAGAAGATAAGGATGTGTTTAGTTTAAATAAATAGTGAATAATTATTCAGCATACTTCCCTTTATTAATGAACTTTTAAGATATTTTTACTATGGCTCATACCAGATGTAAGAAACATCATTTTAATTTTCATCTTAAGTTTGTTGTTTCAGTTTTCAGTGCTCAGTACAATTATAGAAATATAGTCAAACATTGAAACTGCCTATAACATTTAAAACATGTTTAACTTTCATATTGAATCCTATAAAGGCTGTACTTTGGCTTGATTATTTCTATGAGATGGGAAAAAGATCATCAGTCAATCAATTCATCAAACTAATTAAAAGTAGGAAATATTTATGAATTATTAGGAACACTAATATTTACTTGTATTAAATTTATAGATTGACTAATTCCAGCTGACTCGGGAAGGCTTACCCATTAAAAGTAAAGAACGTAAAAAAGACAAGAAAAAGATCATGCTGATCTAGAAAAACAACAACAACACAACACACAAAAGAAAAACTAATAACAATTCAAAAACCTTCCTTCAATCAAACTTTTGAATAAAGTCAGATATTTGGAACCCTATCATGGTAGAAGCATCTATATTACATCTATATATATATCTAAAATACGAGTTCAAAGATCAAGTACTGCAATTAAAAAAGTCACACTTCCTAGAATCAATACAGTAGATGACACCCAACAGAAGGAATTTGGAATGCATCTGCCCAATTTATACCTGGCAATTTCATTGGTCCCGTATTGAATTGAATTCAATTGTGCCTGTCTGGTAATTAGGGATAGCTTGAATTATCTTCAATGACATTTTTTTTTTCAAATATTAATAACCATACTCATAGTTTCCTTTTTTAACTGATTTCAGTTTAAGGCTACATTTACTGAACTTGGTCACATTTGACAGAGAAGATCCCTCTATCCCTAAATGATGGCATTTTGTTGAAGTAATAATTTGAAAGTTATGACCTTCTGCTGACAAATGTGCAATTTTTCAGGAGTTAATTAGATAGAAGGGCAGGCATTATATTCCAAGGTGATATGAAAAAAAAAGACTAGGAGCCTAGCTTGGTTAAGTCTAGTGTGGTTGTCAATTTGTCAAAAAGGACTTGAATAAAAGATTACAAATATTTAGAATTCAGTAGCAATACAGAGGTCTAGCTCTGAGGTTACTCAGCTTCTTTATCACAGTAGCACAGATTTATCTAGTTCTCTGAATAAATTTGGTTTCCTATACATTCACTCAGTATTCTGTACCATAACTTAATTCAGTCCTAAAAAAAAAAAATGCTTGTACGTTGTTCTTGAAATATTTCCTTTACACTTAAGTTTTTTAAAATTTTTCTCAGATTGACAATTTAATCATTTATTCTACATAGTGAAAAGATATTGCTTATGACTGCTTTACTATATCAGTAATCATATGATATATGTTTCCATTTTTATTTAAAAATATTACCTTAGCCAAAATGTAAAGTATCAGGACAAGCAAAAAAGTTTTCCTAGACACTTGATAGGATCTCCTTTTATTCAAACAATATCTTGCTACAACACAGCTTTGACATTTAAAAGCAACAAATGAACAAACAAATGAATAAATAAAGCCAAAATTTTATCTAGAAGAAAGAATATAGCTGAAATATACTTAGTTTCTGATCCATGTGGATAAGGATATGCTGAACAGGAAATGTATTGTACTTTCTTACACTTCTGGTTTTCAATTGACAGTGCAAAACCTTAATTAAGAGTAAGATTTTGATACCAAGATATTGCTTTCATAATAACTAGTAGAACTAGTATTAATAAGAAATACTTGTCAAATTGAACTGGCTAAAATGTCTTAGATATGCACATGCAAAAGATAATTTGAAAATGCACTTGCAAAAGAGAATTTGTAAATTCATTTCTAAAGAGAGAAGTGTAGCCATCTTGTTTTCAAGATGCATTATACTCATTCCATGTTTGATGGATGCAGTCTCCAAATCACCAAAATGATCTAGTCAATCTAATCTAATGCAAATAGCTACAATAGCTATCATAGATTGCTGTAATTTACACAAAAGAACAATTACTAATGATACTCTGGGGAAAAAATGAGATTCATAGATCTCTGTTAATATATCAGGGTTCATAAAACATATTTCTATAGATACTCATTTGATGTCATGTGGCTTTTTTTCTGCAAATGAACTGATATCTGTGATCCGGTAAAACAACCAGTCAGATTTGGTAATGAAAATATTGAAGTGTTTGATAGCTTCTGCCTTTTGGGACCAACTATCAACAATAAAGTAACAAACCATCAAGAAAAAAGGTATAGACTAGCACTTGGTATAGCAATCATTAAAGCCTTGGGAAAGATATTAAAATTATCTATACCTACACATATTAGAATACAGAAGCCATGATATTCCCTGAGACATTCTGTGGAAGTGAAAGTTGGACTATAAAAAATCAAGATAGGAAGTGTATTGACACTTTTGAACTTTGATGTTGGAGAAGACTCTTGAGAATACTTTGGTCAGCCAAGAAAAAAACCCAATGGATCACTGAACAAAACAGCTCAGAGTTCTCACAGGGGTAACAAAGACTCAAATTATCTTACGTTGGACACATTATACCAGTGTTTCCCAATAGTAGCCATTTTAAGATGTCTGGACTTCAATTCTGGGGTATTCTGGCTGGGGTATTCTGGGAATTGAAGTCCAGACATCTTAAAATGGCTACCGTTGGGAAATACTGCATTATACAAAGAGTCCTTCTCTGTAGAGGGCTTTATTTCTGGGAATGGTGGAAGGAAAGAAAAGAAGAGGATGACCAGCAGCAAGGTAGATGGTCGGTTACATTGGCCATAACAGCACTTTTGGAAAAAGTAAATGAAAGTTACTAAAAAAAATCAGCACATTTCTTCAAAATACAACCATGACATAACTAGCAGTATAACACCACAAATTTCTCCATGCTGCAAAATAGCAGTTTTTATATATGCATACATAGCATTAAAACCTCCAAAGTAAAGGTCAAATGAGAATTCCAGGAAAGAGAATTTCAAAGCTTAGAACAGCTATGGATAATCCATTTTCTACTAGCTACCTTCTGATGACTAGAAATACTAAGGAGTTCTAAACTTTACAGGCCAACAAAGTTAAGTGAACAGTATTTAAAAGTGAATTTCTTTTAGTCCTTCAAGGTAGTGCAAACAAGAAGCACAATCATGAGTAATACCTCTAACTATATTGTAATATTATATTAAGAGAACTGTGCAAGACTAAAAGTACCCTCCTGTTCCAAAGATGCTTTTTCCAAAATGCAACTGGACTTTCTTTGTGTTTTTTTCTTTGAAAACGTCAGAACTGAAGAAGCTTCTTGAATGAGAAGTGAAACGTTTTCAAAGAAAAAAAAACTGAGAAAGTTCATTTACCTTTTGGAAAAAGCACCTTTGGAACAATTATGTCTTAGATGATTGAAAATATCCATACACATTTACCCTCCTGCTCCTTACTTTTACTATCCTGGCAATTAGATAGGCTTTCCGTAGCTTTCTCTACCTTTTTTTAAAAAAAATGATTTATCAGACTGTTAGCTAAGTTGTGGCTCTTCATCCTGTCTTCCAAGTTCATTACCACATACTATTACAGTTTCATAGTTAACCTGGAATCGATTCAGAAGAAAATCCCCCTTAAGAGACACTGGCTTGAATGACAGATATGAATAAGAGTAATAATTTATTTAGGTAAGCCCAGCATAACATTTTCTACCTACTATTGATAATCACCATGACAAATCATTATTTTAGCTATTTTCTTCTAAAAATTGTGACGATTACTCATATCCATCTTACTTTATTCCAGCCACATGTGTATTTTCTTTTCATTTCTCTCTAAATCTATTGGTCTATCCCATGGATCCTTCACTTTTTTTGCAGTATTTGAATCCATCTAATTTTAGTAAATAGTTCCTCAGTTCAGAAGTTCTTTTTTATAAAAAGCTGTGTTATCCTGGAAACTATTTGGACACATATTTTGGTTTGCTTGTGCAGTGATGATGTTGCTGGACTTCCTCCAGTGGAGTAAAGTGTTATTTTGTTACTATAGGAATCAGAAATAGGTTATTGCTTTCTGTTTTGTTTATGGAAGCAATTTAGATTTGTCTTCTTTCAGGTTTCAAACTCACACTCTGGTTGCTGGGTGAGAATACCAATTTACTCAAGACTGAGCAGATTACAATAAACAAGGGATGGAATGCAAATTAACCCAGTCTCTTAAAAAGAAAGCTTGCCTGGTGGTTTCTCTTTCAAAAGGAGTGCACAGAAGAGTAGTCAAAATCAAGTCTGAAGTTGAGACCCAATCAGATTTGTGCCAATCCAGTGAAGAAGTTTCAGGAGCAGGAATCACAGGAATGACTGAGCAGCAAATCAGATGATTATTTCCAGCAGAGAAACTAGAGTCCAGGGTTGTCTCATATCAAACTGCAGCCAGCTGTCTTTAAGTAATAACGCTACTCTTCTGCTTAGAAAGGAGCCTCACTAAGCATCTTTAGCAATAGCAGTAGCACTTAGACTTATATACCTCTTCATAGTGCTTTACATCTCTCTCTCTCTCTCTCTCTCTCTCTCTCTCTCTCTCTCTCTCTCTCTCTCTCTCTCTCTCTCTCTCTCTCTCTCTCTCCCTCTCTCTCTCAGCAGTCTACAGAACCAGCATATTGCCCCCAATAATCTGGGTCTTTATTTTACCAACCTTGGAAGGATGGAAGTCTGAGTCAACCTTGACCCACTCAAAATCGAACTCTGGCAGTCAGCAGAATTAGCCTACAATATAACATTCTAACCACTGCACCATAACAGCTCAGATCTTTGTTCTGTTTCCTAGTCTATTCTTTGAATAGACTGCATGCCATTATCTGACTGCTTCAACTGGTTCCTGTGTTTGATCAGCCTTAGGTGATTCCTGGCTTAATGTTTTCTGATGCTGACATTCCACGAGTTCATCTGGAGCAATTTCTACAGTCTGGGTCCTGGGCCATAACAATATTAAATATTGATTGCAAACAAGCCCTTTTTATGTGCCAGTGTTTTATATTTTGGCTCAAATCAACTTTTTCTCTTCCAAATCATGATAATTTTTATTACCAATTCTTTCATTAATGTAACTTTTATAGGGGGACATCAGAGGATATAATTCTACTGTCAAAAATGGTATTTTTATAAATAATCAACAAGTTTATATTCCTAAATTTATTTCACGAAGATGTGAAATATTTGATATATTTTCTACTCATTATATAAATTGAAATAAATAATTATTTAAATCACTGGGTTAAAACAAAACATATATTAGAGACTGGTTTTTGTCTTAGTATATAAGGAATATTTAATTCTCTAAAATTCATTTTGAATTTTGATATTTGATAAACAGTAATATAAATTTAATTAAGGTGAATTTAAAGTTGATTTACATTTTGAGAAGCATTATTTCATTTATTCTGTCTCATTTTGAATACATTAACAAGATTTTGAATATATTTCTATAATAAAAACATAGTACAACAACTTAATTGCACACATTATAATATCCTTTTAGAACAAGTAGATTTAATTTTCTATATTTTAATATTACTGGGCTTTTATTTTAGCTTTGGCAATTATCTAGAAAGATAATGTTCAAAATTTAGAAATTTAGTTCTTCTTGAGACCAACAAAGAGTTTCTATGTCACTATATTGACCTGCTGACAAATATTAGGATTCTGCATTAATTAATATAATGCTTAATATTATAAGAAACATTTGGAAAATATTGGGTATTCTTTTGCCCACAAAAAATGGACATTACAGAATAACTAGATTTAAAACATACAAGGTAAATCTATGTTTTAGGTAATCTAATTTATTTGGAGCCACTCAGAAGTTGTTTTTAAAACTTTGGCCATTTTTTAAAATGTTATTTACTTTGGAGCACTTCCTGGCAGTTTATTCAATTTATACAATTTGATTGTGAATGTTTATAAAAAATTCCTAGGGAATGTCAATTTATATATTCCCTGTACCAGATTTTGCTTATGTCAAACTACCTCAGATATTCATTTCTGTGTGTTAGTTAAGAAATAGTGTATAACTCCACTATTATGCATAATGAAGGCATGGCCAAAAATATTTCCTTGATTTTCTTACTCTCCCTTTACTTTTTTATAAAATAATATTGGGACATGTACTTTTTAGTATTATTACTCATGCCTTGCGAAGTATAATATTCTGGGAAGAGAATCTTGGCTTCCTTCATAGAAGACCAGTGCCAATGTGTAGTCTGCCTGGAATAGTACATTTTCTTCTATGATTTTCTTTTAAACTGCTGGCCCAATCTCATCTCATCAGTTTTGCAGATCATCATTTCAAATATTCAGTGTTAGCACTTTATTATTTCAAATGGAAAAGGATGCATATATTTTAATTTGCCTTTAAAAAGTTTGGTGTTTTTTTTTCCTATTGGTTAAGTGTATCACTCTTGGTAGGGAGGAAAATATGCTATAAATTTTTCCAGTGATGATCAACTTATTGGAGGGATTCCAAGAAATCATTTTACTTTGACAAATAACAGTAAAGCACTGAACTCGGTGTAAAGAATAGCCAGTTATATAGCAAAGCCAGTTTCCTGCTTTGGTAGGGTTGGACTGGAAGACCTCCAAAGTCCCTTCCAACTCTGTTATTCTATTCTATTCTATTCTATTCTATTCTATTCTATTCTATTCTATTCTATTCTATTCTATTCTATTCTATTCTATATAGCAAAGTCAGTTTTGTCTAGTGGTTAAGGCACCAGGCTAAAAATTAGGGACCATGAGTTCTAGTCCTGCTTTAGCCATGAAAGCCAGCTGGGTAAAATTGGGCCGGTCACTCTCTTTCAGCCTAATTTATCTCAGAGACTTGCAGGGAAAATGGGAGGAAAAATGAGCATTGATTATGTTCACCACTTTGAGTTATTTGTAAAAATAATAAAGGTGTGATATAAATAACTTGCAAACAAATATATATATGGTACAAAGAGTACAATGGTAACCCAAAAAATCTTTTTAAAATGATAAAAAAAGAAATGTGGTATTATCTATTCTTTTGTAAGCTGGCAGGCTGTTGCTGCTGCTTTTGTTTTTCCCAGAAAAGTAAAATTCTAAATCCATTATCTGCTAAAAGCTGAGCTATCTTTCCTGTGCATTAAGCTAAAGTCATCAAAAGGGCAGTGTTAATATGTTTGATCACCATCAAAGACTAATTTCACTACTAAGAAGTGGTTCTTAAAAACCTCTATAAGAGGAAGGGCTGTATTCTCTCACCACCCACTATATAACCTATGAAGGAATGTAAACATGGCCTGGAGGATTTGGAAAAAAATGAGTTAACTGCTGGAGGGAATACTTACACAAGAGATCACCCAGTCCTGAGAATATGGAAAACATGAAAAAGAAATTCAGAATGACTCTGCTTTGATTTTGTTGGTGTGTTGAAAAGCACCCAGTCAGGCACAGAGGAGGGATCAAGCACGCAATTAACCTGGAGTCACTGCACAACTCTAAAGGGCTAGATCCAATTCCCACTATGTTTCTTGAAACTTTAAACTAATTTTCCCATAGATTAGGCTGCCAGACTGGGTAGATTCCTGTATTATAGGCATAACATAATAAAGTTAACTCAAACTTTTTATGTATGGGGCTGATTGTTGTCTCCTGACAGCTGTATGATAAAGCAGGAAAAAAAATCTGAGTGGTTTTCAAGATTCTGTTATTCCACCCCTGGAATAATTGTTTATTCTACCTGTTCTGTTTCTTGACCTTGCCTACCTTAAAGTGCTGGAATAATCCTAGAGATACTAAAATTATTTCTAGTATAAAATAATAACTGGAAAGGCAGTACAGGTTGTGGAATCCTATTTGTTTATACACTGGAATTATATGGTAAAGCAAGGATTAAATTAGAAGATAGTTGCAGTAGAAACTACTAGGTGCTACTACAGAGACACAGAGGATTTCTAGGATAGTAGCAGGGGTGAAATGCTCCCAGTTCAGACTGGATCGCCCGATCCGGTAGTGATGGCAGCAAAAATCCCTGTTCCCCTCCACACCCCACCATGCCCAGCTGAGCCGCACGATCATCAGAGGCTTTTTTTTTTACTTTTAAAAGCATTCTTTCTACAATCTCTTCTGACAAAAAATGCTTTTAAAAGAAAAAAAAAGCCTGTGATGATCATGAGACTCAGCTGGGATCATCAGAGGCTTTTCAAAGCATTTTTTTCTACAACCTCTTGGTCGAAGAGGTGGTAAAAAAAATGCCTTCAAAAGTCTCTGACGATCCCAGCTAAGTTGCCTGATCATCAGAGAGGCATTTTTTAAAAAGCTTCTCTGACGATCCCAGCTGAGTTGCCTGATGGGCAGAAGCTTTTCAAAGCATTAGAAAAAATGCTTTGAAAAGTTAAAAAAAAAAAAGTTGGCCACGCCCACCCAGTCATATTACCACCCCCCACAGAACCAGTAGTAACAAATTTTACATTTCACCCCTGGGTAGTAGGTATAAGATCTCCAAATTGTAATATCAATAGTTTTATGTTGTAGATTCATTGATTTTGTCTGCAACTGGGAAATCTTTCAAGAATATAGCACTTTTCTCTTATTATCTGCTGTTTCAATGTCAGCGTATCTAGAGAATCTATACTTCCATCAACATATGGAATAGAATTAGTATAATAGTAAAATAAGATAATAAATACATAACTGTTGTTTTTTGATAACTAAAACTTGTTGTAACCTGCCTGCCTATCATTGTAAGTTTCTGTTGTTATTCAGAACTTTTATTAATGAAAACATTTCAAAATAATAACTTAGGGCAGAAAAACCAAAATTTATTTTTTACTTGATATTTATGTTTGACCTTATGAATTTTCTATGAATGAAATAAATTCTGCCCTTTTTGTGTATACAGCATCACAATTTTATAAAATGGCAAAAACTAATTACCCTGATATGGTTTATAAAAAAATATTACAAATCCAAATTTTCAGTAATAGATTTTACATTCCAGAAATCTGCAATACAGGGGTGGGTTCTACTTACCTTTACTACCAGTTCGCGATGAGGCCGCATGCACGCATGTTCTTCTGCGCAAGTGCAGAAGCATTTTGATGACATTGGGGTTGGTGGGGGAGTCTCCCACTGGTTTTACTACCAGTTCTATAGAACCGGTGCGAACCGGGGGCAACCCACCACTGCTGCAATATGATTCAAAAGTGATACTGTCATCTTCATGGAGTTCATAAGAACCTGTGCAGTTTAACTATGGAGAACAAGTTATATAACAGCATTTGTTTTGTTTTATTTTTATGAATAAAATAGGCAAAGAAGATTGAAATACCAGGCTATTCATGCAGTTTTGAAACACAGTAAAACATCATTTCACCAGCTTGTTATGTATGTAGGTTTAATGTCCAACAAGGCAAGAAGTTACTATATCTGAATTCCACTTGTTTCTTAATATCTCTAAATTGCTTATATTAACTTGGGAGAAAAAGTCCTTGAGCATGAATTTAGCTGCCCGTGTGACAGATACTAAAAAAGAAAAAAAAAAGGAATAGTAAGTTCAAAATCATGGATATGCTTTAATTAGGGAAATAATATCTCATCAACAATGACACTTGTTACACAAAGATCAGCAAAATAATAGCATTAAGCACAATCTTATTCCATGCCACAGTTTTAACAGCATCATTACCATTAAAATGATACAAGGAAATAGGATTGAAACCAATGACCTTTGGCTTCTGATTCATAAAGCAGCATGCTGAGCCACTTAGTAAAGGGGAAATGCTTAAGTGCTTCACCAAATTGTCATAGTATTGCTGAGTGTCAGCAAATAGAGCAGAGACAGCATGCCAATGCATTACAATTTGGCAGCAGTACAGTAAATAAGCTATTGGATCTTTTTTTTTTTTAAAAAAAAAAATCCTCTTGTTAAAATTAATTTAAATACGCTGGTCCAAATTTTGTGTTGGAACATCCACTTCATAGAGAAGCAACCATATGTTCCAGGAAATTATCAGATGAAAACAATGAATTATGGCAGTTTGGTTTGTTGTGAACTTAAGATAAATTACATTATTCTGGGAAAGACTTAGCAGTTGACTAGGTAGATGGATACATGATCAATATCATGCTTTTTTTTGCTTTTTTTTTTTTTTTGCTTTTTAAAACAGAAAGCTTCAAAAGTCATTCAGTAAAGGACAAAAAAAGTTCTAGTATTGGTTATCATAATTTAGTTTTGTATGTAATTTTATAATTCATAGCTTGCCATAGGAACATTGTGAAATGTTAACACATTTAAGAATTATTATATTAGACCATTTGACCCGTGTCCCTCCTGGTTGGTGCTGGCTACCCGGGAGGTTACACGAGGCTGGCTCCAGAGGATTATAAACGCTTCCTTGAGTGAGGGGTTCTTGCCTCCCGCCTTGAAAGAGGCGGTGGTGAGGCCCCTCCTCAAGAAGCCCTCTCTGGACCCAGCTGTTTTAGCAAACTATCGTCCAGTTTCCAACCTTCGCTTTCTGGCGAAGGTTGTTGAGAGTGTGGTTGCGCGACAGCTCCCCCAGTACCTGGAGGAAACCGTCTATCTAGATCCGTTCCAGTCCGGCTTCAGGCCCGGGTACAGCACGGAAACGGCATTGGTCGCGTTGGTTGATGATCTCTGGAGGGCTCGGGACAGAGGTTGTTCCTCTGTTCTGGTCCTATTAGACCTCTCAGCGGCTTTTGATACCATCGACCATGGTATCATGCTGCGCCGGTTGGAGGGGTTGGGAGTGGGAGGCACTGTTTTACGGTGGTTCTCCTCCTATCTCTCCGACAGGTCGCAGTCTGTGTTGGCTGGAGGGCAGAGGTCGACCTCAAGGCACCTGGTTTGTGGGGTGCCACAAGGGTCGGTCCTCTCGCCTCTCCTGTTCAACATTTATGTGAAGCCGCTGGGCGAGATCATCCGTGGTTTTGGGGTGCAGTGCCATCTGTACGCTGATGACACCCAGCTGTACATCTCCACCCCAGACCACCCCAACGATGCCCTTGAAGTGATGTCCCGGTGCCTGGAGGCGGTGCGGGTCTGGATGGGGCGGAACAGGCTCCGACTCAATCCCTCCAAGACTGAGTGGCTGTGGCTGCCGGCGTCCCGATATAGTCAGCTGGTGCCATCGCTGACTATTGGGGGCGAGACATTGGCCCCCACGGAGAGGGTGCGTAACTTGGGTGTCCTCCTGGACGCACGGCTGTCCTTAGAAGAGCATTTGACGGCCGTGGCCAGGGGGGCTTTCTATCAGGTCCGCCTGATACGCCAGTTGCGCCCCTTTCTGGATCGGGACTCCCTATGCACGGTCACTCATGCCCTCGTTACTTCCCGCCTCGACTACTGTAATGCTCTCTACATGGGGCTCCCCTTGAGGAGCACTCGGAGGCTCCAACTGGTGCAGAATGCGGCCGCGCGGGTACTTATGGGGGCGGCGTGGCGCTCCCACGTGACACCTCTCCTGCGCGAGCTGCATTGGCTTCCAGTGGTCTTCCGAGTGCGCTTCAAGGTGTTGGTTCTCATCTTCAAAGCGCTCCATGGCTTAGGACCCAGTTATTTACGAGACCACCTTCTGCCTCCGATAACCTCCCACCGGCCAACACGCTCCCACAGAGAGGGTCTCCTCAGGGTGCCGTCTGTCAGGCAATGTCGGCTGGCGACCCCCCGGGGAAGAGCCTTCTCTGTGGGGGCACCCGCCCTCTGGAATGAGCTGCCCCCAGGGATACGACTAATCCCGGATCTCCGGACCTTCCGCCGGGCCCTGAAGACGTTTTTATTTCAGCAAGCCGGGCTGGGTTAAAAATTTTTAATTGGTGAATTTTATGGGTAACGGGGTTTTAAATTGGTGAAGCCTAAGATAATTTAATTCTGTTTTAATGCATTTTAATATTTGTATTGTGTGTTTTTAATTTTGGCTGTTCACCGCCCCGAGTCCTTCGGGAGAGGGGGCGGTATAAAAATTTAATAAATAAATAAATAAAATAAATAAATTTCTCCCCAAACTAAAGGCTGATTGACATTTTAACATTTCCATCTGGGATCTATGAGGAACAGAAGAGAGAAAAAGGACAAAAGAAATCAATCGATAATAAACATTATTATTGTTTCAGAATAGTGTCAAAGATTCATTAGATTTATTCTTATAGATACAAAGGAAAGGTATGAGTTTCATGAATTTTTATGAAGTGTAAAAATACCTTTTTCCATTGTCTCAACTCTACTCTTTTTTTGCAATGTTGTTCTTCCTGGCAAGCGGCCAAACATTTTTGCTTCTGACAGTGAATTTTGAATATTTGTTTGCAAGTAGCTAATTTACATAAAACTTGTTTGTATCACCTAGAAATCTTTTCATTACTGGGGCTATCATGATACTAGTTAGAGAAGACTCCTGAGAATAGTGTACCAAAAACAAACAAACAAACAAATAAACAAACGGATCACTGAACAAATCAACCCAGAATTCTTACACAAATAATTAAGTTCAAATTATCCTACTTTGGATACATTATGCAAAGACCCATTTCTCTGGAAAAGGCTCTAATACTGCTCAAGATGGAAGGAAAGAGAAGGACAACTAAAAGCAAAGTGGGTGAATTTATTGGGTGATGAGAAGGACATCATTGGAAGAATTGAAAAATCAGATTAGGGATAGACCACTACCAAGAAATCATACCTATGTGGTTGCCAAGAATCAATAATGACCTAATGGAAATTAATCAATGAACCATGGTGCTTCAGATGCCCATATGTAAGAGACAATGTAGACAAAACTTTGAAGAGTTTTTCTACTACTATAGGTTGAGAAATGTATGACTAGAGTGTTCAGGCATGGATGCTCAAGAACTACTTATGGAGAATGTTAAAATGCTTCAAAGGTGTGAACGTTTTATGATATCATGTTACCTGAAGATTATATAATCAGAACCGGGCTCTTACACTTACAGAGAATTTAACTTGATCTTCATGTGTGTTTATATTTTGAGCCACGGTGGCACAGTGGTTAGAGTGCAGTACTGCAGGCTACTTCTGCTAACTGCCGGCTGGCTGCAATTTGGCAGTTCAAATCTCACCTCAGACTCAGCCTTCCATTCTTCCAAGGTGGGGAAGATGAGGACCCAGATTGTTGGGAGCAACATCCAGTCCTGATTAACCAATGCACACTTCTCTTCCTTATTATCCTTGGCTTATTTCTAGGGGGAATAATCCCAGATTTTAAATAATCTGAAAGTCTATGGCAGGGTTATTTGAACCTCAAAGAGGACATAGTTCTGAAAAGCAGGACTAGCATAGAAAAGGCATTTTCCTATCACCCATCAGATGACAGTGCTTCAGCGGGGGTCCTGAAACATGTCTCATCTATGAGAGCTGCTGATATGGCCAGAAATAGACAACTGTTCTACAAATAACTGTTCTGCTAGGTACAGTTTCTTAGGTGAAAATTATGCATCACACAAAGAAGTTCACAGTGCAGCTTGTGAAGAGGTAGTGTTACATGGACATACCATAGTGACCCATAAATACACATTCTGCATTCTGGAATAATTGCACATTGCTTATGATCTTCAAAGGCAGCTTGAGTAGAGCACATTGGAGTTGTCCAACCAGCTAAGATATGAAAGAATCAAGGTTTTTTCATCCAAGACCTGCTCAATTAGTACACATAGTTCAAGAGTTGTTGTTGTTTTTGTTAGACCCTAATATATCTTTTATCTTTTTAAGTCCATATTCCACTTTTCCTATGCTGATTACCAACCATAATAAACATTTTGATAACTTTGTGAATCTTTGAAAATATCTTTATTAAGGTGAATACTTCATCCAAGCTAGGAAATTATCAGCACAAGTTAGTGATAAACACTACATTATGTTGACCCTGTCTAACTGTGAAACTACTACCTACTATCCTTGAGTAATCATTACCAATTCTTCCATATATGTGTTGGGAAGTCTCATATATGATTATTTGCAACAAAAAAATAATAATAATTCAGAGTGTCCGGCTGTTGTCTTCCATATGGAAACTGGTCGGAAATAAAGCCAGCTTAAGAAATCCTTTCTTTTGATCATGATGCCAACTTTTTTTAATTATTTATTTATTTATTTATTTATTTTTATATGCCGCCCTTCTCCAGAGACTCATGGTGGCTTACAATGCGTTAAGCAATAGCCTTCATACTTTTGTATATTTTATACAAAGTCAGCTTATTGCCCCCACAAACCAGGTCCTCATTTTACCCACCATAGAAAGGATGGAAGGCTGAGTCGACCTTGAGCCTGGTGAGAATTGAACTTGCAGTAATTGCAGGCAGCTGGATGTTAAATGCTGCCTTAAACTTTATTTACCACAGCCACTAACTGGTGGATTCTCCTGATTCTTTGACTGGTAAAGAAGACAAAGAAATAATTACATTTTTTCCTTGTCACCTAGACACAAAATGAGAAACGTTTAAACAAAATTAAAAGAAACAAATGAACATAAAATTCAAAGGCAGGTTTGGTTTGTACTGTTCCATTTTAAAAAGGCACTGAGTCTTCTGCTGTTCCTTTGTGAATTTGAAAATAAAAATAAAGCAAAAAAGACACCAGCAGATGTCTGCCAACTGATAGGAGAAATATTTCTACAAAGGGCTATGAGGTTTCCTTGTTTTCCTAGGACAGGACATATAGAAGATAACTGTTTTATTAAACATTGAAGAAAATGATTTATTGCAGTTCATGCCTTTTTTATAATAAGCTGTTGCTCAGGGTTAACTCCATTCTCCTATGACTATTAAGTTGATGTAACCACATAAATAAGTCTTTGATATTCTTTATTTATTTAATTAAATTACATATCAGATTTATAGTCTACCTTCACAGAGCAACTGTTAAACGAATAAACGTTTGTTTAGCAACGTAAAACCTTTACATCTCATCAAAAGTTCTTGCATTTGTTGGGATAAGGTAATGTCTCAGTATAGTTGTTCCTTTTCTGAAGCTGAGGCAAACTGCAGGCAGAAATAACATCACAATAGACTGGTTACTGTAGCTTATGGTCCTAGCAGTTGACTTGCTTGCCTTTAATATCTGTAAATTCTCAGATGTCAGGGTTGGGTTTTTTTTGTCTCCTCATTGTCATCGTATTCCCCCTTTTATTCTACACACTCATCTTTTTGTGGGCAAAGGACATGAAGGATGCTGCCTACAGATGTTGGTACATCACTAAAATATTCTTCCACATATGTATCAGGAAGTCTTGGGTACGGCTCAATTAGTCATCATGGATGCTTGGGAGTAAACTGTGAGGGGTGGATGAATGAATGAATGAATGAATGAATGAATGAATGAATGAATGAGCTCATTTCTTCCCAAATCAATGGGGCTGGAAACATTTAGTGCTCTTTGGGACAAAAAGCATGAGATTAGTTTGAGAAAATGGAGGTGGGGAAACTCCACTTCTGTTTGGCTGCAGCTGCTTTTCCCATATGCAGACTACAATCTCAAGTTATTTTTCTCAGATATCTCCCCAACACACACTTCTAGAAGGTCAAACTTATTTTCAATTCCTGTCCGATATCCTTTTGTTTGCATAGGTGACTTTGACAACCTTTAGCTAAATGTCCTACCTTTCCACATTTATAACAGGATCTATCCTTCCTCTTGATTTGTTTGAACCAGTGGTGGGATTCAGCCAGTTCGCACCACTTTGGGAGAATCGGTTGTTAACTTTCTGGGCAGTTTGGCGAACTGGTTATTGGAAGAAATCATTAGGGCAGAGAACCGGTTGTTAAATTACTTGAATCCCACCACTGGTTTGAACCCTTCCCTCAGTCTGGAAAAAGAAAGGAGGAAGAGGAGGAGGAAGAGGAGGAGGAGGAGGGGGGGAGGAGGAGAACAAAGAGGAGGAGGAGGGACAAGGAGACCACAATTTTATCACTTGTTTTATAAGGAGAAATGGCAAAAAAAAAAAAAAAAACATTGTCCCCAGATCTCTTTTCATTCTTTCATCAGTAAAATTAACTAATAGAAAACCAGTTTTTCATCATTCCATACAAGGTGAGAATGAAATGAAGAGCAAGAATAAAACTGGACCCGACCACTTGATCTGGTAAAACAATATTGTTGCTACATAGCAAAAAAGAAGTTGCCTTCCAGACAGAGATTGCCTTTATGGACATGGTATAGTAAAGGATTATGTTGTGGTGTTACTACCCTTGACAAATACTCATAGCTTTATGCTTATACTGGGGCAAGCTATTCATACACACAACACTTAGTCTGATCCATTACATTTTTATATTATGCAATTTAAAAATGTACTAAAATTACATTTAGTTTTGTATGTATCTTTTCTTAAGATATGCAATTTTCTCTAATTACACACACATGTACACACCCACATAGGTATGTGTAAAATATTGCTATTTGTTGGTTTTAAGCAGACATCATTTGATCTTTCTCTCTCTCTCTTTAAGAGAGAGATCAAAGGTTTGCATACTGCCAATTTATATCCACTTACTTGGAAGTTAATCTTAATTGTACTTAATGGAACATATTTCTCATTTCTGCTGCATGTATAGGATTATGCTGTTCCATCTGTTCCTCCCCCTTAGACTTAATAAAGCTACTTTAATGTCAGTTTACTATTATACTGTAAGCAATTCCATATAGTATTAGCATTTGGGGGTTGGTAAAGTGTAACATTTTTAATAAGATAAAGGGATGATATTATAAATGTTCTTTGATACTTATTCTTACTTGAAAATTCTTAAAGTCTCAGTACAAGCAGATTTCTTCCAAGAATCTGCCTCTGAAACATTACTTTATACTTTCACCTTTTATAATAAATGAGAAGTGTACTGTGTATATTATCTTAGATATTATGGGTGTGAAATATTGTGTATATCTGTGTGTGTCTATAGACTTCTTTGAAATATATAGTTTTTTTAGTGTTCTTTGTGTACTGCAGAATAACTAGCAGGATGCTTTCTAAGGTTCTGGTCTTTGTACTAAACAACAGATAAAATCAAGCGCCAGAAAAGACTCGTCAGTTATTTTTTTTCTAAGAGGTCAGTGAATCCTTTCATATGTTTTCCCCCTAATTAAAAAAAAAAAATAGAATCTGGTGGTTGTTTGGGGGGGGGAAGCAGAAGATAAATGTCACCAATGAGTTGCCTGCTGGAAGCAAAAACAGCTTTTTCAATAGAATATCTGTGCCAAGTGAGATGGCTTTTATGTGGGCAGTCCAGGGCTAGCTAATGAGTTGAGTATCTTGTCCATTGTATATTTATCTCTCTTTTCTTTTTCACTACAAGACTGAGTTGGGACTTCATGCACACCAATTCAACTTCTGCCAAATCATTTTAGATATATAATTGCTTCTGCAAGAGTGGAGTCTGCATCTTCTCCTGGAAAGTTTTTCCCCTTCATCACCTACCAAATATTGCCAATATTTTATATATTCTTCTGTAAACAAAGTACTACCAAATGTTGCATTAAACACATCTTTGTGCTTAAGGCCTAAGTATGAATGTTAAACTTTTATGAAGATTTGCACCCACTTACAATAACTTACCCACTTATAAAATGTTTTAAAAAAATTGAATCAAATTAAAAATAGCTGAGTTTAGATCAGTCTCTTTCAGGGATTAGTTGCAAATGATAAATAATGTACTGAATATTGTATGTTCTATAAGATATGTACTACATATGCTAATTTGATTTTCAGTTCCGGGTTAAATGAAGACTTCTTTCATTTCAATGGGATTGGTTCAGCCCTCTTGTGCCTGCAGAGAAGGCATGCAATGGGCTTCCTTTGCCAAGGAACTCCAGTTGGCAGGGTCCAGGAGAATTATTTCCTGCCATGGCTCTCTCCCTTCATAACGTCATATCCTTCCAAATGATATCTAGCGCCACCTCTTAGCCTTCTGAAAGTCTTTGTGGTCAGTCTGGGCCTAGTTGGAGGAGTACCTAGAGGTGGTTATTGGAGTAAATAGATGATTCCACCTCCATCCATTGCTTACATCTGCCATCTTAGGTAATTCCTAATTTAATGTTATGTATACTATTTTACTCTTTTATAATACTATTTTTATTATGTTATCAGGTGCCCAGACTATGAGATTGGTGTCATATAAATTTAATAAACAATCAAAATAAATAAAATTTTATTTTTTCTTAAACAAACAAACTAATAAACAAATCCCAAGAAGCTTGGTTAATTCCACCTTCAAATCTTTTCTTTAATTTTATACCTTTTGATCTTTATATACATTTAATATTTCACTTTGAAATTCCAGAAATTATGCAATCAATTTTTGGCACAAAAATAATCACAAGTTGTTTAGGAACCACAAGAAAAAAAACTGATATCCACATAGGCACAAACATTAGTATAGATATACACAAAAGTTTAGTGTTAAGATTTAAGTTACTGTTTAATAAAACAAAATAAGTTAAGCTTTTTTTATTATCAGTGAGTTGACAAGCTGAGGGGAAATTTTTTTTTTTTCCCCTGTGGGTCCTAAACAACTTGTGATTGTTTTTGTGTCAAAATTGATTGCATAATTTCTGGAATTTCAAAGTAGGACACATATAAATATATATCCCAAAGGCATAAAAATAGGAATAGTATCATTTATAAGGCAAACAATCACCCCAATGTCTGCATTAGAAAATTCTAGTTCCATCTACTTTGCATCATGCTCTATCCTTTGCTGCCCTTGATCACCCATGAAATATTAAATGTATATAAAGATCAAAAGGTATACATTTAAAGGCTTGTCAACTCACTAATACAAAAAGCTTAACTTATTTTGTTTTTATTAAACTGTAACTTATATCTTAACACTAAACCTTTGTGTATACTATATCTATACTAATGTTTGTGCCTATGTGGATATCAGTTACCATGTTCTTATAAACCGTTCATTTCCTCTTTTTGACCTGAGCTATAACAAAGTCTTTAGGCATCAGTTGGACCTCTTGAACTTAGTTGAACTCTTTTCCTTCAGATTCTGTTCTGAATTGCTGCTCATGGCTTTATGCACTCGTTCAGCCTGTGCTGGGAATGGGAAAGAACGTTTTTTACAAACTTCTAGTTGACTCTAGGCTGTCAATATGTCTGTTTCAGCAAAGAGGCTCCTGGACCCTGCTTCCCCTCTCAGCTCTTCTGCTGTCAATCAAGCAATCAAGCCCTTCACAATCAGTTCTTTGGCAAGTTACATTTTGCCCTGACAACTGCTCAATTGTCTCTCATCTGTAATTTCTTTCTCTCTCTTCTCCCCTCTGAGATCTGCATTCACAGATGATGGTTTAACCGAGATTATCAACAAAGAGGTAGCTAGGTACAGACTTCTGAAGAAGGTATTTCACTTCTGCTAACATGCTGTGCAAAACACCTTTTTCCTTTGATTTGCTTAGTCCTAACAGTGTTGAGAAATCATGAAGCTTCTGAATTTGATATAATTCCAGATGTGCTTATTTTTGATTGCCTATTTTTTGAATTACCAAATCAAGTTACAGACCAAAGCATATGCATACTTCAATCATTCAATTCATA
The DNA here is from genome assembly GCF_029215685.1 of Pituophis catenifer annectens. NCBI lineage: Eukaryota > Metazoa > Chordata > Lepidosauria > Squamata > Colubridae > Pituophis > Pituophis catenifer. The sequence goes on from NW_027256888.1 coordinate 49,760,291, forward strand.
AATGAACATAAAATGTATAACATATCTGAAAGGTGTTCAAACACCCAGTAATATTTCCAACTTTGGTCAGGATTCATGAGTTAATTCTTTGAGACGGATTTCCTATCATATTGGTCAATCTACAATATTATAGATTGACTTCCTCTAATCTAGTGTTCACCAGAGGGACCACTCCTCAAACTGGAAAGGAACAGGTTATTTGGGATAGAATTCTTAGTCTTGTTATCTTTAAAACTGCCAGATGGAATAAGGTGCATACAGTATGCTGCATCTTAAAATGTTAGAACCATTATGTGGAATGCCAAAACAAGGATTATGAATCTTTATTAAATGAAATATTTCAGAATTAAGTAAATAAAATGTGCATAACATAAGACTTTATTTTTTAAAAAAAAAATAGGAATGGAAATACTAACTCCTATTTCTCTGCATGTTTTCTAGTGAGAAAGTTCTAGAATCTTATTATTTTTCTTTCCCTTTCTGGCTTTCAGAAGTACTGTGGTTCTTTCAATGAGGACCTTAAGGGCAGTAAGGTGGGTTTTTTTTTATTTTTTTCCTCAGTCACAAATACTATTACAAATGCAAATGCAAATAAAAGAATGCTTTTATTCTTACAAAGTAGAATAAAATAAATGATTCAGTTGATGTTTGGACAATAATGTTTTGGGAATGAATGGGGAGGTCCAGTGACTCAGTGGCTTAAAGATGCTTGATTTGCCAACCGCTAAAGGTCGGCTCTCTGTACGCCACCAGTTTGAGCCCTAATACCCTATGATGGAGTGAGCTATAAAATGCAAGTAGATAAATAGGTAACATTCTGGTGGGAAAGTAATGATACTTCGTGTGGCAGCAAGAAATCAACCAGCACTGGATCTCTCTGAATATGAGGCAAAATTGGCAGAGAAAAGACCCAGATGATTCTGACACTCCTAACTGAACATTCTGTATAGCTAGTTCACACCTTGCAGTGCATCCTGGATAATGCATGAGCATAAACTAAATGAACTAAGAATCTTAGGCAGCCAAACTACTCTAAGAACATTGCAGACTCCCTAGCTGTCCATGTACAAATATCATACACTAAATAAATAATATGGGGATAAATGAGATAAGAACATACAATAAAAAAGACACTTTTTGCTGTGACCATATTTACAAACAGAATAATAGAAATATATATAACCCAAACAGTTCATACCCGAGTCAAATCAGGCACTGATATTTTACAATGTACCTACTTCTAATGAATTAATATAAAGTATCATGATTAGAACTTAGGTTAATACCAACCCATATATACCAACTAAATACCAACCAAAGCAGACTTAAGGAAAGAGCTACCAAAATATTTTCAGCATGTCAATTGTCTCACAAGAGGCAAGAATACTTTAGACCATTGCTACACAGCATTAAAAGATGTTTATTGGTCTTTACCACAAGCAACTGTGGGACACTGATCAGTGCATGATTCATCTTGTACCTGCTTACAGACAAAGACTAAAAATCATTAAACCAAAAATTAAATCAGTGAAAATTTGGACTGAGGAGGCAAAGCTAAAACTACAAGCATGCCTTGATTGCACTGATTGGAATGTTTTTGAGGATACCTCTGCAGACTTGGATGAAGTCACAGATACTATAACATCATATGTCAGTTTTTGTGAAGACCTATGTGTGCCGACCAGAAACCTGTGAATATACAGTAACAATAAACCTTGGTTCACAGCTAAACTTAAGCAGCTATGTCATTCCAAAGAGGAAGCCTACAGAAAAGGCGATAGAATGCTGTACAACCAGGCCAGAAACATATTAACAAGGGAGATCAGAGAAGCAAAAAGAAGATACTCTGAAAAGCTAAGGAATCAGTTCTCAACAAATGAACCAATAAACATGTAGAAAACTCTTAAAAATATCACTGGTTACAGGAAACCTTTTTCCCAAACGGGAGCCCCCCAAGGCTGTGTGCTGTCTCCACTTCTCTTCTCTCTATACACCACTGACTGCATCTCAAATAATCCCTCTGTTAAAATACTGAAGTTTGCAAATGATGCAACAGTGATTGGTCTCATTCAAGACAACGATGAATCTGCATACACATGGGAGGTTGAACAACTAGCCTTGTGGTGCAACCAGAACAATCTTGAACTAAATACACTCAAAACCATAGAAATTGTGGTGGATTTTAGAAGAAAGCCTCCTATACTACCACCTCTTACAATACTAGACAACACAGTATGAACAGTAGAGTCCTTTAAGTTTCTAGGTTCTATCAAGACTTAAAATGGACACCTAACATCAAAAACATCATCAAAAAAGCTCAACAAAGAATGTTCTTTCTGCACAAACTCAGAAAGCTCAAACTGCCCAAAGAGCTGCTGATTCAGTTCTACAGAGGAATTATTGAGTCTGTCATGTGCACCTCTATAACTGTCTGGTTTGGCTTTGCAACCAAACAAGACAAACACAGACTTCAATGGATACTTAGAACTGCAGAAAAAACAATTGCTACCAACAAATCCATTGAGGATTTGTATACTGCACGAGTCAATAAGAGGGCTGTGAAAATGTCTACAGACTCATCACATCCTGGACATAAATTGTTTCAACTTCTATACTCAAAAAGACATTATAAGGCACTGCACATCAAAACGACTAGACACAAGGACAGTTTTCCCCCCGAATGCCATCACTCTGCTTAACAACTAATTCCCACAACACTGTCAAATAATTTACTAAGACTGTATTATTGTTATTATTCTCTTCCTTACTAGTATCTATTTATTCCCACTTATTACTATAACCATGTTGCTTATATCTTTCAATTATATTGTTTTTATTTGTTTCCTAGTATGATTTGATAGCTTATTAGTAACCTTGACTATCACTACATGTTGTATCTTTTTATTCTTTTATTTTATTCTCTTTATGTACACTGAGAGCATATACACCTAAGACAAATTCCTTGTGTGTCCTATCACACTTGGCCAATAAAGAATTCTATTCTATTCTATATATTATTAATGGGATTTATAAATACCTTATTTTTTTAAAAAAACTGAAATTTCATTCAATTAGCTGAGAAATTAGTGATCTATAAAATCTCTACAAATCTTTCTTCCAATAAAAATATTTATAATCACATTTATAAAATCATATCATCTTATTCTGGAATTAGATTTAGCTAATGAATTATATTATGCATTGTGATGGAATGTAATCCAGATTCCCAGGAGGAGTGGAGTGATTTCCAGACAAACAAGAGACCATTCAATTGCTTGTATGAAAGAGGGTAAAGACATCTCCAGACCATATACCTTCTGTGGGTTTTAGCATGCTTTAGTTTGGCAAGATTCTGTCTATTAGTGAAGAACAATAAAGAAATCTTCTTGACAGAATTACAACTTGTTCTTCTTGATATTTGAAGCATGACATACATATTTCTAATGTTATAAGGATTATACATTCTCAGTATCTTTTATTTTTTAAAAATATTCAAATTCCTTCCTTCCTTCCTTCCTTCCTTCCTTCCTTCCTTCCTTCCTTCCTTCCTTCCTTCCATCCATCCATCCATCCATCCATCTATCCATCTATCCTAAATAAAACATTGGTTAGGTTATCCAACAGGACATTGCACTGAATTTTAGTAAGTAACAAATTTAAGTGTATATTATTGGGTCTTGTTCCAAACTCCTAGAAGAATGCTAAGTTATTTTCATGAACATGGTTCTTCCTACCATTATCGTTCCAGTCATCATAGTGTCCCAACTATTATTGTAACATTTTCAAGAGTGTCAATAGATACTGTAAATACTTCTCTTGAAATGCTGCACATATCTTAATTGTAATGTATTTGCTACAATCAGCACTTATTTATTTTCTTTAATCTATTATATTTGCTACAATTCTATGAAATTTATTACTTATATGTACAATTAGGCATGGAAAAATACAAGAATAAAAACTGTATTAGTATATTGTATAAAATTTTAAATAGACATGTTTCAAATATAGGATTCTTAACTTTGAAGGTTTTTTTTTTTGTTTTCATACACAAACACAGACACACACAGACATATATCTGCAGGGAATATATCTTTTATATCAAACAACTAGTTTTAGAATACTACTGTTGTAACAGTTCATCTGATATAAAAATATTAATACAAATGTTATAATTTGTACTGTGAAGGATACAATATCACATTACTTCTTGTTTCTAGCAGATGAATCAGAAGAAACTACAGACCCTCTGAGAATGAAGCTCACAGGAAAAGCCTCAATCAATTTCCATCATTTTGATTTGGCTTGGCTTCTTCATTAAATCTGAGGTTGAAATGGAGCTTTGTTACAGCTGAATGGATTTTGGTAATGAGTTTAGGACATAAGTGCTCATAAACAGAAGGCCAGATGGAATTTTAATTCAACAATTATAGAGACCAGATCTACACAGGTAGGTTGACAGATAGATTTTACATAAGTAGATCATGAGTGAATGAGGAGAAATTGTTTGATAGTTGTCTCTAAACTAATCCCTGCTGATCTTTAAATCCATTATGACTTTCTGTTATATGGCCTGCATTAATAGTAAAAAGAAAAAGAATCTAAAGTGTATATTAGGACCAGTTTGTATATTTTTAGTTTATAACATTTAGTTGCTTCTGTCATTAAAAGTTAAACAATTTTGAGTTCATGCAATCTTACCAGAAATTAATTACGAGTTGTATAGAGAATAATAGGGGTATTTTAAATATTAAATTATTTGTGATTTACTATAATATTAATTATAATACTAATGCAAAATATAGGTTTATGATGCAAAAAGAGTTGATGAATATAAAATATTTTTTTTATCAATTTGTCAAGATTATAAATTTTACTTCAAGGCTGAAAAGTTAAACAGAAAACAAAGAATGTAAGCAAAACAGAACCTTACCTGAGGAGTTTATTTTTAACAGGGGCATGCAAAAGAATAATCCAAACCCAATCAGGAAGTCAGACAGATTACACAAACATGATTCATAACAATGTCATGCAAGAGTCAGAGATCAGACATTGTTTTCAGCAAAGGGAAAACAGGTCAGAATTGCTTCTAAAATCTGACTGCAGCTAGATAGAACTAATTAAGAAATGGACTTGTTTGCTTGACAAGAAGTCTCATGGAATAATGTTGCTCTGTTCCTCAGTCCATTCACTGGGTGTAGGAGCTCAGAGACATGATATTAACATTCTCTGACTGTTTCAGCTGTCCAGGTAGCACCTGTGTTTGAACAGCCTCATGTGATTCTTGGCTTGTGTGACCTGAGACTGACATTCCACATGTTTAGCTGGATCAGCTTCTTCAGATTTCAAACCTGAATCTGAGGTCTTAGTCTTTCATGACAACAGAACTGCATTATGAGCCTTATATACTGAAATTTGCTAATGTTAATCTCTCTGTTCAACTAAAATTCAAACATGACAAAGAACATGATCTGATATATATATATATATATATATATATATATATATATATATACACACATACATACATACATACATACATACATACATACATACATACATACAGTCATGGCTGTAAATTTTGGCACCCCTGAAATTTTTCCAGAAAATGAAGTATTTCTCACAGAAAAGTATTGCAGTAACACATGTTTTGCTATACACATATTTATTCCCTTTGTGTGTATTGGAACAAAACCAAAAAAGGGAGGAAAAAAAGCAAATTGGACACAATGTCACACAAAACTCCAAAAATGGGCTGGACGAAATCATTGGCACCCTTTCAAAATTGTGGATAAATAAGATTGTTTCAAGCATGTGATGCTCCTTTAAACTCACCTGGGGCAAGTAACAGGTGTGGGCAATATAAAACTCACACCTGAAAGCAGATAAAAAGGAGAGAAGTTCACTTAGTCTTTGCATTGTGTGTCTGTGTGTGTCACACTAAGCATGGACAACAGAAAGAGGAGAAGAGAACTGTCTGAGGATTTAAGAACCAAAATTGTGGAAAAATATCACCAATCCCAAGGTTACAAGTCCATCTCCAGAGATCTAGATTTGCTTTTGTCCACAGTGCACAACATTATCAAGAAGTTTGCAACCCATGGCACTGTAGCTAATCTCCCTGGGCGTGGACAGAAGAGAAAAATTGATGAAAGGTGCCAACGCAGGATAGTCCGGATGGTGGATAAGCAGCCCCAAACAAGTTCCAAAGCAATTCAAGCTGTCCTGCAGGCTCAGGGAGCATCACTTTCATCACTGATGATTGGAGATTTCATCCCACCATGGCCATTTAACATCTTTTATCAACATAGGAAAAACCCTGATTACAAAAATATCACACATTTATACCTATGAATTAAAAGGAATAAATATTTGACCTTTACAGGGAGGAGTCATAAAATATGGGTGTGTCTGGCTGAAGAGGTTCAAAAAAACCGAGATAGTGCTATCCCAGTCTCCCATAAGTCTCAGAATAAACAACATAAAATGTCTGACAGGCCTGAAAGTGATGATTGGAGATTTCATCCCACCATTGCCGTTTAACATCTTTTATCAACATAGGAAAAACCCTGATTACAAAAATATCACACATTTATACCTATGAATTAAAAGGAATATATATATATATATATATATATTCTGAGGTTTTCGCGGGTGTTTGTATGTAGGTCTTTGGTTATTCGGGTTTTCTCCTGTGTAAAATTGGAGGTGTCTTGGCAACGTTTCGACGAAATCTCATTCGTCATCTTCAGGCTGGTGTTTTCGGCTTCATGCTTCTAGGAGCAATGTGTGTGATTGCAGCTGTTTCTTCCTTTTAACTGCCAGTGGGGGTGTGAAGTATATGAAATCCCATGCACCGCCTGCCCCACCACATACATCGGACAAACCAACAGAAGAATAAGTGCACTCATTGAAGAACACAAGAACTCAGTTAGAAAAGAGGAACCAACTTCTTCCCTGGTCCAACACCTCAAAGCCACAGGACATGATATTGACTTTAAAAAGACCAGAACTACTGCCAAAACTGAACACTTTAACAATAGAATAATCAGAGAAGCCATCGAGATAGAAAAACGTCGACACAGCATGAATAAACGAGATGATACCTCCCACCTACCAGCCATTTGGAAACCCACCCTTATTGACAAACGAGTCCGTAACACAAAGAATGACACCAGACCCACACTCACGAGAGCCACACAGGATGTAACCACCACACATCCACACAGAAAGCAGACTCAAACCCACACTGATGATGAGGCGCGACCACGGACCAGAAGCCAAACCACAGCTGCATCATTAGCCAATTTAAACCCCTCCAATCCATACATGAAGCAGACTGACACCCACCATGAAGAGGTGGCACGGCCACGAACACGAAGCCAAACAACAGCAACACAGTTCACCGGCTCAAATCCCCCTGCTACTCAGACTAACCCGAGCACAACCAAGACCCCACCTAAACAGAACACACACCCATCCAATCAGAGCACAGCCAACCCCCCATCCAATCAGAGCGCAGCCAAACCCCCAACCAATCAGAACACACCTCCACCCAATCAGAACACAGCCAAGCTCCCACCCAATCAGTTCATACCCCCACTGGCAGTTAAAAGGAAGAAACAGTTGCGATCACACACATTGCTCCTAGAAGCACGAAGCCGAGAACACCAGCCTGAAGATGACGAATGAGACTTTGTCGAAACATTGCCAAGACACCTCCAATTTTACGCGGGAGAAAATCCGAATAACCAAAGACCTACACACACACACACACACACACACACACACACACAAATTGTGCAACCTTCAGAGAAAAAAAAACTGAACACACAATTTACTGTTGAATTTACAATATTTAATATTTCAAAAGACACTTAATAGCAAACATTTAGTTTTGGGATTTCTGAGGGAAATATGATGAACTGAAAATATCTTCAAGAAAATAGAGCTAATGACCAAGACAAAGACTAAGGAACTTGTAGAAGATGAGAGATTGCCCAAAAATGACCAAAATGGCTTATCCTCACGAGAAGACTTCAAAACAATGTTTTGACTGGTTTGAGTTCTGAGAGATGATTAGCCACTTTACTTGCAACCCTGACACGGACTTTTAAAGTTGCAAACCTCACTTTCTAATCACTTTAGGAAATTGCTCATTAACTTCTAAGGTATTAGAGCGCCACTTGTGGATGCCCCCTCGTCTTGGGGAAGGGGCTTGTGTGTTCTGTTGAGATTGAGAGCTATGTTGGAGGTATACCACCAGAATTTATAACAAAAGGGTCAGGCAAGGAAGACAGGTTTCAACTGAGGAGCCAGACTAAGAGTATCCACAAATCCATAAATAATGATGAGGCATTAGAAAAAGAATCCCATAACCGCTTGGTCATCACCCAGGTTAATAAGGATTGTGGCAGTTGCTGTCTCTTGGCAGCTGTCAAAAAGTGAGTTACAGGGTTGAAAAAAGAATTAGTGACCTATTCCGCAAAAAAATCACCCAGAAAATTCAATGGAAAGAGTCTCAAACATGTCAGATGAGTATACCCAGTGATAAGATAATAAGAATCCAAGTGAGGCAACCAGTGGTAAAAACAAATGTCTGCATTATACAGAGATTCTTCAGATAGTTACATGGAATATCAGAATAGTGAGTCAGGGTAAATTAGATATTGTCAAATATGAAAGATCAGGTTGGAAATTGAACTCTTTAGTGTCAGTGAGCTACAATGGTCAGACAATGGCTTTTTCCAGTCCGAGGACTTCACTGTCAATTATTCTGGACATAACATCAGGAAAACAAATAGAATGGTGTTTATTATAAACAAGAAACTTGATAGAACAGTGGAAAGCTTTTCAACTGTCAGTGACTGAATTATGATCGTCAGAATTCATGCCAAGCTTCTCAACATCACAGTTATCTAAGTCTATGCCCCATTGACTGCTGCAACAGAGCTTGAAATAGAAGGCTTTTGTCCCATGGTCCAAGAAACAAAGAAACAAGTACCCTAAAACACATTGTTTACATTCTGGGTGATTTTAATGCAACAGTTGGCAAACAACTGGAAACAGACAGTATAGACATTTTGGACGAAATGAGAGGAATAATGCAGGTGACTATTTGCAAAGAAAACATTTAGAATCTGTTGAACCAACATGAATATGTGGTTCAAACAACACAAGCACTGCTTTTACACTTGGACATGACCAAATGGACTTCACTGTAATCAGACTGACTATGTAGACTTTGAATGACAAGTTCAGTCCTTCCTGTTAAGACATATCCAAGTGCTTATTGCAGTTGAGATCATGAATTGTTGGTGGCAACGGTTAAAGTTAAATTATGCACCATCAAAAGGCAGTGCCAACAAAGAACATTAATGTTGCCAAAATCTTTACTACAAATACAGTATAGGTGAAAAAATAGGTTTGAACTATGGATACTGCTGAGAAGACAGCTAATGAACTGTGGCAGCAAATTCAACCATTATTGGAATTGCAGAAGAACACATACCACACAAGAAACCAGAGAAAAAGTGCAAGTGACTCTCAGATGAAATCACCAAAATAGCTGATCAAATAAAAGCAGCCAAGTCAGCAGACAAATGAGAAGTAAGAAGACTGAATGCCGCTTTCCAGAGAGCAATAAGGAAGGATAACAAAGTTTAAAAACAAGCAAGGAAAAGAACTGTCCGAACAACAAGGCATCAAGAACAGATAGTGAGAATACACAAAAGAATTATACACAGGTAGAAAAGAGGCCCAACGTCAGATTGATAAAGAAAGAGAAGTAGAAATAGAACTGACCATCATTGAATAAGAAATCATATCGGCAATAAACCAACTGCTAAACAAGATTTCACATGTTGACACTATTGTGGCAGAATTACTGAAACCTGCACCACCCACAATCATTAGAGATCGGTGCCAAAAAATTTGGGAAGCCAACACTTGGCCACAGGATTGGAAATGCTCAGTGTTCATTCCACTGCCAAAAAAGGGTGACTCTAAAGATTGCTTCAATTATCACACAATTGCTCTGGTCCCTCACATCAGCAAGATTCTGCTTAAAATTATATAACAACATCTAGCACCAATCACTGAAAGGGAATTACTAAATGTCCAAGTCAGACATCTCAATCACAAGGCACTTATTTTATTACAATTAAGTCTCAGAAATGCTATTATAGTTCTATTTATTTTAACTATATCTACCTAGAATCAGTTTGACATTTTAGTACCTCATTTCTAACACTGTGAATTGAAAGGTACCATCCAATATAGATATTTATAGGGGATTCTACACACACATAATAAAGCTAGCAAACAAGTTCATAAATATTTCAGAAAAAAATTGTAGCTCATATTAGGATATTGCTGCTCATCTTGCTGACTGCCCACATCTTGTTTTAGAGCAATTACCTGTGATAGATAAGATCTCAAAATGGTTACTTCAGAAGTGTGCCCTCTCCTTTATGCTAATATTGTGATGTTATCAAATACTGACTGATTAGTTATAATGGGGAAAGGATCAGCAGTTGTTTTCAGTCATTGTTCTTGACACAATAGAAAAATATTGTTAAGTTGGAAAGAAAGAAGCTTACTTTTTAGAGTGTTAGCACAAAATGTTCAAGTAAAACTGGAATGAAACAAATGTGTTGATTTACTTTCTTGACTTTAACTGGTTAGCACTTGTTTCTCAAACGAAATATTACAAGCTATTATTTCTTAAGTTTGGTATTTCAAGTGTTTGTTCCAAAGCTCTTAAAAATTTCTGGTATCTACTTTAACAAAGCCTTTTCATGTCTGTAAAAATGCTGTAGACTTGGAGTAAAGTCTAGATTTTGAAATATTATTTGAATTTGTTGATATACGGCAGAAAGGCAAACTATTATGTCTTTATTTATACTTTAATTTTTATTAAAGTTAAATCATCCAGTTAATGTTAAATGGAAAAAAAAACTATTAATTCAGGAATCTGGATGAAAGAATGTACACTGCAATATAAAAAAGATGTACTGATTGAGCATTTCAATCAGCAATTGAGCAATTGAGCATTTTCCTGAAGTGTTTTCCTCAAACAACAAAAAAATAAGTTATTCAGTTCAAGTTTGGAAGTATGGGAGGGTATTTAAGCATATTTTCTAAACTGAATGGTGTCTGCCTTTATACTCCTTCTGGAACTTTAACATGTTTAAAATAGACAAGTATGCAATGATCCCGTTTTTTAAGAAAACAAATGCTGTTTGTTGTAAAAAAAAAAATCTAACTAATTTGAAACCATACATTTTAGCACTTGCTGCACAGATCAGTATACATGTGCCTTATGTTCTAGATAGTGAAGGTTTACTAGTTCTTTGTTTTTATTTGAGAAATATTTTATTGGTATCACTTATCTCCTAATCCTCAAAGTCATTTAAATTTCTGCAGCTAATTCAAAGGCCAAGCACAAACTGCCCGTATTTCAGGCAATTTCACATGCAACATAACCACTTGTCGCCAATGCTGTCCCCACTGGGAGGTAACTTTAAAAATTCCAATCTGGATTGCAGTGAGTTGGCAATAGAGTGAGTTTATTTTCAATCCTGATTATGGTCATCATAGGCTCGCCATTTCCCCCTTTTCCCCCTTCCCATCTAATGAGGGAAAATCAAGATTTACTGACTGGTTACTGTGTGTAACCAGTGTGTGCCTTCTGGTGTTTGTATGTTTGATTGATTTTTCAAGATTTCCTTCCCTTCTTAACAGATCTGATTTTTTCCCCCTTTGCTTTCTTAGATGTTTGAATACATGTACCTTGTTCCCATGTTCTTCTTTGATATTAATACAGATCGTTTCTTTTCCCTCTTATTGTACTATTATTGCTCTGAAGATACAAGCAACAGGGACAAATTATGCTGTCATTCCTTCTTTAATCATCAAAGCTTTTTTTTTCTTTTAAGAAAAGGCTGCTGATGACATAAAGAGGAGGAAGTGCAAGGTATGTAGTCAATTGGAACGGAGCATCTCAAATTACATCCAAAGCCTTTTTTTTTGATAAAAGCTTCCCTAGTAAAATCACATAAAAATAAGATAGAAATGAGCACAACAATAGCAATGTCTAGCCAAAAACATGTAGAGATGCTTGTACATTGCTTTCATGTGGATGCTAAGAATGTTAAATACACAACCGTGTTTTACAATCATTATCAATGCCACATTTTTAGAACCACATTTTCCATGAAATAAAAGAGGTAATATATCTTACCTGTCCATGTACAGCAAATTAAAAAAAAAAAATGGTCCAGAAGGACACCATGAGCAATATATCAAAATTCATTGGAAGGTCCTGTGTAACAGCTAGCTAACTCTTGGCGTGAAGTTCAAAAGAGAGAAGACCGGAGGCTAGTTCATCTAAAGAAAAATTCCAGGCTAAATGTAATGTCATAGATTCTGTTCAAACCTCTATGTCATGTAGAAAGAGAAAAATAAAAAGGCTCACCTTTTCTACATTGACCCTGGATCAGTTATAAATGAAAGATTTTCTATCATAAAATAAAATTATAATAACTTTAATGTGGCTTAAATATGAGTCAGTTACCAAGCATCTGAATTTTGATTATGTGGCTCTGGGGATGGTACAACTGTAGTGTGAAAAATGGTTATAAATCGCTTTTTACAGTGCTGCTGTAACTTCAAACAGTCACTAAATGAACTGTTGTTAAGTCAAGGACTACCTGTATATCATTCATACAATATACTGAAACTATTGTTGTAATTCAAAACTAAAATAGGGTATTATTATTTTATTGGATTTTTTGTTTAGTTAGACTTTTTTCTACCATTGTTTCTCTCAACTTAATATGGAATCTCTGGTATGATTTTTGTTATTGCTAGTCAAACATGCTATTTGTAACAAATTTTAATCATATTATTTAGAATTCAGACTACAGTATTCCATTTATTTTATTCAGTTTTTAATGGTAAATAAATTAAACTAATTTTATTTTATTTTTATATTTGGAAAGAACATGAAACACAATGTTTTAATTTAAAAAGGGTAAGAAAAACAGCCGGATCGTTTCTCAGGAGATGGTTTTGACGTTCTACTGCCAAAGTGTCCAACCTTGGCAACGTTAAGACTTTTGGACTTCCAATTCCCTGAATTCTGGGAGTTGAAGCCCAAAAGTCTTAAAAAGTTGCCAAGGTTTGATACCCCTGTTCTACAGGATGGGATTTGATCCCCAGGAAGAGTTTAATGAAGCACCCTAATTTTTTTTTTAAGCTCTGTATCCTCAAAATAAAATTACCCCTCCTGCTTTGCTTATGACCACAGATGAGGATGGGGAAACATTTTCCTTCTCAATCAAACCAGAATCCAGAATGTAATAATTCTAGGATCGTTCAAGTCTCTTCTTCTATCAGAAATGTTCCAGCAGGTGGGTTTTGGTCTCCTCCACAGAATTCTTCTCTTCTCCTCTCAAGAGTTGCTGGCCCAGCTACCTTGGACAAGGTCCATCTTCAGATCTGCTGCCACCCTTCACATCATGGCCTCCATGTGCAAAATTAAACTAACTTTAAATAAAAAGCCTATGGTTTCTAAGGGTTCTTAGAAGGTTCCTTCTGCTGGCTCAGAAATAACATGCAGATGAAATTCTACATTCATTTCTGAACCAAGAAGCCCACACTAAACACAGAAGTATATTTATTTTAATTAAGAGGCATGGTGCAGTGGTTAGAATGCAGTATCACAGGCTAATCGCAACTTGGGTGTCCTCCTGGATGCTCGGCTGTCCCTAGAAGACCATCTAATGGCCGTGACCAGGGAGGCCTTTGCACAGGTTCACCTGGTGCGCCAGTTGTGCCCTTTCCTGGACCAAGATGACCTTCACACAGTCACTCATGCCCTGGTTATTTCGCGCTTGGATTACTGCAATTCCCTTTACCTGGGCCTGCCCCTGAGATGCACCCGGAGACTCCAGCTGATCCAGAATGCAGCTGCATGGGTTGTTACGGGAGCCCCTCATTACTCCCATATAACACCCTTCCTGCATGAGCTGCACTGGTTACCAATGGTTCTCTGGGTCCGCTTCAAGGTGCTAGTCCTCACCTATAGGGCCCTACATGACTTAGGTCCGGGATATTTGCAGGACCTTCTCCTGCCTGCCTCTCACCGTCCTGTTCGCTCACATAGAGACGCTCTCCTCAGGGTTCCGACAGCGAGACAATGTCGTCTTGCTGTGCCCAGGGGTAGGGCGTTTTCTGTGGGTGCTCCCACCTTCTGGAATGAATTACCTAATGAGCTCCGGACGGCTCCTGATCTCCGTTCCTTCCATCGGGACTTGAAGACTTGGCTGTTCAAAGAAATAGGCTGACTCTGATTCTGGGTTTTATTATTTACTATTAATTAATTATTTGGATTAAAATGGAATTTTATTGTACTTATTTCTTAACTTGTGTTCGCCGCCCTGAGTCCTTCGGGAGAATGGCGGCATATAAATACATGTAATAAATAAATAATTCTAACAACTGCCAGGGGTTCAATCCTCGCCGGCTCATGGTTGACTCAGCCTTCCATCCTTCTGAGTTTGGTAAAATGAGGACACAGATTGCTGGGGAGCAATATGCTGACTGTGTAAACCACTTAGAGAGGGCTGTAAAGCACTATGAAGCAGTAGATAAGTCTAAGTGCTATTGTTATTTTCCTGCCAGCTATGAAGGAATACTGTAGGAAGAAGGCACAACATGATTAAAGCAATACTTTGAACATTATCATTCACTGAAGGTCATCATTTTGCTGCCATTATGATAATAACTTCAATTTTGAAGGGAGTGGCAGGTTTGTCTAGAACCTGTTCTTATCGTACCCTCAAATTTAGATATGGGGGGCATTATAGTATAGAAGAAATATGCTACATTTACACAATCCAGATCAAACATACAATATTTTAAAGTTTTAAAATTAAAAAAAAAACATATTTGAATTAACTTTGGATTTGCTACTGTGCTTCCCCGAAAATATGACCTACCCCGAAAGTAAGTCCTAGCTTGATTTTTACACATGTGCCCAATATAAACCCTACTCCCAAAATAAGCCCTAATTAAGACCCCACCCACTCCAGGGTGCATGGGTAAAAATTAAGCTAAGGTGGGGATTGCGGGTTGAGCTGCCCTACTACTTACCTTTGGATAGTTGCAGCCAGGCCTCGTGCACCCTGACACCTGCCTTGCCAGTCCATTTCTTCTGCCTGCAAGGCTTTCCTGAAGGCTTCTGCAGCCAATGATAGAGCTCCACATGAATCTAGAGCTCTGTTATTGGCTACATTGGCCTTCAGGAAAGCCTTTCAGGCCTTGATGGCAGCAGAAGTTTCTGAAGGCCTCTGACAATGAAAAGAAGGCCAGAGGCAATGCATGCAAGTGAGGTGAATCAGTGGACAATACCCCCCCGAAAATAAGACCCGGTGCCTTTTTTTGATGGCAAGACAAATATAAGACCCGGTCTTATTTTTGGGAAAACATGGGTAATATTGCAAATGAAATGAAGAATCAATTGCTCAGTCTTCCTATTTCTTAGTATTCCACATTTGTTTCCTTGTTTAATTATTAATACTCCTTGTATGGCTCTATGCATTTAATAATATAAATAAAATATTCTGAGAAACCTTAAGAGCCCCAAAACATGCGCACACCTCTTAAAATAGTTTTCATAAAAAAGAAATGGACAGCATAACCTTTAAAAAAAATTCAACTTAAAAATGTGCTTACATCAGACTGTTTCATCATGTTCTCCAGCTGTGGCAATCTACAATCACAATCATTCTTATTTAGTAAAGCAGATTGGAAAAAGCTGTTCTGTTTATAGTCGCACTATCACAGTTGGTTGTACATAACCAAACAATAGCATATAATGTTATGCACATCTTTGGTATTTCTACAGACTAGGAACATTTTACAACTAAGCCCTGACCTACATAGTTCAGTATCTTGCTGTGCTATTGATATCACCAATAATAGCACTATACTGCTTCAGACACATGTTGATTAAAAATGGGGTGAGATTTCAAATTAATTTAGCTTAGACTAATGAAGGTCAGTCATGTGGCAATAATTGATGGTGGCAAGTTGTGAAACTATGAGCGCAATGGGATGTGAAATCTCATGCTTCTTTTTTGTGTATCATAAGAAGTGATATTCTGTCTCTAGGTCTATTTAATTGTTCTGTTATTTAAACATTAACAAATAATGTAGATAATTATTCAATTTATGTTGCTAAAAATGACATCCGTCTCCTGAAATATGGCCACAAGTTATCTCATTGATTTTATGTATTTGCCACCAGTAAAGTACAGCCAGAAATAATGCTTTCAGTTAACTTTTATTTTTTTTACCAAAAAACATTAAGAATAAGTGAAGAAAATAAATTTTACTGATTATTGATTAGTAGACATGGAATAAGTAGGGTTCAAATACAGAAAAAACTGAAGTCATTAAATGATGGGTTTGTTTTCGTTTTCCTGAAATATATACATTTGATAGAGAATTATTTTATATATTATTACTATGTGTATAAATGGATAATATGTGATTCTTTCATTATATATTATTATTCCATGTGTAAATAGAATAAAGTGTGATTATATTTCAACTCAAGATAAAGAGGAACCAGATTTCTAAGAAGTTTAGTTTAGTAAGTCTTGTTTTATACCATCTAAGCACTCCTCTTAAAAATTGCTAATAAAGCAATACCAATAAAACTGAGCAATAAAAGAAGAAAGATTTGTGTAGCATAATAAAACCAAAATCACCACAAGCAGCAACAGAATGTTTTATGAATATAAACAGTTCCTAAAATTTAGAGAAAAAAATATTGTTGAAATACTCTGTGCTGCACCGTACTACAGTTGTATTGTTTGCAGGAGATACTGTGTTTCCCTTGCATTGATTTGGCTTGGTGGAATTTATGTGTCGAGGAGGATGTTAAGCTATCAATAAATAAGGGAGGAACTATTCTGTTAGGTTACATAGCAAAATTGTCTAAGATTTTAAACATTATGTCCAGCATTCAGAATTGGATTTAAAATGTCTAGAAGCCAATGCAATACTAATCCGATAAATGGCCATTCCCCATTCAGATTACTTCTAAAGGCATCCATTAGCATAGTTTCAGAGCATGAAGAGTTGTTGCATTGATTTATTTTGTTTACATTGGTTTATTTATGATATACAAGTCTGTAAGATAATGAAAGATGCTTTGAGCCCTTTAGTGACAATGATGACTCCAACAGCACTTTCACATTAGTCAGACAAAAGGAATACCCAGAATCAGTGTTAAATCTTGTCTAGATCCTGTCTTTGCCCAAAGTCATAATGTCAACTTTTTCAGCTGAGTTTCATTAATACTTTTTTTTTTTGTAGTTAAAAATAGCTAATGAAGAACAGGTAAATCAGATCATGCATCGTGCTGAGAAGGAAATTTGATCCTTGTTTGTCCATTTAAATCCACTAATTCCATTACAAGAGCAATCAGTGAATGGGTAAGATAACAAATTACTCTTAACCGAAAGCAATCTGCTTTAGCAAAACTGTTCTAAGGAATCACCTAATATTTGTTTGTTTGTTTTTAATGTCATCATCGTCTGACTCCAGCCTGTCCAAATGGCAATCAACTCAAAGGAAACCTGGAGTTTTAAGTAGTAATGTGTAATAAGTATGGTTAGTGAAAATGTTGATGTAAGATAAATGAGAAAAAATATGTGGACAAAGAATAAAATAGAGTAACAATAAAGGAGAAAAGCAGAAGTGAACGAAGGGAATATATGAATATTAAGAGATTATAGAAAGAAATGGTTTCACTGTCAGTTTCTAGTTTAGAAGCCCTGGGACAGAACTGAATACTGCCTGCAAATATCAGTAGAAGAAGGTAGCAAAATGAGGTAAATATGCACCTTTAAAAAGCAAAAGCCTACAGCAAAAATAAAACTTATGTTTTTCTAGCTTAGCTCTTATTTAGTGTGATTTTTTTTAAAGAAAAAGTATTCTTTAAATATAGTATTGGAATGTCAAAAAGCATACAAAATTTTATTACTACATATCACAAGTGTTTTGCTCAACCTAGAGAAAAGCAACCTTAAAAGAAGCAAAGCTCAGTATTAGAAATGATATGTAGCGTAGGCTATAATCTCTACATACTACGTTAATACGACCAAAACAGTTTCTGAAATATTCATTAAAGATTATGTTTCAGCATTTAATATAGAAGTTATTTTTCTATCTTATCAGATCCGCAACTAAAAATTAGTACAATAATATAGATCATATATCTAAACTAGTTAAACTTCTGTGTAAAATATACTAGTTAAACAGGGAAAAAAGCAAAAACTGTAAGGTTTTACTTTTCAGATTATTGTTCTGGGAAAATCCCAAACTGCAAACTAGAACAACTAAATTTACAAAGAATTTCAGATATAAATAGATACAATTGGGTATTCTATAGTATTAAAAAGCCTTATTTCCAAATACTGCTAAAAAAAGCCCAAATGTTATAAAACATATATATATATATATATATATATATATATATATATATATATATATATATATTCAACAATAAGTGAAAAAAGTACAATCTCAAAAATCTTCTCTGATATAAATATCTCAATTCAAGTCAACTTATCAATCCATTTTTTATTATTTATTTCTATTGTATGCATGAAATGTTCTATCTGCTTATATTTAAGTCTGTATTATCCTTCCCACCACCAATTGTTTTTAATACAAACAAACTGAGTCTATTCCAGATACTGACTGCATTCTATTGAGAACAGAATACATCCTTTAGTGGAGTTTAGGGTTTCACAAAGCCCAGAGAAAAACATACGGAACTGTTGTGATCCACAGAACTTTGCTGTTACTCTGCACAACCGGCTCACAGAGCATTCACCACCCTGAGACAGTACCCCAATTCTGCCTAAAGCCAGAGTCCAGCACTGAGGATAGCTAAAATTCTCAATTAACTCACCAACTGCTATTGTCTAACAATTAAAAAAAAGAAAAAAAGTTTCCCTAATAAACTGTGGGATGTGGAGAAGCAAAAGAGAAGGTAATGTTCCTTAAAATCTCATTCGGCTCTAAAAAACTAAGCAGATTCCAAAATCACCTGGAATGGGCCCAAAGTTTTCATCCTTCAAGTTTGTAAACCATATGGTCAGGCTTTCTGCTAATTTTCATGTTATTTCTTGTCAAGACAAGAGTAAATTTAATCCTGTCCATAAGTCACAGGACAAAAGATTTTCTCCATCAAACAACACCCACTCAGTGATCTATTTGAAGCCTGTAGTGTTCTTTTAGTTAGTATACAAGCTATACTTTTTATGGCTAAAATAATTTTATATTAATAGGTAGGTGTTCAATATTTAGAAATAAAGTTTACTGCAAAAAGTTCCTTTTTCAATTGAATATGATTCCAGCATGATATGTGTATCCTGTATATATACATTTATTTTTGCTGGCTTGATTTATTTTTGCCTAGTAACAGTATAAACAGCTCCTGAGGAAGCCACACTTAAAAAATTCAGAGTATTTTCCTTTCTCCCTTTCTCCCTCCGTGTGTGTGTCTCTGTGTGTGTGTCTGTGTGTCTCTGTGTAGGATTAACTGACCATCTATTACTGTTTCAAGAAAGTGCAAACTGCTGTCCTTTCCATCACTAACAACACAAACCTTAAGCAGTAAATCTATCTATAATCCTTGCTTTAAATATTAAATTATATTTGACTGAAGGAATAAAGTCAAATTTTCATGAAATGATGTCATTTACATGCAGTGGGTTTGATTAATCCTCTTTCCCTTTTTATAGAAACAATACCAAAATGAAGGAAGAGAAAAATGGAGCATAATTACACTTTGAAATCATTAACATTTTCTTTAGCAAATGCAGTGCTCTATAAATATTAAAACCTTATAAATTTAGCTATGATCAATTAACTGTTAACTTTTTGTACCACATTGAATATACTCATGAGAATTTGTATAGAATAGTCAGAGACAGAGAGATGGTACTTTTCAACATTATTCATTAACTTGAATAAATGTATGTTAATATTAAATCAAAGGAGGTTTGCTAGTTAATTTATGATTAAAAGTTATGAATGTAGATTACACAATTTGAAATGGAATATTTCCTTCTATAAGGAACAAAGAAAATGATGTTTTCCTAATTTCAGATAGATATAAACTTTAAGGCTTAAAACTCTAGACAAAAATTAAATTAATTTTGATTAATTATTAAGAATATTTTTAAAATATGATTATAAATATAATAATTGAAAATTAAGTAAATGAATTAAAATGAATTTAATTCACAAACAAATTAAAAAAAAATCTACCCACTTCAACAGATAGATTATATGGTATCAAGATTAGGATTCTATTCCACTATGTAACTACAGAGAAAGTTGTTCAGGTTAAACTGCCAAAAGTTACTTGGTTGTTAAGTGGCTATAACAATTTAATAAATGAATAAACAAACATTAGGAATCAGAATTAAATTTCAAAAGAGGGCAATATAATCTAACTGTGGGATCATGTGTGATGCAACATTAATAGCAAATGCTATTCTCCCTCTCCATCTCTCTCTCTCTCTCTCTCTCTCTCTCTCTCTCTCTCTCTCTCTCTCTCTCTCTCCCTCCCTCCCTCCCTCCCTCCCTCCCTCCCTCCCTCCCTCTCTCTTATACACACACACACAAAATACATAAACATATTTGTTGATTGATAAGCAATGTCATTATTTGCAGTGGAACTAAACTCCAAAATAAATGTGTAAATTATTGCTGCCTCATAAATATTAACAATAATATCTATTGAATTAAGTAGAATTATTCTTCCATGTGTCTTAATGTTGGTTTTCCAAATTGCAAATAAAATTTATATATAGTAAAATGTATATGAGTTACCATCTCTTAAAAACTCTTCTCTATCCATAGCCTGAAATAATATTTTTACGAAACAATGCAGAGTGGTCTAACTTTCATTATTTGCAGGCTCTGAAGTAAAATACAGGGCATTGCATCAGCTAGTGGTTATTCACAGTTAATCAGTTATGTGTTACCAGCAATTTTATAAAAAATAGTTATGAAAAGTCTATCACATATCAATTTATTTTGTGTGGGTATGTGTGTGTGTGTGTGTGGGGGGGTGTGTTTAAATTCTTTTTTAAAGATGAGAAACTCATGACTCCAGCTTTCTCTTCCTATATTGCAATCTGTGAGCTCCGTGTTATAATCAAGGAACAAAGAAACCCAATAATTGAGAATAGTTTCCCAAATGTATAGTTCAGCTCTTTTGTATTACAATACATACATTTTGGATCATCTTTCCTCATCAGACTTCATTCAAATGACATATTCCTTAGATGTACATAAGTACAGTCATACTTAGATAAGTAGTCATTCAAGCCATTTAATCTTTTCCTTAGACAGATCCAGAGCTTCTTTTACAACTTGTCATCTATTCCTTCATCCCGAGAGTCTTTCTGTCAATCATGTTAAAGTCTGTTGCTCTGAATTATATTGCCCTTCTAACTCTACAAGTCCTTCATTGAGTTGACTCAGTTCTATATTGCGTATTTTAATAGTTAATGCAGCTTTTTCCTGGGGAGCTCCTGTAAGAAAATTCATTTTGTCTATGTATTGATAGAATAAGTATTATTATTTATTTGGGGGGGGGAATCATTATAATTTATCCTATTTAAATAAAAGTCTGTTCAGTGGGAAATGATAAATTTAATCACTTGAAAATAAAGCACACTTTTTAAAAAAGAAATTCCAATGTATAATATAGTCACAAAAGACATGATACATCATAAGCATTTTGATTAGAATTAGACCAAGTGTAATGTTTTGTTATGAAGTGAATTTGAATTTTTAAAAAAACCACATATATAATTAAAATTAACATTAACAAACTAATCCTATATGTACATAAACATATTTGTTGATTGATAAGCAATGTCATTATTTGCAGTGGAACTAAACTCCAAAATAAATGTGTAAATTATTGCTGCCTCATAAATATTAACAATAATATCTATTGAATTAAGTTTGAATTACATAATCCTATATGTAAAATTTTGAATAAAATATTTCTTAGGAAAGTATTCATAGAAACATTATGAAAATATAAGCAAAGAGAAGTATGAATAATAATAGCATTAATTTGAAAGCCAAATAACAGCACAGGTACAGTACATTTAATAAGAAATTTTATATCCAATAAAAGTTCTACTCATTTTGTATTTTCTAGTCATCTAGCTATATTCTATAAAAGCTACATATTATAGCTTCACACTGGAAATTCTTGATAGGGATGACTGATTGCAAGATTCTTAAGAAGGTTAGCTTGATCTGAAGCATAATTATTCTAATGTCATGATAAAAGTTATATTGTATTGGATTTAACCAATTTAACCAATACTATAGCATATTGATGGCATATTTAACTCATCTCATGAAAAAAAGTGAATAGCCCTCTCTAAGACACACAAGTGATAACAGTGTAGAGCTGTTATGATGTAATTTTCTAAGTGGGAGACTTTATAGGTTTATAAAAGCATGAGCTGGAATTCTCCAGTATTACAAGTGCCCAGGTGACATTCAGCCAATGATTTAGTATGTATGTATGACTATTTTGTTTACCAACATTGCAGCATAGCTAAGAAAGCTAAAATAGTTTGATGTTTTTCAATTGCTTAATTCTACAAACAAATATATTACCAAAACATGGTCTTTGGAGTCATCATTCTGTGTTTTTAAAGGCCAAAGACAGTTACAAGAAGTAAGCAATCATAGATAAATGCAGTAGCATATTTCCAGTAAACATATAGAATACCATGTATCTCATATAGAAATGTCATATTTGATCTCCTTCTAAATAGTCATTTGCCATTTAAACTTCAATGTTTCAACTAATACTTTAAAGAAGAAAAGAAGCCTGTAAAACCTGGGCCTGCTGTGGCATATCCCTTATAGCCTGCATTTTTGCCCTTCCAATTCCAATTCCAATCTTTATTGTCAGTGCACAACATACAGGTGAAACTCGAAAAATTAGAATATCGTGCAAAAGTTCATTTATTTCAGTAATGCAACTTAAAAGGTGAAACTAATATATGAGATAGACTCATTACATGCAAAGCGAGGTAGTTCAAGCCTTGATTTGTCATAATTTTGAAGATTATGGCTTACAGCTCATGAAAACCCCAAGTTCACACTCTCAGAAAATTAGAATATTACACAAAATCAATAAAACAAGGATTGTACATAGAACAATATCGGACCTCTCAAAAGTATAAGCATGCCAAGATTTGCCAAGATTTCTTTTTCTGTTCCAAATGATTCTGGTGCTTAAAAGTGATAAACAATTGAGAGAATGGCAAAGAGGAGTGAATAAGTTTGTCTGGAATGAAAAAAAGCCGAGAGTTAAACTGAAAATTTTGCAAGATGTTCCAGAAAGGGGAGGTCTTAAACTTCCAAACCTACAATTATATTATGAAGCAGCAGCTCTGACACAAGCAAGTGATTGGTTTGGAAGGAAAAAGACTGGAATATTGAATATAGAAAGTTTTGATCTTGAATTTGGTTGGCATGCTTACTTATTTTATGACAACAAAGTGGATAAAGTATTCAAAAGCCATATACTTAGAAACTCTTTGATGAGAGTTTGGAAGAAGCACTGACTCAAATGGGATTACAAAATACCATTATGGTTGGATCTTGGTCATATTATGTGGAATACAAATATAATGTCACTCGGGGGGGGGGTTATATAAAGAAGTTCTTTTTACAGATGCAGGCAGATGGCAACTGAAGACTTTAGAAATGCTGTTGGAAGAAGGGATTAATTTAACCTGGTTTACAGTATAATCAACTCCAATTGTGATGGAAAGAGGACCAAAAAACTGGTATAATGATGCATGAGGAGGAATTGGTTAGACATATAAAAGAGAAAAGTCCAATGCATATTAAAAGGGTATATAATGTTTTGTTAGAAAGGGATTCAGAAACTGAATTGGTTAAAGATTGTATGATTAAGTGGGCACAAAATTTTGCAGAACCAGTGATGTTGGAAACATGGGAAAAAATATGGGTTCAGAATGTTAAATTCACACAGTCGCAGAATTTGAGGGAAAATTTTTATAAAATGTTTTATAGATGGCATTTAGATCCTAAGAAATTGTCGTGCATGTACCCTAATGTTGAACCAAAATGCTGGAGATGTGATTGCCTAGATGCCACATATTATCATGTGTGGTGGACTTGTAAGAAAGTGAAGGCTTTTTGGATAAAAATTTGGTGGGTTATGCAGAATGTTTTGAAGAAAAAAATTCAGTTTTCTCCACAATTGTTTTTATTGGGTATAGTTAAGGGTTTTACATTGGGTGAAACAAAGTTGATATTGTATATGATAACAGCTGCGAGATTACTGATAGGTCAATATTGGAAAAATGAAGCTATGCCTACTATTGAAGAATGGACGTTGAAGATGGCCAGTTTTGCAGAGATGGGGAAGATTTCAGCATATTTAAAAGATCGCTCACAAGAGACTTATGTATGGGAGTGGAAAAAGTGGATAGATTATGTGCAGAATAAATATCAAACTAGGAAATATCAGATAGCTTTTAACTGAAAGTATTATATAGGGATAGAATAATAGAATTTTGTGAAGATGTGAAAAATATACAGGGGGTGGAGGGGTTCAAGTTTCATAAAAAGGGGATTCTGATTTGGATTATATTTTATGGAAGTCTTGGGGGGAGGGGAGGGTTAGGGGGGTTAGGGAGGGTTAGGGAGGTCAGGGAGGGTTGGGGGGGAAATTGGGGAGAAAATGTAATTGTAAAACTTTTTCAATAAAATAAAAAAAAAGTATAAGCATACATATGTACTCAGCACTTGGTTTGGGCCCCTTTTGCATCAATTACTGCCTCAATGCGGCGTGGCATGGATGCTCTCAGCTTGTGGCACTGCTGAGGTGTTATGGAAGACCAGGATGCTTCAATAGCAGCCTTCAGCTCTTCTGCATTTTTCGGTCTCATGTCTCTCATCTTTCTCTTGGCAACACCCCATAGATTCTCTATGGGTTTCAGGTCAGGTGAGTTTGCTGGCCAATCAAGCATAGCAATCCCATGGTCATTGAACCAGGTTTTGGTATTTTTTGGCAGTGTGGGCAGGTGCCAAGTCCTGCTGGTAAATGAAGTCAGCATCCCCATAAAGCTCGTCTGCGGAAGGAAGCATGAAGTGCTCCAAAATCTCCTGGTAGACGGCTGCGTTGACCCTGGACTTAATGAAGCACAGTGGACCAACACCAGCAGATGACATGGCTCCCCAAATCAACACAGACAGTGGAAACTTCACACTGGACTTCAAGCATCTTGCAGTGTGTGCCTTTCTATTCTTCCTCCAGAGTCTGGGTCCTTGGTTTCCAAATGAGATGCAAAAGTTGCTGTCATCAGAAAAGAGGACTTTGGACCACTGAGCAACAGACCAGTTCTTTTTGTCTTTAGTCCAGGTAAGACGCTTTTGACGTTGTTTGTTGTTCAGGAGCAGCTTGACAAGAGGAATACAACATTTGAAACCCATATCCAGTATCCATCTGTATGTGGTGGCTCTTGATGCACTGACTCCAGCCTCAGTCCACTCCTTGTGAAAGTCCCCAACACTTTTGAATGGCCTTTTCCTGACAATCCTCTCCAGGCTGCGGTCATCCCTGCTGCTTGTGCACCTTTTTTTTCCACACTTTTCCCTTCCACATAACTTTCTATTAATGTGCTTTGATACAGCACTTTGAGAACATTCAACTTCTTTTGCAATTACCTTTTGAGACTTTCCCTCCTTATGGAGGGTGTCAATGATGGTTTTCTGCAGTCAGGTCAGCAGTCTTTCTGTCAGGTCAGCAGTCTTTCCCATGGTTGTGATTCCTACTGAACCAGACTGAGAAACCATTTAAAGGCTCAGGAACCCTTTGCAGGTGTTATGGCTTAATTAGCTGATTAGAGTGGGACACTTTGAGCCTAGAATATTGAACCTTTTCACAATATTCTAATTTTCTGAGATTGTGAATTTGGGTTTTCATGAGCTGTAAGCCATAATCATCAAAATTATGACAAATCAAGGCTTGAACTATCTTGCTTTGCATATAACGAGTCTATCTCATATATTAGTTTCACCTTTTAAGTTGCATTACTGAAATAAATGAACTTTTGCACGATATTCTAATTTTTCGAATTTCACCTGTATGTACAATGAGATTGGTTGAGCTTCCTTCCCCCACCTCCTTTCCTCCCTCTCTTAGTACTGATGGGGCATAAAGAAAGTGTCGGTATTCCTAAATTCCATTTTCCTGGCAAAAAAAAAAAAATAGTTAATTAAATAGAATTATTCCATTCATCAAGAGGCCAATTTTTTTTAACTAGAGTTATATTTCAGGAATAATATTCAATTATGCAAAAAGCTGAGTTTTTATTATTTGTAATGGCATAAACACCGCTCATTGCAAATTTACTTTTTTAATTATGTTCATAAAGAGCACCTTTATCAATACTAGTTTTCCCTTAAGTCTGAACATGCACACAAATCCCCTGTAGTGTAAACCAATGCCTTTCATTCCTACTGACTCTGGATAATAAACAGAGATTAAAACCCAAATTGCTAAATATCCCTATTCCAAACTATTTTCCAACATCCAGTATCAATTTCCAGGATACTGTTTTTTTTAGCCATCCTGTTATTTGGTACAGAATTCTAGGGTTTGTTTTTTTTTTTCTATTTGTCCATTAGGCTTAGCACATAAGGAAAATATGTATTTGTAATATTGTAGGTTAAACAGATATCTTTCAGCAGATTGCATCTAGAAGCATGGCTATGAATTCTTCCAAATATGCTAATGACATGAAAATCACCATGCACAGATTTACTCCCCAATTTTCCTAAAATAGTTCTCCCCTTTTTCTTATTAAACATTATGATTGACATGCAGTAGTTCAGTCTTTGACTTTAGATGAACAGAGTAAAAGTATAGCATACCATAAGAAGTTATTAAAATTCAAACACTGTTACCACAAATCCCTTTATAAAGCAGCATTACTTAAGCATTTGAATAGCACTGCGACATTGTTTTTCAAGGAGACTGTCCTTAAGAGCCAATGAATTCCATTTTACTAAGAGGGTTAATTAGGGTCAGGCTTATAATGGGGTAAAATATAACCAAGTGCTACACTAAAACTTAGTTTATATTAGTCTTAGATTTCAAGGTCAAAATTATGCATTGTTATTTCCCTGGATGCAAGTTTAAAGTGGAGGGAAATGCAGCTGCTTTTTTTCAACATACTTATGCTCAAATTCATTGCTGGACTATCTCACCTCTCTGTATCTTTGGAATACTACCCATACATGCAAGGACACAAAAATGACAACGCATCCTTTAATTTTCAGAGCATTAATTCATTCTCAGAACTACTCCCTTATCTACTCTAGATGCACAGGAAGTGAATTGCCCTTGCTTTTTAAGATGTTGTGAAAGGTTACAGTTCTCAAAGGTCTTCTTCATTATGTTACTTGTGCTTGAAATATCAGCCAAGAAAGCTCAATTGGCAAACTCTTGCCATGCATTTAGAATAACCAAAAGTTACTTTTTAAACAAGACTTTATTTTTTTAAACAATATTTAACAATTGTAGTGGTATTGACTTTTGTTATGGTTCATGTTGTTGCGTTGTTTAACTTCTATTCTACTGCCCATGAACTCCTAAAGGAGCATTATCACAGCTGGCATAGACACTATATAGTTTATTAAACTACATGATATAAACTAGTAATATTACACAGCTCCCTCTCCTTTCTTTTCACTGTTTATTATTCTAATTAGTTTAGTCACCATAAAATATAGCTTACATTTATGTATTTCCTTTTTACATGAAGACTTAAAACAAAGATAAGCCCCCTATAGAAAGATTCACATTTCCCAAAAATTTACATTGCCCCACAAACAAAAAGACAACTAATGTATTAGATTAAATAGAGTGTGATAGCAGAATATCCCAAATAAATATGTGGTAGTAAAATTTATTACATAAAGAAAGTACAGTTAAATTTTTAGCTGGAAAGTTCAGAAGTAAACGGTGTTTCAGTTTTAGTCATAAAAACATTTTGTAGCTTTTCAAATCCATCAGTTTCATCTACAAAACAAATGTGTAGGTTGTCTAGTCTTCAGTAGTATTATAAATCATTGTGAGATAAAGAGTTGCCAGTTCTCAAAACAAACCTATATAAATACAAAAAAGATGGTTGAGACTCACAAATGAGAGCTTGGATGGTGTACTATGAAAATACTGGATAAATTTGGGTAAATCATTCTCTCTCATGCCAAATCTGCATCAGGATTGTGACAAACCACCTGGAGAACAAAACTTTGTTATATAGCTTTGCTGTGTGCACTAACCAAATGCAATGCAAAAACAAGTACGCCTTGCAACCAGCAAGGAATAAACAGTAAGAAAAATAGCAACAGTCAATATCCAGAAAATAGAAGACCTGCTACATTGATGCTGATCAATACATTACCAATCATTTCAATATAGTTCAGTAAGAACTATATTCATTAACAAATAGCATAGCTATGATAATTCATTTTTTTAATGTTACTTTTTAATGGTAAGGGCACCCTTACTAGCAGGGACAGAATTTTTTTTTGCCCATGGGATATGAACTAAAATAAAAAGAGAGCTTCTATAAATGCAATTTAACACTCATTTATCACTCCTGAGTTACCACTGATAGCACCTATCCCCAAAGAACTAGTCAATATTCCTTGGTTGCCAGGGGCATTAGACATAACAAGCCTTCCTATTTTTGTGACATACATTACCTTATTCTCATACAGCTGCCACTACAATTGCCTACTGTGTTTTTATTTGATTTGCACTTGGATTGCACTTGAGCAGTGAGATTTATGGCTGTATACATTTGAGTTAGCAGGACAAAGCAATTCTGTCTGCAAATGATGTGTTTCTATTACTATAACTACTACTACTGTTTTTTATACAAAAAGAGTGACATTAAATCATAATTTTGGACTCTTTTCTGAGTATAATATGGTTTAAATATGAATTGATACCTTTGAGAACTTTCATATTGTCAAAAACAATTTTCTTTCAACAATTAAAATTGTTCCAGAAGCAAAGAATCAAAAAATAGTTGATTAAATTGAATTAAAATAAATTTATTTTGGATTTGGATAGTTAGGTCTCTGTTCAACTAAGTATTTGGGATTAAATTAATATTTTAAGAATCAATGCTTTGACATGGCTAATGTATACCCTATTACATACTGCTAAAATGTATTTTGAGAAATATAATACATGATTCAGAAGTCTATTTGATAAAATTCTTCCCCTGTTCTTCATTCAGAAAGTTTCAAAGGTCAAATAAAGTTTAATTTTTTATAACTAAAATATATATTAAAAAGCACACTTTCCTTCTTCAATTTGTGAGTTTTATCCACTGAAACCTCTTCAAGATATCTGATACCCTTTGGAGAATGATGGAACATATTCGAAATAGTTTTCTTAAAAATTAGCAATTCTCTCATTATATTAGCTACTCAAAAATCTAATGTGGAAAAATTCTAACTCTGATTTAGTGTTATGATCATGTAATATTAAGAAGGATCAAAATTTCAAAATGTGGCAGCAATTGTTTTGTTAAAGAAACGGGGAAAGATGGTGATTGCATACCTAAGATTATTTATTATGTTTGGTTGCCTAGTCTGCCAGATGTTTAGATTAGATTTGGCAGTTGTCTACCTATTTACTTTTTTCCAAGGACTGGGAATAGGCAGATGTTGTGCTTTAATAATATTAATGTTATCATTGACATAGTCATGTTATGTAACTTATTATTTGCAGACATTATATTTTGTGATTTTCTCCAATTCTTTCTCTTATGTTCTGCTGTCTCCAGTATCCAAACTCATGTCCAGTATCCAGACATTTTTTTTTGTTTTACTTATCAACAGTTCTTAAATCTGAAGTTCTGTTGGCAGATGCTTGTCTATTTCAATTCTAAAGTCCCAGAGTACTTTAGCTTTTTCACTTTATCTATTTTGTGGTCCCATCAGTTCTTGCTTGCAGGCAAATGATATTTTTTGCAACTGTCCCAATGCTTCATTGTTACTACTTTCACATGCTGTTGTATGTAATCAATCTGTGCAATATTCTTACAGCAACTAACTAGGTGGTCCACTGTTGGACAGTGTTGAGCATAAATTCTATTTCAGATATTTTTCCACACATTTATATAAAGCTCATCCATGTAAAGTGGGTGGAATAGACTGGCAGATGTTTTTGACATTGGATAGCAATGCCCCCTGACTTGTTCAGAATTGTTCACAGATGAATCAATGCAATGACAAACAGTAGTGATGATAGTGAGTCTCCTTGAAAGATTCCTATCTGGATGTTAACATCTCCCAGTCTATCGCCATTGCCCAGCAACTGTGTCTTCCATTGTGCCATTGATCTTTGCACAAAGCTTTTGATATTTCTACTGAGACCTGTTATTTCTAGGTACTTACTTATACAGTCATATGGTTGTCATGTAATCAATTAAAGATACATTCAAGTTAGTGTTTCTTCTCTTGCAGTTTTCCAATCAACTTGTCAGTTAGAAACTGGTGTTTTGTCCCTCTGCTATTTGGGCAATTTCCTTTCTCTTAAGATAGAACAGCATCAACTAGGTGCTGTTGAACTGCATGCCTCAACTAGCACACCAGTTAACAATTTGAAAGTGGTTGGTAAGTAAATAATTGGCCTGTAGTTCCCTGGTGCTGGCCCTTTTGTTGAATCTTTTGTTATCAAATGTTGCCAGATGTTAACCAATTTTACCATCTTGCATTATGTTGTTAAACTACAGATTCTAGCTGTGTAAGTACTTGTACACACACACCACACCACACCACACCACACCACACCACACCACACCACACCACACCACACCAGCATACAGATTCTAGTTATGCTTTGTCACATGTAAATGCCTTATTCTCTAATATGTAAATAGTATATGAACGGGATATCAGGGGTTAATTTATTCTTCACTTCTTAATGTATTCAAATTTCACCACTCCCATACCTAGCTCCACCCATTGTATATATAAGGAGCTGCACACACTCTCTTCTTAGCTTCTATCTGTGAATATTCAGTGAATATAGAATGCCTTATGTAAATAAAAGAAAATATATTTGAGCTCTTAACTTTTATATAATTTATTGAGTCTGATCCTGAAAATATTGCAACAAGCTGGTAGCAGAGGATGGTTGAATTGACTCAATAAAAACTTAAATATGTCTAAGAGAGATAGGCCCAACACCAGGGCATACAGCAAAGAAATGGAAACGGATCAAGAAATAATAGATGAGTCCACAAATGCAATTTCGAGAGAATCTGAAGAATACACGACTGAAGAAGAAGAAATAATAGATGAAGATGATGACCGAGAGGAAATTAAAATAGAAAACAACGAACTCAGGTCAGAAATATTAAAACTGTTAAAGAGCCAGAAAAACGATGAAAGCCTCATCGCGAACCTCCAAGACATGTTGAAAAACAGCGGAGCAGCGAGAGAGAAGCACATCGCTAACAAAAAGTCAAAAGACTCAAAAATAGTAAGTGATACGACTACAGAAAAGAATGCTATAAAGAAGAAAAATGGTGATCCCGCGCAAAATTTTGAATGGCAGCCATCTTGGTTTCAACAGACCTCCAGAGTGAGCGAAGCAGAGCCAATCAGAAAACTTGATTCAAAACTTCTGGCGCGAAAGGCACTACTAGATAATGAAAACGAAAAAGAAAAATCAAACACCTCAGAAGAATCAGAATCAGAAAGTGAAGGTGATTCAACAGATACTCAAATAAAGTCAGCAATGAAGACGCTTTTTGCTGCATTTGGACCAAAACTAAAAATTACCAAAAAGTCAACCAAAAAACAAATGAGCAAGCCAACGTCTCAAAATCTACCCGCTCCCATCCTGACGACGAGAGCATCGACGCCTGAACCAAGAGAGCCCTGCAAATACCGTCCCACACCGAGACCGATGCAAGCACCAACGCTCTCAAAAGAAGAAAAAGAACAACCGCCATCGTCAGAACCCCTAAGATCGAGCCGGAGACCGATTCATCTGAGGAGGAGCTGAACGAGCGAGCTGCAACGACGAGAACCTCTCACGACGACTCCAGGAACGAAATGAGCAACGCGCATGCGCGAGACTACGCAGACGGCCCGGGAAGACATGAGTTGCTGAAAGGACCCCGCAGACTCGTCGCGAGCATTCCCACGCCGTTTTGTAATTTCCACCATTTACAAGACCACGGACTACCTCCGGTTGTAAGTAATGGACCTAATAATGTCGGAAACTTGCCCAGTGACTTCCCAAAGCTGAGAATAGATGGCATTAATTTACAAGAATGGTATCAGCAGCTCCAGGTTGTCTTTATGAAAGAAAACTTACTGTTTTTCATCACTAATCCCCCAAAAAGACCTTGGACTTTAAAATTAGACTGCTTACACCATAGAGCATTTTTCTTATTAATTTCTAGTGTATCTCCTGCCATGTATCACAGCATTAAGCAAAATCTGACTGTCTCAGAAATTATTCAATGCATGTTCAATTTGTTTCACAGTGACAGTGTAGCTACCACCACAAGAATGTCTAAAGATTTCTTTTCTTCTAGGATAAAACCAGGGGTTTCCATAAGTGAACATTTAATATCTTTAAACAAAATAAGAGCTGAACTGCATTTAAGGGGGGAGGTGATTTCAGACCAAACAATGAAAAGTGTTATCATCAACTCACTTGACCCATCATGGAACAATTATATGTCACATTTAGACACAATCAATCTAGGATACTTATCCATAGAAAGTCTATCCAATAAGTTAATAGCTGAAGACAATTCAAGGAAGAGTCGCTCTAACAATCACATAGAACACAAACCATATAGAAAAGTAGCTTTCCAAGAAAGATATAATGAAACATTCAGATGCCACAATTGTGGATCCAGGGAACACAATAGAAGAGATTGTCCCAAAATTACAAAAGAAAGACATAGGTCAGAACACAGAAACAAATACACCTACAGACAGTCTTCCATTGATAGACATAGATATAGAAGCCCACCAAATTACAAAGAGTATAGAGGGGGCAGAGATAATTCAAAGGACAGAAAATCTGGTTCACTAAATGGGCTAAACAAGCAAGACAACACTAACATACAGCAAACTGAGGATAATAATTGGCTTATTGATTCTGGAGCAACCAATCATACCACTAATAATAAAAATATATTATCTTCATTTATAGAAGATAAATTTGTAATAAAGGTAGCTAACCAAGAAAAGGTCCAAGTATTAGGTAGAGGGAATGTAACCTTACCTGGTCTAGGAAAAATAGAGGGGGTATTACTGATACCTGAGATACCTCATAACATATTAAGTGTCATAAAACTAAGCAGAGATTCTGATATTAATATTGTGTTTTCAAAAGGAAAAGCAACTTTGGAGAAAAACAAAACAGATATAGGTATAGTAATGATTAAAGGAGGCCTACCTTATTTAATAACTAAGGAGAAATGGTTACACAACATTGATTCAAATATGGAAGATTGTATTGAACCAGATAATGGAAACATTAGCAACAGTGACAATGATGAATGTAAAATAGCTCATGATAACAAGGATGCACATAATGAGAAAAAACCAAAAATAGGTAAGCCAATTCATGATGAGTGTGCTCATGTCTTACATAGGAAGTTAGGACATGCCAGTTTTCCTGTAGTACAGAAAATGACTGAACACGCAGAAGGTGTTAAAATAAAAAATTGTGAAAACTATTTGGAATGCTCAGTATGTAAATCTACAAAACTAAAAACTAGTCCCAGGCCTAGAAAATCAACAAGGTCAACTAACAAAATTTTTGATTTAGTACACATGGACCTGGTTGGTCCACTAACCCCATCAATCATTTATAAAAAACGTTACTTCTTAACTATTGTGGATGACTATAGTCGCTATGGATTTGTTTACACATTAAAACACAAAGATGAAACCTTTCAGAAATTTAAAGAGTTTTATAAACGCGTAGAAACACAACACAATATCAAAATAAAACAAATAATGACAGATAGGGGATGTGAATTCATGTCTAAGGAATTCTCCCAATGGCTGAAGGACAAAGGAATGTTACATTACACATCTAGCCCATTTTCCGCGTTCCAGAACGGAATTGTAGAGAGGAAGAACTCAACATTACAAACCATGATTAGATGCACATTGGAAGATGCTGACTTAAGCAAACAATTCTGGTCAGAAGCCCTACAATATTCCAATTACACACAAAATAGAACTTGGTCCAGCATTGTAAATAAGACACCATATGAAGTGATGTATAATAGGAAACCAAAATTAGCGCACATGCACATATTTGGAGTCACCGCAGACGTACACATACCTAAACAATTAAGAAGAAAGGGAGAAAATGTGTCTAGAAGACTTAGATTTATGGGATATGAGACAGGTACAAAAGGATACAGATTCATTGATAATAATAACAAATTTATAGTTTCCAGAACAGCTGTGTTTCATGAACAGGCCAACTGGTCTAAAATACATCTTAATGAAATATTCCCAAGCAACAACACAGATACAAAATCCCAAGAGAAAAGAACTGTAGAAAAGCAAAATGACAACAAACATAGAAACAAAACTAAAATATGGACAAACAGTCAACACAAAATAAAGACAGATACATTAACAAAAAAGGAAGCAAGATATTTGCATGACAATAATAGTAAACCTGAGAAAACAATTAGAAACACTAGAAACCAAATGCCAAACAAATACAAAGATTATATAATGCATATGGATGGAGAATCTACGACACCTAACACATATGAGGAAGTGTTAAAACTTCCTCCTAAAGAAAAAGAAAAGTGGGAATTAGCAATGGCAAAGGAGATGGAAAGTTTACAAGGATTAAATGTATTTACACCTGCAATTGCACCAAAGGACAAAACAATTATTGGCACTAGGTGGATATATAAAATTAAAAATTTAGAGGGAGGCAATACTCTATACAAGGCTAGATTAGTTGCACAAGGTTATGCACAGAAATATCCAGAGGACTATACTGACACATACTCCCCCACAGTAAGAACTGAAAGTGTCAAAACGGCTCTAGTTGTAGCATCAGCACTCAATCTCGATGTATTCCAGTATGACATACAGACTGCGTATTTACATGCAAAATTAGATAAGGAAATATATGTAAGAGCACCTCACAGTCAATACACAAACAAGAATGAGATTTGGTTATTAAACAAAAGTCTATATGGGTTAAAACAATCTGGTAAACGATGGTATGATTGTTTAGTGAAAGTACTTAAAACTATGGAATTCAATGCTACTACTGCTGATAATTGTTTCTTTGTTAAAAAGGGTAATGATTACATAGAATTTGTATTGATCTATGTGGACGATATTTTATATATAGGTAAACATAAAGAAAGAAGGGAAACATTTGTAACAAAGTTAAATGAACATTTCTCATTGAAATCCTTAGGTAAAGTAAATAAGTATCTTGGTGTTCAAATTAGTAAAACTAGAAGGGGATTCAAGCTTTCTCAGAAAGATAAGATCATAGAACTTTTGAACAAATGTAATCTAAAAGATGCAAAACCCTGTGACACTCCAATGCAAACTGATTTCCTAAGAAATGCTGATGAATCATCCCCTGAATTCAAAGATAACACGTTCTATAGATCAATCATAGGTTCACTTCTTTACATTTCTAATTGGACAAGACCTGATATCGCTTTACCCCTCAATTTATTATCCAGACATGTCAGCAAACCAACAATGTATCATTGGGAAGCTGTTAAAAGAATATTAAGATATTTAAAAAATACTTTAGATTTTTGCCTAATGTTAGAACCTAATAATGTCAAGGAACCGAAACTCTCATGTTACGCAGATGCAGATTGGGCTGGAGACACTTCATGCAGAAAAAGTACATCTGGTTACTTATTTCTCCTAAACGGTTGTCCAGTTTACTGGTACACTGGCAAACAAGATTTAGTGGCCACTTCAACGACAGAAGCGGAATATATTTGTTTATCTAAAGCAGCGAATAACCTTGTATGGTTTAATGATCTAATTTCTGATGTTTGGAAAAAACCTGCCCTACCTTTTGTCATGCATGAAGACAATAAAGCAGCCATTGAAATATCTAGATCTGACGCCATTGGACAGAGATCTAGACATATAGACATAAAATTTAAACATGTGAGACAATTATCTCAAGATGGATTTATTAAAGCAGTGCATTGTGAGACATCAGAACAATTAGCTGACATTTTGACAAAGCCTTTGCCATCTAAGCAACATAAATACTTGACTTCCAAGTTATATGTATTATATTGTTCTGAATCTGAATGTAATAAATGTAGCATATCGAATCGGCATTTAGAGGGGGATTTGTCACATGTAAATGCCTTATTCTCTAATATGTAAATAGTATATGAACGGGATATCAGGGGTTAATTTATTCTTCACTTCTTAATGTATTCATATTTCACCACTCCCATACCTAGCTCCACCCATTGTATATATAAGGAGGTGCACACACTCTCTTCTTAGCTTCTATCTGTGAATATTCAGTGAATATAGAATGCCTTATGTAAATAAAAGAAAATATATTTGAGCTCTTAACTTTTATATAATTTATTGAGTCTGATCCTGAAAATATTGCAACATGCTTCTTATCTTGATGTAGTGACATGATAGTTAGTTACTATAATAGCTATATATTTTTCAGGAAGGTGCCTTTAACTAGTGCCACTTTAACCCTGGTGCCTGAGACAAATAGGATTTCTGAAGCCTATGCAATGCATGGTATAGTATGCACCATACCAACATTTAAAGTAGGAAAAAGTAATAAAAATAAAATAAATCCCATGAGTCACAAAATCAGCTAAAATTTAGCAAAAGAACAAAGGCAAACTTCCTGGATTAGTATGAAAAATAAAGGGAGAAAAAGTTGTCATAAAGACCACACTTCAAAACTGATACATCAAAAAGGATAAGCAGCAAGTTAGGAGATCAATCACTGACCAGACTTCCAAAATGAGGTTAAAAATAATTCATGCATAGGAGAGAAGAGATAATAAGTTATCTCCCACTAGGGAATCTAAATGAATTTTAAATTCTTCAGTGATCGGAGTGGGAACGGTTGGGGAAATATGAAGCAGTTTGGAAGACTCTGATAGTCTCAGGGCAATAAGCTCTAGAGATATTCAAAGGAAGAAAGATCAACTGAATACCATAAAATGCAAATGAAGGTAGTATTGGTTCAGAGTGTAAGAAACACTTGTAAAATGTCATAAATCAAAACACCAAGGAGAATGAATGAAAGCATTTTAACTCATTACTTGACACACTTGCTAATGCTTATCCAATGTAAACTGTTGCTTTTCATGTGAATGAGTGATTTGTCTATAACAGAGTTAAATATTTAGTGACACTTGAACATCTAAAGCAGCCATTAGTTTTATTAACTGAAGTTCGAAAGTGCTGCTGTGATGGAGATTCAGCGAAGTGCACATTTAAAGTTCTTGATAAAGTGATGTCCAACTTTCAATCAGTGGACCAGCTACCTAGTTTCAGTTGGCTTGGCACAAGCCTTTCATGGGCAGCAAATACATAGAGATCCTTAATTACTTTCTTAAGCTCATCAAGGTGGGAAGTGCACTTCTCCAGGTTGCTTTATTGTATGAAGGCAGTGCAATATATGTCTAAAAATGAAATATCTTGTCAAGATAAATTGCCTATGAGCCATACACATCTTAAAGGACATTTTATCAACCTATTCTTCATTCTATGTTTCAAATAAAATTATTATTGCTTTCTGAAAATATGTATTAGATAAATATTTAGAACTAGATTGATTGTCCAACTATGATGCTTTTTTAATCACATTCAAACCCTTCAATTTACTAAATTGTTTTAATTACTCCAATTAATACCTAATTTATCTTAATTTTCTCTAGTGACATCCAATTAATTGCTTCACATTTCCTATGTTATGTTTTATCTAGAGAAAATGGTACTACATCTAAGCAGTAGATGTAGTAAGCAGGGGGGTTCTGTCTTAGGCCCAGTACTCTTCAATATCTTCATAAATGACTTGGATGAAGGAATAAAAAGGGAACTGATCAAATTTGCAGATGACACTAAGGTGGCAGGAATAGCCAACACCCCAGAAGACAAGCTCAGCATCAAAATAGAACTTGACAGACTTGAACAATGGGCCCTATCCAAAAACATGAAATTTAATGTGGAGCAAAGCAAGGTTTTATACCTAGGCAGGAAAAACCAAAGTACAAGTACAGATTAGGCAAAACCTGGCTCAAAAACAGTAACTGTGAGAGGGACCTAGGAGTCCTAATGGACAATCACTTAAACATAAGTCAGCAGTGTGCAGCAGCAGCCAAAAAACCTAACTCAATTCTTAATTGTATAAACAGAGGCATAGAATTAAAACCACATGAAGTATTAGTACCGTTTTATAAATCCTTAGTAAGACCACACCTGGAATACTGCATCTAGTTTTGGTCACCACATTCCAAAAAAGATGTTGAGACTTTGGGGAGAAGTGCAAAGAAGAGCAACTAAAATGAGTAAGGGCCTGGAGACAAAAACATATGAATAATGGTTGCAGCAATTGGCATGAAGGACTAGGAGTGACATGATAGCAGTATCTCAGTATTTGAAGGGTTGCCACAAAGAAGAGAGGATCAATTTATTTTCCAAAGCACCAGAAGGCAAAAAAAAAAAAAATGGATGGAAACTAATCAAGAAGAGAAGCAACCTCCTAACTTCCTAACAGTCAGGACAATTAACCAGTGGAACAGCTTGCCTTCAGAAGTTGTAGGTACTTCATCACTGAAGCTTGTTAAGAAAAGATTGGACAGCCACGTGTCTGAAATGGTATAGGGTCTCCTGTTTGAGCATGGCATTGGATTAGAAGAACTCCAAGGTACTTTCCAGCTCTATTCTGATTGATCTAATTGATGTTTTATAAGAGGCATAGTTGTGTTTCCAGCTATTAAGAAAGTTATCAATGGATATAACTCTCCAAAATCCAGTTTTTTTATAACTAATATTAATAAGATAAGAAATTATCATACATATTATTCTGGGGTAAGTGAGAATCTATTGTTGGTGTTTACAAATGCCAGACACCCTAATTCAAGTTCACATGGAGTATGATTTCCCCTACTAGTGAATAACAATCAAGTTTGGATGGTTTATCAAAGGATCTGTTTCTACTGAACTTTCTGTTTGAAGGATTGCCAAATCCACATCTGGTTTAAAGATAAGAAAGTATAAGAAAGATGAGCATGGATCCTGAAGTTTCTCATTAATCTCTAATTCAAAACTGAACAGGCATGCACATTCATTATCTATAGACTTCTCAACATTAAAAGATAACTGTGTTTAACTTTTTTTTTTACTTTTATTTTATTTAGGAGGCATAGTGGTTAGAGTATAGTATTGCAGGATAACTGGGTCCACTGCCAGGAGTTCCATCCTGACCGTCTCAAGCTTGAGTCACCCTTCCATCCTTCTGACGTCGGTAAAATGAGGATCCAGATTGTTAGACACAATATATTGACTCTATAAACCGCTTAGAGAATGCTGTAATGCATATGAAGTGGTATATACCTATATCTAAGCGCTAATACTATTTACAAAACCATTTCTAAAAGTGATTAAAATGTCCTGAAATCTGTATCTCTGTTTTTGGTCATTTTGTTCATGTTGTTTTGACTCTTCTTCTTTTTTTTTAGGATGTTTTAAGTCTGATCTGATCATGATTAACATAAAGCAAGACAACACCAAACTTCTGTCTAACGTAAGCAGTAAAGTGCAAAGGCTACAACAGATAAATATGCTATTAATTAAGTGTTTGCTTCTTAAGGCATGGAACAAAATTTATAGGACACTGTGCACTTTAATTTTGCACCATAAACATGTGTGAAAAGGTAGTGTATCAAAGTATGTCACAGAATTAGTATAATTTATAATAATATAAATTTATTATTATATAGCCTATCCCTGTTTCTCACATTTTACATATTCAAGGATTCTCATACAATAAGTAAATAGTTTCATAAATATGAATATTTCTATACACCTACACACACACACACACACACACACACACACACACACATACATACAATCAAAAGCAGAACACCAGGTCACTTTAAGCTGCATGAAACTCGTTAATTAATTTTATCATTATTAATTTATCTTTTCAAAGCAATAGAGAATAGATAATTCCCTTCATTTTATTTTCATGCAACTGAATTGACTGCATTAAAATTGATAAGTAAATGAGTTAATTTGGGTGCTCAGGATCTGATTGCAAAGGATGTAATTAAAAGCAGAGGAACAAAAATCCTTGGAAATATTGGAGTAAATAAAGGTAGCTATTAAGAGAAGCAAGAAGCCAATTAATGTTAAGTATCTTGGGGTGACTAAGAAAAGGAACAGAGCACGTCCCAAAAATAGAAATGCAAGAAATGAAATCTGGAGTTAGGAAAGATATAAAAAGCTGTGGAACAATGGGTGCAAGTTACAAATATAAGGCAGAGGGAAAGACATGAAAGAAACAAAATAAAATAAGCCTGGAGGGGGAAAAAAAATAAAAAATAAAAGGAAAAGGTTAACCAAGGAGGGATGAAGAGAATAATAAACAAACCTCCAAGTTAAGCAAGAGATGAAGGCTAGTCATGAGTAAAAGTGCGCCGTATGTTCCAGAGCAAATAAAATCTATATGATCCACATATATATATATCAACAAACTAGATAATTATTTTCAATATCAATGCATATTATATTAGCATATGTTTGCTTTCCTTATTCATCTTATGTAGCTTGAAAGCAGAGTCTGGGTCCATGTCAGTTTCACAAATGTGTAATGACAAAATCAGCTATATCTTAGGGTAGAATGTGAAATAGGCTTTTGAAATACATCTCTGATGTATTTTGATCATAAAAGCGTCTCTTGTTAGCGCACATGAAAGCAGGGTAATTTATGTGTAGGTTAACTAACAGGCAAAGCCTTAAATGGAAAACACTTCAATTTAGTCTTGAAAATATAACGTTTCGTATAACACAAATCAAATGGAGCAGAATTTCTTTATTTTAGCTACGGTAGTTTGATTTTGGGAAATCTATATATTACTAAGACTCTCATTGTCATGACCTTTACCTTCCTGATGGTGCAGAATAAGGCAATAGCAATAGCACTAAAACTTATATACTGCTTCACTGTGCTTTACAGCCCTTTCCAAGTGTTTTACTTAATATTTAATAATGTTTGAACCAAGATACCACCAGAGGCTAACTTAAAACATGTATCCAAAATCTGGGACCCATTACTCCCAAAGGAATAAAATTTGGGAAAGTTGTGACTGTTGCCATGTTATAGGCTGCTGCTGTGTTGTGCTGCTGCTGCTGTGGTCACAGTCATATGTGATCTTTATTTTCACATATTTTTATTCTGTGACAATTTCAGAGTTAGTATCACAATTCCTTATTCTGTCTCTCATCCAAAATAATGTGAACATCCCCTATTCCTGGTGGAACATTATTCTATGCCATCTCATAGTGAGATGGGTGACAAACAAATTTAATAAGTATATAAAAATAAATATGTAGATGTGTAATAGAGTTTTGACATATATGTGGTACTGCTGGAATAGTAGACAAAGAATTTTATATATTATATATATATGGGATTTTGTCGAAACGTCGCTTCTACCCTTTTAGGGATATATCCACAATTACACGGGAAGAAACCCGAAATATTAACTATACACACATACATACCCGTGAAAACTTACATAAACAAATATATATATATATATATATATATATATATATATATATATATATATATATATATATATATATATAATATATATAATATATATATATTATATTTTTGCTGATAAAGAAATAAAGGAAACTAGTATAGATCTATTTCAATTTTTTTAGCTTTCATCAGCTAGCCATACTCTTACTCGGATTCAAACTTGGGCTTCCTGTATGTTAGGCAGTTGAATTAACCTTCTGAGCCACAAGTTCTCCTCCCTTCATCAGCTTGAGCCAGGGGAAAAAAGATTAAGTGTTTTTCTATCAAGACACCTGGTCTACCCCAACATGTGGGAGGGGGAATTCTGCTCCCTTTCGCCTTCCAGCTCAGACGAATAAGTGCACGCATAGAAGAACACAAGAACTCAGTCAGAAAAGAGGAACCAACTTCTTCCCTGGTCCAACACCTTAAAGCCACAGGACATGATATTGACTTTAAAAAGACCAGAACTATCGCCAAAACTGAACACTTTAACAACAGAATAATCAGAGAAGCCATCGAGATAGAAAAACGCCCACACAGCATGAACAAACGAGACGATACCTTCCGCCTACCAGCCATTTGGAAACCCGCCCTTATTGACAAACGAGTCCCTAACACGACAAATGACACCAGACCCACACTCACGAGAGCCACACCACACATCCACGCAGAAAGCAGACTCAAACCCACACTGATAATGAGCCACGACCAAGGACCAGAAGCCAGACCGCAGCTGCATCATTAGCCACTTTAAACCCCTCCAATCCATACATGAAGCAGACTGACACCCACCATGAAGAGCTCGCACGGCCACAAACACGAAGCCAAACAACAACAACGCAGCTCACCAGCTCAAATCCCCCTGCAACTCAGACTAAGCTGAGCACAACCAAGCCCCCACCCAAACAGAACACACCCCCAGCCAATCAGAGCACAACCAACCCCCCATCCAATCAGAGCACAGCCAAGCCCCTAACCAATCAGAACACACCTCCACCCAATCAGAACACAGCCAAGTCCCCACCCAATCAGCTCACACCCCCACTAGCAGTTAAAAGGAAGAGACAGCTGAGATCTCACATTGCTCCTGAAAGCACGAAGCCGAGAACACCAGCCTGAAGATGACGAATGAGACTTCGTCGAAACGTCGCCAAGACACTTCCAATTCTACGTGGGAGAAGACCCGAATAACCAAAGACCTACATATATATATATATATATTGTCTACTATTCTAGCAGTACCTTATTTGGCAGAAAAATTCGGAGAATTGAAATTCACATGCTTGGATTGGAAAAGGCTGAATTAAACTTCAAGCAATAAATTTGCTGATCGATAGACTTTGTTACATGATATTTTACAAGCTGTGTGTATTTCTCACAAAGGTTGCCTAAGAAGAGGGGTAATGAGGTGTTTTTAAGGTCAATTGAAGAGATTGTAGAGAATTAAGATGAAAAATAGCTTCTGCTTCCCATCCTAATATTGAAAATTCTGTTTACAATTTGCTTCTGTATTAGTGGTGGAGCAGGGTATATGAATCAGCAACATTATCCCAATGTTAGTTAAAACCAATTTCTCCACTGAATGTTATTTCCAGTTCACGTCTTTTTACATTGACTGTTACTTCCTTTACTATGTGCCACATGAATAGTTACCATTTTAGAGGTCTGTATTTACTCTGGAATGTGTACTTATTAAGTATTCTTTTGTTAAAAGACCTTGCTTGATGTCTGGTCCCTATGAGATGTTGCTGTGTAACAGAGAATTGAAAGCTATCATGGTAAACACAGGATATGCAACATTATACAGAGATGTTTTCGCTAATAGCATGTATTCGTCCTTGCTGTTGCTTGAGGGAAGTACTTCACTGCTTAATAGCTGGATCATTCTTGATGGCACTTGATCCTAACTACATTTACATGCAATTTCCATATGGAAAAAAAGAAAGAAAGAAAGAAAGAAAGAAAGAAAGAAAGAAAGAAAGAAAGAAAGAAAGAAAGAAAGAAAGAAAGAAAGAAAAAGAAAGAAGATTCTGTGGCATCTGTTTTGTAGTTTTGGGAAGGATTGAAAATGGGAAGAATGGAATGTAAAAACTTGTTAAAAATGAAAAATGGATTTGGGAATTAAATTTTATAACTGAGTAA
This sequence comes from Pituophis catenifer annectens, assembly GCF_029215685.1. NCBI lineage: Eukaryota > Metazoa > Chordata > Lepidosauria > Squamata > Colubridae > Pituophis > Pituophis catenifer. The sequence continues at coordinate 49,804,431 of NW_027256888.1, forward strand.
AGCTGTTTTTTTGTTTTTGTTTTAAAAATACAGTATTTGATATTGTGAAGTGACAACAGAACCTTTGTACCAGACATTTTGGGTAATTCTCTTTTCCCAATAAATAATCATCTGTTAGAATGTCTTTTACAGTGCAAAGGATTGCTTGATGCAATGGTTAATGCATTAGCCTACTCTAGAATTCAAGAAACCATGAGTTCCAGTCCCACTTTATGTACAGTACAAAGCTGGGTGATCTTGGGTCTTCACTATCAACCTAGGAAGGATTCAATGACAAAACATTTCTGAAAAATGGGCCAAGAAAATTGCAGAAACTTGTCCAGGTACTTACCAGGAATTAACCCTGACTCAAAGGTTATGCAGGCATACTTTAAACTTTCCCTTGCCTGTTCTCTTAAAATAAACATGGGGATTGTCTGACTAACTGCTCAATCTATCTTCTTTGTTTTTCCTAACAGTAATAATCCTGCAATTCTATATCTAGACAGTTTCTCATCATTTGTCTTTCAGTTATTCCCCTATGTTTCAGCGAATACTCATTTTGGTGAAGGGAATCATTTTTTAAAAAATCATTTTTTAAAAAATTAAAAAATCCAGTGTACCATGTTGATTCTAACACATAGTTCAATAAATAATATGGAAATATTTGGAAACCTTTCTTCAATATAATGTAAACAGACAATGTCATATTTTAATGTTTGCTTTATGTACTTTAAATTAATTGCCTTTTTGCTCTTATTCCGAATTTTAACTTTTTTCATCATTTACTGATTATTCAGATTGATTGAAATCACTTTCCTTAACACTATATCCTCTGTGTATATTAACAATGGTAATTTTTTATTCTATCTATGACAATCTTGTTTATATTCAAAGGTTTTGTATATGCCATCATCATCAAGATTGATTCAATGCAAACGTATCACTTTGCCTGCTGTATAGTTTTAATTCTCTTTATTTTATCCTTCTTTATTCCTCTGAAGATATAAACTCAGCCCCATTTGAACCTTAGCCACTTAAAGAAAGGCTAATGTAAGTATAAAATATAGTGCAGGTACTGTAAGGTGGATCCATCACAAGTGTTTTATACTTTGTAAGCCTTTCTTAATTTCATAGTCAAGTGGAACAAGTAGGGGAGCAAACGTAACAAAAATACATGTGGAATACACAGGGAATGGCTGAATTAGTACAGGTAGTCCTCAAATTACAATTGAAATTAGAATTTATATTGTTAAGCAGGATAGTTGTTAAGTGAGTCATGCCCAAGTTTACAACCTTTTTGCTATGATTGTTCAGTGAATCATCACAGTGAATCTTGCCTTTTTTAAGCAAATCTGAATTTCCCCATTGAGTTTGGTTGCTAGAAACCAACTGGGAAGGTGGCAAATGATGATTTGACCATGATGATCATATGACTCCAGGACTCTCCAACCATTGCAAATGCATGCCAAGTTCCAAGCAACTAAATTTTGATTATGTGACCGTACAGATGCTGTGTTGGTTGTAAGTGTGAGTACAGGTTGTAAGTCACATTTTTCAGTGCCAATGTAACTTTGAACAATCATTAAATGAATAGAATTATTTATTGGCCAAGTGTGATTGGACTCACAAGGAATTTGTCTTCGGTGCACAAGCTCTCAGTGTACATAAAAGCTATAGTGATAAATCATGATCATTAAGATTTGGAATATTGGTAGTCTTGATTTATAACCATTCATTTAGTCACCTTTCAAAGTTACATTGGCACTCATACCATGGGGAAGAGACAAGAAAGAAAAAAATAAAGTTTGACAGACAGATTGTTCAACTAATAGTGAACAGTCATATCAAAGTGAGCATCCATATCCAGAAATAATGTATGTGGAGTATGCATTTTTTTACTTTTATTCCAATACATATTTAATATAGAAGAAGGTGCTCCATTCTGCCAGCTTCTTCATGGAATGATATTTGCTGGAGAGAATAAAAAATGCAATCCCTCCCCCCCTCCTTGGTGTGTTTTAAGACCTTATTTTTCTGGAAAAAGTATCTGATTTGGAGGTAGTTTATACAATCCCTCCAGATTCAGAACAGAATCTGCTTGATATTTGCAGAAAACAATAAAAGGTTTATGGTATCACCACAGTATATATTTCACTTTTTCTTCAGGATGTATCTTAGCATTTACACGAAATTGCTAAGTGAAGCAATCTAGAATATAATATTATCAAATATTAGAGCCCTTCGGCTACCATCATATTTCAGCAAGATGGGATTAATACGTTAGCACTGTTTTGCCTACTTATGGACAAAGTGAAGAGAAAAGAATTGAAGTTTAATTCCAATAAGACCAATTACATTATGTTTTCAAATGAATTGTGTTTAGATATTTTTTTTTGGGGGGGGGTTGAGTTCTCTTTAAATTATGTCAACTTCGAATTTGTATATTTAAAAGGTCAAATCTCCTTTGTATGGAACATATTTTATCAGTGTAAATTTGTATTCCAGCTATAATTATAATTAAAAAGAAATATGTTTTCTTTATGTCATGTAGTCTAGAAAACTCCAATTAATTATGGCAATATGTTGCATATATAGTGGATTATCTGAAAAATCAATTAGTATAATCTATGACAGATTGTTACTGATTATAATTGGTAATTAAAGATCATATTAAGGCTTTAAGGCTTTATCTTGCTGTCTCCAAATTTGATCCTGAGCCTACTTCAAACCTATTTAAAATCTTTCATGGCTTAGGGCCATAATATACATTACAGAAATGTCTTCTATTATCATCTTATTCAAGGCCTTAAATCTGTCTGAGAGGCTCTGTTCAAAAGGTATCACATACTAAAATACTATAGCTTGCTAGCAGGCTAATAACTCTTTTAATAATACAATGATTACCTTCCAAAATTACATCACTAAGGGTTATCCTGACTTTTAGGGGAGTCTATTCCAAAACATCGGGATAATAATTGAACAACAACAATTCTATGACATCAGCTTCAATCACTCCACAAAACTATGTGGAGTGTAACTGTAACTGTAACTATGAACATAAATCACAAACTCTTGGACTAATTGACTCTAGCTAGAGTAGGCAGTCCTAAAGGTAGATATTCAAAGAGAGCTCTATAAAAGAAAACAGCATTTTGAGTTGTTCCTGGAAAGCATCTGCAATATAATATTGCAAGTCAAGTGTAATAAAATAACATTATTTAACATTAGTCATAGAGGAGAATGTTAACTGTAATTTCTCAGAGATAACAGAATAAAGAACAACATTGGAAAGGACCTTGGAAGTCTTCTAGTCCAACCTCCTGCTCAAGCAGGAAGCCCTATACGCATCTTAAAAACTTCCATTGTTGGAGCATTCACAATTTTTGGAGTTGTTCCAATGATTAATTGTTCTAAGTGTCAGGCAATTTCTCCTTAGTTGTATGTTGGTTTTCTCCTTGATTAGTTTCCATCCATTCCTTCTTGTCCTGCCTTCAGGTGCTTTGGAGAATAGATTGATTCCCACTTCTTTGTGGCAACCCCTTAGATATTGGAATACTGCTATCATGTTACTCCTAGTCCTTTTTTCATTAAACTAGACAATTCCAGCAACCATTCTTTATATGTTTTAGCTTCCAGTCCTCTAATCATCTTTGTTGTTCTTCTCTGTACTCTTTCTAGAAACTCAACATCCTTTTTACTGGATGCATTATTCCAAGTATGGTCTTACCAAGGCATTATAAAGTGATATTAATACTTCACATGATCTTGATTCTATCCCTCTGTTAATGTAACCTAGGGATACATTGGCTTTTTTTAGGTGGCTCATATTTAGGTAATTGTCCATTAGGATACCAATATTCATGCATGTTGATGAAGTGTAACCATATAATTATAAAGGTATGAATAACTATTGGCAGGTCCTCCCACAGCTACCACACTAGAAGCCTCTAGACCACGGCCTCTGCCAATCATCAGCCAAAAATTATGAGTGCAGAAATACTCCATGACTTCCCTTGATACAACACTGGAATAGAAACACAAATGATAATGAACAAACAATAACATCACCATGCTCATGTTCAGTTTCAAGTTTCATCCAAGCTGTAAAAGCCTCCAGACAGGAGAACAAAACTCATCTGGCACTTCCATTTTTGACACAATTTAATGTTATAAAATGGAGTTGTCTGCATATTGGCATTATTATGTCCTAAATCATTGGATGATCTATTTCAGTGGTTTATTATGTAGATATTACATAGCATGGGGAAGAGGCCATCCAAGAGAGTTGCCATTGGACAGGATTAGGCCAGGACAATAGAACAGTATTCTGGAAGAAGGAGTTCAAATTTTATGTATTTATGTATTGGTTTATTTATCAAATTTTTGTTTATTTTTTTTTAAATAGCTATAGTGTCCTTTTCAGATCGGTTGATGACAACTTGCCTCTGACAACTTGCATAGCTATATACATTTTAAAGAAATAAATAAATAATGGTCAATGTACTGAAAGTTGCTAAGAAGTCCCAACAAAATCCATCCACTCGCATGATCAACATTTTGTCAATTCAGTTCTAGGATGTGAAAGGAGCTGTGGCCATTACTATAGTTTTGGGATGCCCTGTCATTGAACATCTGTCCTAACTCTTCCTTCCTTACCTGTTATTTAAAACAGAATTATTTTGGAGAGCATTTTCTTGTTTTTCTTAATTTATTTAATACAAAGAACAAACAAATAAATGTTGTTCCGATCCCATATCCAGGCTTGAATTCTAATCTACAACTAGATAATCTACTTCTCTAAGAGCTGTGCAATTGTTTCTAATTCTATTTCTTACTCAACAACCTTCCTTAAAAAAAGAATGGACAAAAGAATTCAGGCACTGCTAGATCCAGGAATGACTTCTTAATGAGAAGGTGTTTCACAGCTTCCTTCAGAGCACTGGTAAACTCCTGGATCAGGTTGTCATCCATCCTGTATCCTAACCTAAAATCCAGGAAAGGCAGGGATTAAATTATCAAGTGGCAGACTGGTCAGGAAAGAATTCTGTCTATAGAACTGTTCTCTTTCTCAGAACTCACAGACAAAAAGGGTCTCAGGAGAGTCAGATATTGCTATAGCCATCACAATAAATTGCCCAGGAAAAGAAGACTTTGGCAAATTTGATGATGGCAAAAACAAAGGACCAAGACAAATAATTAGTGGAATCTCCTACAAAAAACTTATTTTATTGTTTCAGATCAGGTAAAGATTTTTCTATTTTTTGCTTGCCTTCTAGTCTTTCCTGTTAAGTCTCATTTTAAAAAGTTTCATATATTAAAAATTTATTTTAAAATCTGTTTTAATTTCTACTTGTCTTAACTGATTTACAGTATATAACTGATTAACTGTTTTATGTTTCCAGTTATATCTATGCTGAATTCATCATTACATAATGTATTGCCAAGCATTTCCCTCTTTCTGTATAAAATGGGTGTAAAAAGTATACATTCTTGAATTAAGCTCTGCTGCTGGGGACAGCCTAGCCATAGACATACAGTTTGTTTATTTTCTTGGTCAATTTATTAGTTACCTCAGTTCCTGAAAAAAGTCTAAGCATTGTGCAGATTTCAAAAATCGGGGGGAAAAAAACATCTCTAATATATGCAAAGATTAAAACTATATTGTCACATATATTGGGTAAAAAATAAACCAGTACAGAATATCTTATGTTGCTTTCAACATAAGTCCTTTCCCAGAGCTGATTGAAAAAGTTAGCCTCTAGGAACTATGGAGATTTCAGGATGATGTTACTAGACAGATTTGTCATAGAGGAGACATGTATTTGAAATCCTGCAATATAATCTTTGCAGATGATGGATCTTGCCATATAGTAGAAGAAGATCAGTCCCATATTCATACAGACCAGGGGTGAAATTCTACCGGTTTGGACCGGTTCGACTGGTAGAGATGGTGGCGGGTGGTTCAGAAAGCCGGTAGCGACAGCAGAGCGAGGCTCCACCCACCCACCCAGTCATTATTACTTCCTGGTTTTAAAACTTCCTATTTTTTACCCTCTGCGCATACGCAGAAGTGTTTGCACATATGCAGAGGGTCCAAGTGCACACGGTGCATTCACTTCCAAACCGGTACGGAAGGTAAGTAGATTTCACCCCGATGTAGGCTCTATACTATGCCTATAAGTAAGGTAAGGTTTTGTACAGTGATAACCAGCACCTGTATGTGCACCCAGAAGCCATTTGGGAATCAGTGCAGGTCACAAAGCAGAGAAAACACATGACCATATCAAGACATGTTCAGAACTGCTTTTACTGTTGCATTCTGAACCAGTGAAGCTTTCTGTGATGACCCGGGCTCGGCACGGAAACAACATAGCTAGAATGAAGATTTAACTGCCCAACTTGCCCCCAAAAGTCCCGCCTTCACTGAAAGCCCAGGAGCCAAGCTCTAAACACGCACCTTCAATAGTTCCTGGATGTTATTAGTCTCAATTCTGAGAGCAGCCGCAGCTCAGGGAACTTGGTTCCAAGGAGTCCTCATCACAGAAAGAGTTCACTGGTACTACAGCACCACGCAGAATATAACTGTGTCATTGAGACCTCGCATGTAGCCAGGCCAGGCCAGGCCAGGCCAGGCATGGCAAACCAGGCAAACAAGATAAGCACAGCACAGATCAGTGGTGGGATTCAAATTTTTTTTACTACCAGCTCTGTGGGCATGGCTTGGCTTGGTGGGCGTCGCAGGGGAAGGATACTGTAAAATCTCCATTCCCTCCCCACTCCAGGGGAAGATTTCTTCCCAATCAGCTGGGACTCAGGACACAGAGAATAGATGGAGGCGGGGCCAGTCAGAGGTGATATTTATCAGTTCTCTGAACTATTCAAAATTTCCACTACCAGTTCTCCAGAACTGCTCAAAACCTGCTGAATACCACCTCTAATCCAGATGTTGGTAACAGTACGTGAGGCTGGAAAAAGCAATGCTTATTCCCGACAAAGCCCCTCCCAATAGCATCTCTTTAAATCTCATTCCCAGGTGAATCTTGTGAAGAGGGGTGGGGTGCCCGCCTTCCGACACTCTGACAGGGCCATGACATTTCCAAGGAATCTTCAATAGCAGCTCTACATGAAGTATGTCACAAACTAGTGGTGATTTGTATATTTTTAACAATAATACAGAAATGGTTTGTCACTTTTTTAAAAAAAAAATGTGATCTAACTACAATCCTGTGATTTACTTACTTTCTAATCAACTGTCCTATGATCATACAGTCCTATGATCATACAGACCTACATACAGTCCTATGATCAAAGGCTAGTTAATATTTTAGGTGGAAATAAAGAATAACAAAGCATTGCTCTCTAAAAAAGCAAGACTATAACGAAAATAAAAAGGGTGTCATTTTCAAGAAATTAATTAGGAAGAAAGAAAACAAAGTTATATCTCTTTTCAGTAGCTCTGTTGTGTAAACATCTAGCTCATCTTACCACCAGTCAGAAAAACAATAAGAAATAAATTTAGAAAGATGTAAAATAGACGTGAATCTAAACTCACCTTGTTATATAGGACAAAGAAAATGAATTAGGTTTTTGAGGCAATATTTTTGAAATGTTATTCTGATGGGAATTTAATTTTTTTCCTCCTCTTCAGCAAATAAACTTTTTTTAAAAACAAGGTCAAGATAATACCATATCCACAGTGAATGGTGCCAGGTAACACCTGCTACAACTGCTGGATTGGTAGATGCTGATGACTCAGCAAATGACACACCTTATGTTGAATTAGTGCAGAATTTATGCCTGGCCTCACATAGGTTCTTGGAGAAGAAAGGGAAAAAACGATCATTTATCTTTATATAGAAGCAGATGCTGCGTAACTCTCAGGGGATTATAGTTCAGTTTTTGCTTAAGAGAGACTCACTTACCTCTGATATTTCACTTTACAAAGTATTTTTATGTCCTTTAGAATAGAAACCGTTACGGAGGAAAGACATTATGCAACTGCTTTACAATGAAAATATTTATTCAAACCGATTAATTGACATTCTTCCATTCAGAAATTATTCACAACAGCAGCAGAATTGTGTCATAAATTGAAAATCATTGAGAAAAAGAACTTTATATAACTGTCTATATCTCTCATCAATCTAACTATCCATCCATCTACATATTTACCCTTCCTACCTATCCACATATGAACAAGGTGACATAGAAGACACATGGTAAAATAATGGAACAGGCATTTGAACCAATGGACTAAAGCCAGAAAATATAAATAAAATAGCTAAGAGACTATACCTATTTGAAATAATGTCAATATTATAATAATGTCTGATATAGCACATTCATGGGACTAATTAGAAATCTACCCTCTTTTAATATTTTGAATTAATTTTTACTTTTTTAAAAAATATTATACTCTGTTTAATGTAGCAGATTTTCTAGAACAAAGAAAATTGATTTTTTTTTAAAAAAATTGATTTATATGCCGCCCTTCTCCGGAGACTCAGGGTGGCTTACAATGCGTTAAGCAATAGCCTTCATACTTTTATATTTTATACAAAGTCAGCTTATTGCCCCCACAAACTGAGTCCTCAATTTACCTACCTTAGAAAGGATGGAAGGCTGAGTCAACCTTGAGCCTTGTGAGATTTGAATTTACAGTAATTGCAGACAGTTGGTGTTAATCAAATGCTATCAGTCTGCTGAGCCACCAGGCCTTTCCTTTGCCTTTTGGCTTTGGATGTCTCTGACACAAATAAATGTATGACTGAAATAATGTGTAAGTTTAAGAGTAGATAAAAACATATTTTAAAATGTCCCAAGATACAAAACCTGCTTAGGTTTGAAATAGAAGGTCCCTGGTCAGGAGTCATTCAATATAAATTCTATATTTTAGGTATTATTAAAATTAATAATACTGATACCTTGGTGTCAGGGTGGTATTCACTTACCTTTGCTACTGGTTTGCAAATGTGAGCACACGTGCGCAGGGCCTTCCACGCTTGTGCAGAGCATCAAAAATATAAATAAATGGCACATGATTACATCCAGGCGGGTGGGCGGATCCTCCCGCAGCTGCTGCTACCGGTTTCCCCAAACTGGATAGAACCAGCTGAATACCACCACTGCTTGATATGTTTGTGGGGCTTTTGTTCTGAGGAAGATGGGAGCTTTGTCAGAAGTCCAATTACTGGACAGGTCTCATCAGAGAAACTAGATGAAGAGTATTTATCCCACTTAAAATAAAGTAACTTGAAGGAATATATCAGATCAGTCATCGCCCAAGTCAATAAAGACCATGCAAGATGTTCCAGTTCCTGGACATTTGGTGGATTACAAGACTGTTGTGAAACAGAAGTCATCAGATGCAGGACTACTGGGGGAAAAACCTTTCTTATCTGTCACAAATATGCAAAGAGTGAAATTAAAGAAATAATGATTTAAAAATCATTTCAAATCAAGATCAATGAGAAAAAGATATCTGAAAAGAATGTAGCAGTTCTGGAAAGAGCAACATTCAGAATCGTAAGTAACAGAGCAGATCAATGTTGATTTATAATGTAATAAAATCTTCACAATATTCACAGAAATAGAATTGGAGGAATTATAAAGATTAATGTAGGGAATAGAATTCAAAGCATTGCAGAAGTAGAGAAACAATAGAGAAACATTAGAGAATTATTGTCAGACAATAGAGAACCCAGGAAAACTTGGCAATATAGGGAGCCAGCGTTGCTACTGAACTATTCTTATTCAAGGCGCCCTCTTCTCTAAGTTCTCCTCATTAAAAAAAAAGTCTCTAAATGAAAAAAGAGGAACTGAAATAAAGAATAACTGAGTATCTAGAATAGCACCAATGTAACATTACAAGTTGCTTGCACTGAAGCTTGTTCCAAAAGAACAGCTAGCACAAGTATTAAAACAGGGCAATACTGTAATATCAAACATAAGCACCAGCTCAGTACAAGAACAAACTGATGTACAGCACAACTGAAGTTATATCTGAAGATCTTGGATCCAAAATCAAAAAACAAGAAAAATAGTGCATCACCAAATGAAAGATCAGGTTGGAAAATTAGATCAATAGGCTGAGCTCAGAGGTTAGAATAGATAAAAGAATAGAAGCTAAAGAACAAGAAGGCCAAGGAATATCTGATCAAGAAATATGATCTAACTTGACTTTGACACATCAAGGAAGCACTGGAAATAACCAGTAGTAAAGAAAAGACATAACCAAGTCAGCAGTTTGAATTGCATACTAAAGTTAGAATCTCAAATCTCAGACAAATCAGAAATATTTCTACCAATTTATCAATCCATCAACAGAGAGACTGTAATGAATCAACCAACAATAAGAAACTGAAGTTTTGGGCACAGCTATGGGGCAATCCAAAAAAACAAAAACAAAATAAAATGCAGATTGGGTAAAGGAGAAGGACAATAATAAAAAAAGAAGTGAAATGAGAGAATTTGTAACAACAGCAGAAATGGTGGAGAAAAGGACAGGGGAAATCAAGAATTCATCAGCACCACATGAAGATGAACTTCATGGTTTTAGTTAAACTTCTGACTGGTCTAGTACAGGGGTGGGCAATTGTGCTCTTTTACAACCTGTGGATTTCAATTCCCAGAATTCCTGAGACAGCTTGGCTTTCTCAGGAATTCTGGGAGTTGAAGTCCACAGGTTGTAAAAGAGCCACAATTGCCCACCCCTGGTCTAGTACATCAACTCATTGTCAAAAAATTTAACAGCATATGACAAGTAGATGAAATTGAATCGGTTAACATCTGGACTAACCTAACTGATAAAGTAGAATCCAACAAAAGAAGCAGCACCAGTCAACTACAGACCAATTATCTACTTGTCAGCAACTTTCAAATTGCTAACTGGTATGGGAATTGTCCAACAGTATCTAGTTGAAATTAAGCTTCTTCAATCGGAGCAGAAAGGGAATTGACCAAACAGCAATGGAACAGAAAATTATTTCCAAATTGACAAGATGATTGGAAAACTGTAAGAGAATGAACACTAACTTGGATGTATCTTGAATTGATTACAAAAATACATTTGACATACTGCCACATGACTGGATAATAAAGTGCCTATAAATAACAGGAATCATCAGAAACATCAGAAGTTTTGTGCAAAGACCAATGGCACAGTAGAAGAGACAGCTGGTGGCCAATTGTGATAGACTGAGAGAAGTTAACATCAAGATAGGAATCTTTCAAAGAGACTCATTATTGTCACTACTGTTTGCCATTGCACTGATTTCTCTTTTCAACAATACTGAATAAGACAGGCCATTACTATCAAACATCAAAAGCATCTTCTAGGCCAGGGGTGGGCAAATGTGTCTCTTTTACAACCTGTGTACTTCAACTCCCAGAATTCCTGAACCAGCTTGGCTGTCTCAGGAATTCTGGGAGTTGAAGTCCACAGGTTGTAAAAGAGACACATTTGCCCACTCCTGTTCTAGGCTATCATACCTCCTTTACATGGATGATCTGCAGTTGTAAGGAAAAACAATATCTGCTATGAAAACTATTGAAAACTGAAGGAGAAGAGTCCCTATGGAACTTTGAAAGTTTGGAGCAGACCTGTCAAATGGACCAGATATTTCATGTGCAGGCCACCCCAGCTCCACAAAGGCAAAAAATGTCATGAGATATCATGATCTGGCCCATGACATGATTGAGTTTGACATCCATGGTCTGGATAAAGGAGATTATTACAAATACCTGGGCATTTTTCTGGTTGACAATTTCAAGCTTACTTACATGAAGAAGTGCTCTAGTGAATACATCAGAAGAATGAAGAATTTTTTAAAAGTTTAAACTTGGTGGTAGAAATACCATCAAGGTGATTAATGCCTGGGGAATTCTATTCATGAGATTATACCGCTATCTCTATAGTGGATTTGACTCAAACCAAACAAGAAGCCCTGGATAGCAAGACCAAACAAACAAACATATATAAATAAATAACAACATATCACACCTTTCATCACACAGAAATGCTGACACTCTTTACTTACTAAGTAAACTAGGTGAGCATGGAATGTTGCAAGTACATAAGACATAAGTACATAAGAACATTAAAAGAATATCTGACAATTGAGGACAATGGAGAAGATGCTTTGAAGTTAGTATACCGTAAAGGCTTTCTAAATACCAAACTGCCCTATAAGAAAGACCAGATGAAGAATAGAAAAGAGACTCAGCAAAGCAAAGTATCCAGGGGTGGGCTGCTGCCGGTTCTGACTGGTTCGAGTGAACTGGTAATTCCGACCAGGGCTGACCCGGCCCACCCTCCTTGGCCCTATCACGTCCTATATAATTGCTGGTTTTTCAATGCCACACATGCGCGCTTACATTTTTGGTTCAGGAAGAACTGGTTGTTACAACCGGCAGCATCCCACCCCTGAAACTTATCCCATGCCAGAACATAAAAAACTAACAAGCAATAACTACAACATATGGCAATGGCTAAAAGCAGAAAAGTTGCAAAAAAAGACGGGCTAATTTTTGCTGTATAAGACCAAGCCTTAAGAACAAATGCAAACAAAGTCAGAATTCAGAAGACAGAAGACAGCATTCTACAGCAAATGCTGCCTCTGTAGGTTAGAGTCTGCTACAACAGAATGCTGCTCCTAACAAATAAATGCTCGTTATCCACAGCATGGATGCAAGTTCTTGGTATCAGTAATTTCTCCTTACAATTCAGTAATAGCATTTACATAGCATTATAGAAATGCCTCCTGCTTTCACTGATGCATGAATGACAAGTGAAATCAAAAAGATCTTACTTAGTTTATCAAATATGGAACAATCATGCAAAACTTAGAGCAAAATGAAAACCAATCAAGTTGATTTTCATGAATTAATATAAAACATTCAACATATTAAAATTAAATGTCCCCTCATCAGTAGGATGTGGGAGAACTAAGAATGTTGTCATCTGTACTTGCCAATTCAAAACTTTAGATATCTTTGTATTGTACATATTTTTGAAGAGCAGGAGGAGGCTATAGAAAGGAGGGCTTCTGGAAATATTGATTTTGTGTGCTAGTTGTGACTATGTTGTTCTGGTTATTGTCAGTCATGCCTTAATCACCCTACAACTGGATAACTGCCCCGTGCTTTGTATATGGCTGCTCTTGAAAAACACTTAGAAGCTTCAATTGATCCAGACTGCTCAAAAGCTTGTCCATGCAACACTTCCACTACATGATCAGCATGGGCTTCCAGTATGCTTTTGGCTACAATTCAGGGAACTGGCTATCACCTTTAAAGCTCTGCATGGCATGTGAATGGATAATTGCAATATCACCTATCTCTTAGGGTTTCTGCAAGTTCCACAAAATCCAACAGGGTGGTATGTTCTAAGTCTATTAAGCATTATCATATTGAGGGACTGAAGAGGTGTCATCTTAGTCACAGTATCTGCCATATCAATTAGCCTTCCTCCTGACTTTTTAGAGGGCTGCAATTCTCTTGGCTTTCTGAAAGGCTATTAAAACCAAACTGTTTCTCTAGTCATTATGGCTGGGATATTAGTGGAGCCTTAATAGATTTTGAAAATATATAAGTAATGGGGAGAGGGGGTGGCTTTTTGTAAACAGAGTCTAGATAATGGAGTTTGCTACCTTGAGTAGTTTTGCCTGCACAAATAGATAATTATAAGAGACAAAGAAACAAGTAATGAAGCAAATCTGCAATCTGGGATTGGCGAATTGCCCTGAAGCAACAGTGATGTACCTCGTTGGCCATTGCTGCATACGTCTTTACTTAGCAATTGCAATTCTATTTTTCAGGAATGAATTTATTTTATACATACACTAGTGATGCTGAGGGTGGTTAATAATAAAGTATCTGACTAATCCACTGGTCAATTTTGGAAGCAATTTTATGATGCACTATGTGAGGTCAGTCATCAAGATTTATTTCTTGGGACATTTACTATGAATTATATTTATTCCTCATCTTTTCAGTCTCTTGTTTCTTGCATCTTCACTAAGACACCAGACTTTTACTCGTGCAAATCATTTATTATCCAAATAGTTGTACTTTATCACAGCTAGGTACATGGAAGTTAAGAAGCTAAATTATTATAGCCCAGAAATGATGAAAGTAATAGAAAGGTCATGAAATGTGAAGATCCAATATTACTTTGCCTCCAGGCATGAAAGTCTTGCTCAGCTTAACCAGCTCACATAGCCATTGTCCTAATTCTGTAACTTTACAAAAGATTTTGTATAAGGGCTCCTGGCAAAGATAGCTATTTTTGCCACTGCTCTATTAATAATGCTTTGCTAGCAGCATGCTACTCTAGGATGATTGGCAATCACTGTGCACCATCAAAATCAGAAGAATTCATAAGAATAAAAGAGATGTTGCACAGAAGGAGGCCTGGTTCTGTGGAAGAGTAGTTGGTTTGCATCGTGAAGATACTGTACTAAATTTATGACCTATCTAAGAAGAGGTGAGAAGGAAATCTATTTAAAACCTTAGAAGATATTGTCCATAATAATGAGAATTCTTTTTTCAGAAGGAACCTATACTTAATTGAGGTGAAGAACACAGTGATGTCACAAATTGGGAAGTTAATAAGAGTCCATCAGTAGATGGACAAAGCAAATGAGCAAATGAGCCATAATGCTGTGATACAAACCACATAACTTACACATTTGTCTTTGATATCAAGAAACAAACGTAAAAGGGTAAAATTTGTGTTGTAATATTGCAATCCAACTTTTATTAATTGTTCATCCAGCCTTTTTGTACCAAATGCCAATGAGGTAGTGATTGTAGATACTTTTTATTGAGGAAGAATGCTTTTAGATATTTTTTCTCTCTGTTTAGTCATGGATAATATACACACTTGCACATATACATACACATATTTAAATTGATTTTCATGAGCTCTGAATTTCAAATCTATATCAGCTTTGTATCAACACAAAAGTAGAAACAAAGCTTTTTATCAACGCAAAAGTGGAAAACATTTTATTAAAAACTGTTTTTTCAGATTATTTCATGAACTAAAAACATGTTCTCATCTTTCTTCAAAGAAATGATTAGTTTTAATATCAATACAGGGTTTATTTCTAAATAAATTGGAATTATGTTTCACAATTAAATTTATTTATTTATTTATTTCTCACACTTTAAAACCACTCATTTCCCTCACAGATGGTTGAGATCTTTAGGTCTGATTCTTAATTTCACGCTAACAATTTCCCCAACAAAATAAAACCATAATTCTGACAATATTATAAGCTCCCTAAATCCAAAATTGTCACAAATTGTGAGAAAACCATATTAGTTCTATGTCGGGTGGTACTGGCGTTTGTGTTGTTATGCTCAGGAACAAGTAGTGCAAGGTGCTGACTAGACTGCTTCAGGGGAAGAGAGATCTCCAGTTAGATGTTGGTATCTTTTTCTAGCTTTTGTCTTTCCGTGGGTCCAGTGACTGAATCTTGGAGTTATTGGCTTCATGTAAGCACTGGTTAAAACCATGCCTGTCTTCAGTTAGGCCTCACTAACCATTATTTGTTAGCTGGATAAAGAGGCAGATGTGTATTACCAAGATCTGGCTGAGAAATAATTGTAATATATCCCCTTGCATATTTGTCCAGCTAGATTTCAGATTCAGTACCAATTTCATGTCACAACCAAGAAGAATAATGACTTAGATCTTCCCTGGAATCTAGCCAGAATTATTGTTTGGATGTTGCTGGATATGAAGGCCTATAGGTTGGTTAGTCCAGAGGGGAAAAAAAAGCAGATGATTTTTCTGGTATACTGGTTGATCAAGTAGTGGCTCATTTCTTCAGGAACTATGAGACTTCAACTTCAAGACTATGTGAGACCACTATGTTCCAGCAAAGAACATGGGTTTATAATAACCATACGCTTTACCCAAGACCTACCAGCTCCATCTCATATGGAAAGTCACATGGTAGATCAAATGCTTACCTCCAAGCCATTTATCTATCATCTGGATATGGATGGCATTACAATCTGAATTTTGTCATGATTAGATTGCTTCCTGTTGCAATTGTAATTGACCGCATCTTTTGTCCACAAAGACAGACCCATTCTTTCACATAACACAACCACCTAAGAAATGTCAGGTAGAATGAATGTGTGTGTGTGTAAACATGCACACATTGGACATACCATGTATTTATAGTACTTTGAACCTGAGTTAAACAATCAACAAAATTTAAGTTTAAAAAGTTGAGGTTAACTTATTCTAAAAAGTTTAAAACCATTTGAATAAAGCCATAGATATTTTTCTTATAATTTTGTCTAGATATTCAAAATCCAATGTATATTTATAAGACATTTTAACTGCCCAATAATTTACTAAATGGCTGAAAACATCCAAAATTTTAAGGAAATATTTTTTCATAAATATCAGTTAAATATAAAATAGCATCAGATTTTTTAAATTTATGCTGCCACTTATGATTCTTCAAATTTCTTTTGCTTGTCTAATAAAACAGTTGTTCCAAACCCAGATAAAATATTAGAGTAAATAAATGATATTCTTATTGAATCCCACAATACATCATAATAAGAAAAATATTCTTTCTGAGTTGAGCTTATGGTTTCAAATGTCACATGAAAATTCAACTAATAAAAGCAGAAACAAATCCAAATATCACCAAAATTTGTTCCAAAAATTTAATCTTCAACATGTTGAAGGCGTTTTGTGGCTACAGCAATGCCATAACTGCATAATCCAGATACGCTGACTATATCTCTAGCATATCAGTTGTTGGCACTTTGATATTATTTGAAGCTTGTTGACCTTTTATGAAGCCAGGCTGAGCACATTGGATTTTTGGTGATAACACCATTTGCAATTTCTATGCCAAAGTTGTAGTTAAAAATTTAGTAACCCATCTTTAATTTTAAAAAATGGGCAATAGTTTCAAGAAAATTCTTTTTACCAGGCTTCAATATTATTAATATGTAGGCTTCACAACATGAAGGAAAAAGAAAAATACTGTGTAAAAATCTTTCATTAATATACCTCTACTAATAGAAAAAATGCGAAGCTCTATCTCTGTCTTATTTTATGGAAAAGAAAAAGAAAGATAAAATAAAAACAAAAACCTATTGTACCAGGGGACTGTTTTTGTTCCCATAAACCTAATGGTATCAATAAATTCTTGTAATTATAATAATACAAATCAAATTTTCCTCTTATAAAATCCTTAAAAATTATTTTATTAAAAAGAATCCTCTCAAAACGTAATTATAAACTCAGTGTGTGTTGATGTATGAAATGAAAATCAATATATACCCTATCTTGAGTATCTTTAATTGCAAAATCATATTACTATTGTCATTGTTTAATTATAGAAACCACTTACCCTTTTTCCCTTCATTTCCAATAATTTTACTTCATACAATAACTGTAATCAAGCACATAGAAATGACTACATGCATATCTGCAAACAAAGAAATTATGAATAGGTATTCAAAAGATCCTTGACTTTTTTTTCTAGGTGTTCACATTGAAATTTCTTAATCTTTCTTCTTATTGCATAGCATACAGGTAATGTTCCTCTTATGACCATAATTGGAACTGGAACTTCTATTGCTAGGCAATGTGGTTGCTAATTGAGTTGTGCCAGATTTTACTTTTTGCCACAGTTATAAAATGTGGTTGTTCAGGAATCACAAAGTTCTTAAGCAAATCTGCTTCATCCATTGTCTTTGCTTATCAGAAGTCTTCTAGGAAGATCCAAAATGGTAAACATGTGATCTCGGGACATTGCAACTATCATAATTATTTGCCAATTGCCAAATTTTGATCATATGAACATAGTACTGACTGGTCATAAGTCACTTTTTTCAGCACCATTGTTACTTTGATATGTAATTAAACAAATGGCTACATGTCAAGATTAGTCCTATGTCATATATAATAATGCAAGCATAAATTCAATATATGTGTTAAAATATCCCAAACATTAAATTTCCTAATTGTGCATTTATGCCAAAAATGAACTAATACATTGTTTCTCTTATTCAATCCAAATGTGTTTAAATATGGCTTTCAGCCAGTAGAACAACTTTGGGTGGATGGAAGGAAGGAAGGAAGGAAGGAAGGAAGGAAGGAAGGAAGGAAGGAGTAATGAAAAGGTAATGCTATTGAGCAGTGGTTGTATGAAATGATACAACTTATTTGCAAGTGCCTTCTTAATCAACCAAATGTTG
Organism: Pituophis catenifer annectens; assembly: GCF_029215685.1. Lineage (NCBI taxonomy): Eukaryota > Metazoa > Chordata > Lepidosauria > Squamata > Colubridae > Pituophis > Pituophis catenifer. The sequence goes on from NW_027256888.1 coordinate 49,822,653, forward strand.
AAATTGTAAATAATAATGTTGAGAATAGGAGGGAATTGAAAATTAAATATATAATCAGATATTAAATTAGTATTCTAATTAGTATTCTGAAATCATGATTGCAGTGGTCTCAGCAGTTTAGGGATAATCATAATTTACAATTTAGAAAGTGTGATTATTTCACAGTATCTGATTCAAAGTTCCTAAGAATTAAATTTCTATGTAATATTGTTTGGTAGTTACTTTTCACATTCAATTTGTTTAGTTATCTAACCATATCTAACCAAATGGCATTTTTTTCTTGTAGACATTAATGTGCTTAGTGTGAATATATGCAGGACAAAACAATACTGGCTTCTACGTGAACCAATATCATAGTAATTCAAGATCATGACACTCAAGGAAGGTAATTGACTTATATGCTTATCCATGAATATACATTTTGAGCATGTAGATGTATGCAAGACATCAATAAGATTGATGTTGCTTAATGGTGCTGGTCATGTAGTCAGTGTATCAATTAGCTTGAATGTGTATATATAATGTGGATATATGTGTAGATCTCTCTCTCTCTCTCTCTCTCTCTCTCTCTCTCTCTCTCTCTCTCTCTCTCTCTCTCTCACCTATATTGTATGTATGTGTGTCCATGCTAAAGTAAATTGCATATAACAAACCCCAAATTATCTATTTGTTGTAACCTGTTAGCATGTTTATATATTATAAAATGTAATAAATGGAGATTTTAAGGCACAACTGAAAAGAGACATATTTTTTCAGATGACATCTTTAAAAATACTGATAATTAAACATGTTCTCATTATTTACTATTATAAACAGAAGTTTCAGTACCTGAAATAAAGCTACAATGTGTTCACTATTTTTCCCTACTTTTTACTCAAATGCTTTTGCTTTGCTTTTCATTCTAATAAAGCAAATTTGTAATACAAACCAAATAAAAGGATCATCATAATGTCACAACATTATCTGAGAGATTGTAGCAAGGATAAGTACTACCTTAATAAATGTTACCATGTTGTTATTTGTAAAGTGAATTATCAAACTATACATGCAAAGTAGTGATTTATGTCATTTGATAGAATGCTAAGCTCTGTTATTACGAGTGGAAAGAAAAAGAAACATATTTTATCTCAATTCTGGAAAGCAATATTTTATTTTGGTTTAGTTTAGTTTGGTTTTCAAACCTTAGCAAACTATGAAGAAAATGAGTCAGCAGTGGGACAAATAGTGGCAAATTAATATTGACATACAGTAAGAGCATAGAGAGACCCTGAACCGCCCCATAACAATGACTGAACTGACTGAAGCTCGTAAAAAATAAAAGAACAATAAAACTCCAGGACCAGATGGAATTCCTACTGAATTTTATAAACACTCCCAACAAGAAATAGACGAAATATTGCTACAAGTCTTCAACGCAGCATTATTGACAGCTGAAATCCCAAAATCATGGACAGAAACCATTATTACGTTAATACACAAAGAAGATTTAGACCCGACCCAAGTTAGGAATTACAGACCCATTTCATTATTCAATGTAGACTACAAACTATTCATGTCAATATTAGCGCAGAGACTCAAAACAATAATTCATAAATACATACATACAGACCAAAACGGCTTCATACCCAGGAGGCAGATTAAAAATAATTTGAGAACGATCATAGATATACTGGAATACTACGATAAGAAGATAGATAAGGAAATAGCTTTAATAACTCTCGACGCCCAGAAGGCCTTTGATAACTTAAATTGGTCCTTTCCTACATCACAACTTGAATTAATGAATTGCGGAGAGAAATTCCTTAAATTGATACGAAAGATTTACTCCTGTCAAACAGCCAAAATTGCAATAAATGGTGATATGACACAAACTTTTGACATTCAGAAAGGAGTACGACAAGGTTGCCCCGTGTCACCTCTATTATTTATAATCGCACTGGAAGTTTTACTAACGGAAATCAGGAAGGAGGAAGACGTAGAAGGCCTTAAGATCCGGGGAGAGGAGTATAAATTACTTGCCTTTGCAGACGATGTGATTTTCATATTGGAAAACCCAATACGATCTGGAATCAAGTTGATGACAATGATAGAAGAATACGGGGAAGTTGCGGGCCTCAAAATAAATAAGCAGAAGACGAAAGTATTGACGAAAAATATGACCCAAACACAACAGTTGAAATTAGAACAAGAATTAGGACTTCAAATAGTAAAGAAAATAAAATACCTAGGTATTTGGTTGACAGCGAAAGCAACTACAATCAAAGAAGATAATTATACCAAATTGTTAAAACAAATCAAAAAAGACTTGGAAATTTGGAGCAGATTACAACTCTCATTGATGGGCAGAATTGCCTCAATAAAAATGAACATATTACCAAGAGTACTATATTTATATCAAGTGATACCAATACACCCCGGAAGAGATTTCTTTAAGAACCTCAACAAAACAACAATGAATTACATATGGCAGGGAAAGAAGGCCAGAATTAAAATCAAAGCCCTACAGGATTCACGGGACAAAGGAGGCCTAGCAATACCAGACTGGGAACTCTACTATAAGGCATCAGGATTGACCTGGATTAAAGAATGGATGGAACTGGACAACAAAAGAACTTTATATTTAGAAGGCTTTGACTTAATAAGAGGATGGCACGCTTTCCTATGGGACGGATCGGATAAACGACACATGTACTTCCAATGTCATATAATTCGAGCTTCATTATTCAAGATCTGGCAGGATATTAAGAGAACTCACTATACTAAAATACCAAAATGGTGGTCCCCGATGGAAGCATTGATATACCCGAACACTCTTGAAATAGGAAAAATGATGCGGTACCAAGACTTATTGAATCATGAAGGCGAACTTATCTCAAGACAGCAACTCCAAAACTCTGGCATAAATATTGATTGGTGGCCCTATACTCAAATACACTCAAGACACATAGCAGACAAAAAGCAATATGGAATCTCGAATAATTTGAACGAATTGGACAAGATTTTACAAGGCCCAGAACAAAAAATGATAACCAAATTATATAACTACTTGCTTAGATATAAATTATTGGAAGAAACAGTAAAAGAAAATATGATAAGATGGGCCAGGGACATAGGGCACAACATTCAATTGGCAAACTGGGAGAAATTGTGGAAACAGAACATCAAAATGACAAGAGCAATACCTACAAAGAAAATCTCATAAAAATGTTTTACAGATGGCACCTAGCACCAGCCAGATTAGCTAAAATATACCCGAACACCTCCCCACAGTGTTGGAAGTGCAAAACAAAAAAGGGGACATACTACCATGCCTGGTGGAAATGTACAAAGGCCCAACAATACTGGAAGGACACAAAGGAAATTATTGAAGAAATAATAAATCAACAAGTAGAAAACACTCCAGAATTCTTTTTATTTGGAATGATAACAACACAACACAACAAAGAGACAAAATACCTCATCATACACATTTTGACAGCAGCACAGTTACTGTTCGCGCAAAATTGGAAATCAGACCAACTCCCAACCAAAGACAAATTAATCTCAAAGATAACAGAATGTGCCGAAATGGATAGACTGACACTAGAACTCCAAGATAAAGAAGAAAGTGAATTCTATCTTGTGTGGCACCAGTGGTATCAATGGCTGGAAAAGAAAATCAATATAAATATAGATGAAAGAAAATAGGGTAGAAAAATTAAAATCGGAAATGAATAAAGAAGAGATGCAAGATTATTTCTAATCTAAAACACCTGAATTGACAATGTATCATGTATATATTAACTTATAAAGCAATATATATTCTGATGATGATCAAAACATATATGTAAAGTATGGTGTGGGTAGGTTGGTGGTGGGAATTCGTTTGTCTTTGTAATGTCTTTGTAGTTTTTGTATTGTCTTCATATCTCTGTTTAAAACTCAATAAAAAAAAAGACATACAGTAAGTAAACAATTTGCCAATATAGCTTCTCAAGAAATTGAATGTTCCTCAAACTGAACACACATGAAAACAGTTACACTTAAATGCATTGGTTCTGTTCATGAAAAATTAGATTTAATGTCAGAATTTGTTCCCTAAGCTCCACATTAATAGAGGAAGTTCCACAGTACTTCTTGAAAAGAATATTGTTTACTACTGTGAGTGGTAAACTTTATTATGATTATAAATGATAGGCATTAACGGATCATTAATCTATATAATAATCTTGAGTTTTCACAAAAGCAATTTAAAATTATCCTTATGAACCTCACTGACACTTTCTACCAGAAAATTGGTTGCTTTTGTTTATCCTTAATCTTAGCACAGTTGCATGCTTCAACTAATTAGCAGTTCAATTTCTCAACTCAATTGTTTAGATCATAGTTTTATATGTTTAAATTGATCGGCTTGTCAAGTTTAAAGTAAAGGTGTTCTTTATATTTTAATAGCTAAAATAGATAACCAAATGAAAATATATTTCAGTAACCTAGGAAGTTATGGGAAAAAATCATTTCATACAATGCCTAGATAATGTTCACAGATCGCTATTATTATAATCTAAGGAATTAATAATTGAAATTATTACTAATGAATGCCACTATGAAAGATGAGTTCATGCAGAAGGAAGATCCAATTACATTATTTTCAGAAAACAAATTGTGTGTGTCAATGTATGTAAGTAGAAACAGAAGTCTAAATCCAACAAGCCAATATGCAAACCCACCAGTCAAGTGACTAACTTTCTATCTTTTTGCTATTTATCAACTCTCAATAACAATAAAATAACAAATGAAGAAAATATTCAGAACAAACAGAACCTGTTCAGTAAAACAGAAGGAATAAACTCTTTATATCATACATATTTATATTAGGTATAAAAAGGCATAAGGTTATACCTTATATTAAGTAAGAAAATCAATCAATCTATCTATCTCTGTTAGTACTTTTTTTTCCATTGATCAATTTTATTAAAAGGTGCCATCACAGGACCTGTTTTTAAGCGTAGACTAACCCAGCTTTCCACCTACAATGCTTTCAAGAAATATTCCAAAAATTGTATTGCTTTCTTTTAAAGTATTGTTACTGTGTTTTTAATGTTGGGGGGGGGTAGTTTCTTATAAATTGTTTTGTAGAATTATGTTTTATTGGTTTTATTTTTTGCTAGGATGGAACTGCCTCTTTCTAAGATACTAAATGTGTGTGTTTCTATGTATTTATCCATATGTATGGTGTATGCCCATTTATATATTGCATGAACAAAACAACTTTTTTTTAAAAAAATAAGAGGGCCAAAATAAAGGGAAAGTACAGAATTATATGAAAATTGCATCCAATTACAATGCAGGAAAGAAAATTCAGAAAATCAGTGATTTGGCATCATGCACTTATTTCTTCCTTCAAGGATATAGACATATCCAATATTTCTTAAATGCCATACTGGTAGGCTTGCTGAGCTACAAGATGTCTGCAATTTATCAAATGTTTTAGATAACTCTTATGGCTGGGCTGTCACTATGGCAACTCACTTGGTTCATGCAGAAGCACCTGGTCGTTCAAGTAGCTCTCTTTTACACACTTTTTAAACAATCAGTATGAAAGTGCATGTTGCTGTCGTGTTAATTTGTGATTAACCTAGTTCTAAGAAATGGTATAATGTTTATGAAGTGTATATAGATTATATTTGTATTAACTGAATAATTTAACAAAAATAATAAACAAATGAGAAAAAACTTTAGCAATCATGTCTATGGAGATTCTCAGTCATCAAAGTCATGGTTGAAAAAGCACTTTTGGGATTTTAGCAATCATATTTTCTTGAACTATAAATATTATTTTATTATTTTTTTATAGATATATGTATTTGGTAGATTAGTAGATATTATGTTACATAGATGTTCTCAATGTATCCTTCAGAGTATTATTATTCATAAAATAAACAGTATATATCAGATTATGAGATCAAAAGTAAATAAAATTTAATTAATATTGACTCATCCTTATACAAAATAATGCATTTTGAAAAATTTTCCCTCCCCTTTGGAAAGATTTATTTATTTATCTATTTTTAGAAAAGCAATGATAAATTATGCTTCTTTTTTAGTCATTTAGACCCTCCCAGAAACTGCAATCCCAGCTATGGCTTTTAAAAAAATACAAGCAAGTTAAATGTTTATGGACCATTTAGTCAGAACTGAAGAAGCTTTTGAATGAGAAGTGAAATGTTTTCAAGGAAAAAAACCCAAGAACATCCAGTTGCCTTTTGAAAAAGCACCTTTGGTAGAAGCAAACTATAAACAGTGAAATACTGCAGATGTACCATTTGCAAATATTACAATTTCCTGCACATACTTTATTTATTTTATTTTATTTTATTATTTCATTTCATTTCTTTTCTTTTAATTAATTAAATGCCACCCATCTTGCTATGGAGAGGAAAGCAGTAATGCCAGATTATAATATGAATAATAATAACCAGAACACACACATATCAAAGCACAGTTTGGCAGTGACTCAGGCTTGAATACAGTAGAGCCAAAATAGAAATTTGCAATTTGACAGTAAATATTATATGAAATTTCTGATAATTCATTTAATCCAATTATGTGAAAGAATAAGTGACTGAACAGGGGAAATAAACTTTTTAAAAAATATATGATTGCAACTTCAAAACATGTGCTTATTCATGTTTTGATTTCAAGTACTTTCCCTCACCCCAAGTAACTAAAAAGTAATAACATTGACTTTAAAAAAGTGTGTTTAAGTTCTCTTAAGACAACTCCCCCATTATCTATTCTACAAAATGCTACTGTGTATGCATTATTTAATTGGCAGTTCTGGAGAGGAGAGTCAAATCATTTATTTATTATTTATATTGAATTTTGCTTCTGAGTGATACACAACTAAAACAAAAAAGCTAACCATTCAACATAATTCAAACCAACTATTAAAAACCAGTTAAAACTTAAAAAAATAACCTGCAATAATGAAAAGAGAGCAGGGGATTTATTCTAAACCTATATACGAAGTAGCCATTGAAGGTTCCCAATTGTTGGAAAATATAACCATCTGGTTCAGTTCCAAGCTGGGAGAAAGACACTGAAAACATGGAGGCTGATTGGAAAGATGGTGTAATGATGAACAGAACCATCAGCATTTATGGTTCTGGTGCAGCTGACAAAAATGGAGTTGAGAATGGGGGGGGAGGTTTATACCTTCTTTGGGCTTTGTATTTCTGTGCAAGAACATGTCCTTTAATATTCTATTGGCTGTTGTCAGATTCCTATGGGGCCATAGGAATTGGGTTCCTATAGGGTTATATAGGGTCATAGCTGGCTCTATAGGCAAGATAGCAAATGCAAATCCTAGGTGTGTCTGAGCTAATGTGGTCAGCCTCTGTCTTATTGTTTATCTGAGCTTCCAGGTGGAGTTTGGACTGCTCTGGGGGTGGTGCAATGAAGGGGCTTCTTAAAGGGAGTTGGGCAATTCCTATTGCGTCTAATGACTTTTGTTCTGTGTTGGATCTTGTGTGAGGAGTTGCTTCTAATCCTACTATTCTGCCTTTGTTTCAAAATATCCTGTCTTGAATGGATTACCAAATCTGCATTTCTAAAAGTTGCCTTCCCAGTTTCTTCTTGGGGGCAGGGAGACTGGGGCTGCTTCCTGCCTCTAAAAACATGTTTCTCCATTTCTCATTTAGGGAAATATAATATTCTGCCTTTTTTAATATTCCTCAAAAATTTCATTCTTCTGGGGGGTGGGGGGAACTTCCCACACCATGCTTCAGTGGGATTCTCAGGCCAACAGGATTGGAGCTAATCTCGCTTTACTAAAATTTTATATTATTATATATTAAAACAAATCTTAAGTAATGAAAGCAGGTAATAATAATAATTCTATGTATTAGTTTAGCTGAAATTTTAAAACCTACCAGTTTTCTCCTCTTAGGTTCTTAGAAGAATCTTTCCTTTAATAAGTTTAAAATCCACTGTTTATAGTAGAAATTAGGCTTTTCTTACCTTTACAGTATCAAAGAAACTTTTCTTATGTTGGAAGAAATATCCTTCTGGGTTCTGCTCCAAGTGGGGGAAAAGACACTGGAAACATGGAGACTGCTTGGAAAGATGGTTTAATGGTGGACAGGATCACATGGTTTGAGTTCCTGAGCAGAAAAGGGGAGAGATACAACGAGTTCCCGGGTTTTTGTGTTCTCTCTGCCTTTGAATTTCCTGGGCCTCCGAAAGAGTATCCTGATTGGTTGTCAGACTCCCAGGGGGTGGGGGTCTTAGCTAGCCTTGCTGGCTGATGTAATCTTCCCAGGTGCCATGTGGTGAGTTTCTGTCCTAGATGGGTCCCATTGTGTTGCAGATGAAGGTCCATTGACAAAGATTGAGTTTCTGCCTCTGGCCCATTAACAAAGGGAGGGAGGGAGGAAGGTGGGAGCTGCTTTGTCTTTAAAACATGTTTCTCCATTTCTCATCCAGGGAAATATAATATTCTGCCTTTTTAATATTTCCTAAAATATTTCGTTCTTCCAGGAAAGGGGTGAGTGCTAACTTCCTACATTTAAAGGAATGCTAACTCAAAGTAGTGTTCTGAAATCTAATTTAATTAGTTTGGCAACTGGTTCAGAACATTTTTTTCTATAGAAGAAAAGTGTTGAGTGATCAAAATTGAAAAAAAGTTGATTTTCATGAAAAAATATTTATTTTTATGACGACACCCAGCTGTACATCTCCACCCCGGACCACCCCAACAATGCCCTTGAAGTGATGTCCCGGTGCCTGGAGGCCATACGGATCTGGATGGGGAGGAACAGGCTCAGGCTCAACCCATCCAAGATTGAGTGGCTGTGGTTTCCGACGTCCCGATATAGTCAGCTGGTGCCATCGCTGACTATTGGGGGCGAATCATTGGCCCCCATGGAAAGGGCTCACAACTTGGGCGTCCTCCTGGATTCACGGCTGTCTCTAGAAGAGCACTTGACGGCTGTGACCGGGAGGATTTTTCATCAGGTTTGCCTGATCCGCCAGTTGCGTCCATTTCTAGATCGGGACTCCCTACACACGGTCAGTCATGCCCTCGTCACCTCTCGTCTGGACTATTGTAACGCTCTCTACATGGGGCTCCCCTTGAGGTGCACTCGGAGGCTCCAACTGGCGCAGAGTGCGGCCGCACGGGTGGTTATGGGAGCAACGTGGAGCTCCCATGTAACACCTCTCCTGCGCGAGCTGCACTGGCTCCCGGTGGTCTTCCGAGTCCGCTTCAAGGTTCTGGTTACCACCTTTAAAGCGCTCCATGGCTTAGGACCTGGTTATCTACGGGACCGCCTGCTACCACCAATAGCCTCCCACCGGCCAGTACGCTCCCATAGAGAGGGGCTCCTCCGGGTGCCGTCGGCCAAACAATGTCGACTGGTGGCCCCTAGGGGGAGAGCCTTCTCTGTGGGGGCACCTACAATCTGGAACGAGCTCCCCCCCCAGAGATACGGAGGATCCCGGATCTGCGCACCTTCCGTCGCGCGCTTAAAACGTTTTTATTTCATCAAGCTGGCCTGGCCTAAATCTTCTCCCTTTTAAAATTTTTAAATTTAAATTTTAAACACTAATTTTAATTTGTTTAATTATGGGATATTTTTAAAATTTAGCCAAATTGTTTAATCTGTTTTAATCTATTTTAAATTTTGTATCTCTGTTGTTTTATCTTTTGGCTGTTCACCACCCTGAGTCCTTCGGGAGAAGGGCGGTATAGAAATTTAATAAAATAAAAAAAATAATAAATAAAAATAAATTACTTTCTTACAAAGTTCATGCAGATAACCAAATCTGAATTTCTCATAAGTGAGAAGTAAAACATGTTTTGCTTATTAGTTTTTCCTTTCTTGGTTTTATTTCCAAAATCACGGTTTTGATAGATTAGAGCCCCTGTTGTTTTGAATGTGAAAATTGTATCTATTTTCACATACTAGGCTTAGTTTTTCTTTTAAAAATGATTTATATGTAGTTGTACTTGGTTTATCTGCATGTTTAATTTTATTTTAATCACTTCATTCTCCTGATTTTTCACTGTATCAAATGAAGTGCATTTCATAATGCTGTGCTCAATGGTTTTCTATTTTAAAAATGTGCCATCTATTGTTCCTACTGATGCACCTTGTTCCTGTTACAAGATGTGAAAGAAGAGTTTACAAAAGTGGAGAGAAAAACTCCTTTAGAAGTACATGTCAAATTGAGTTCAACGTGTTTGTAATTCTTGCCTGCTGAATCTGTAAGTTTGGGGGATGAATACAAGTTTTAGTTGGTAAATTGAGAAATTTAATGAGTTGTAGGAGGAGAGAATGTATGCCATCCATCCGTCAAATGTTCTCAATTTTTTTTCCAGTACTACTGGGGTGGGAAAAAAACTAATTATATTTATGCCTGAGGTGGAATGGCAAGTGACATACAGACATCTATGTTTACAGGCATCCCACTCCCGTTTTTCTTTTACCACTTCTCCCTTAAAAATGGATTCCACTGAGCATCTTATTATAGAAGAATCATGCTAGAAAAGACATTCAAAATACAGTGTATTCTTATTTGACCATTGAATTAAGTAATTACTTATATTACTGGATTCAATCTTGCTTATCCAATAGGTATTAATGTTTTAATCAAGTTCTGTTTATTAAGCATTTTATTTTGATGTTGTAACTGAAAACTGGAAAATAGGAAATTGTCCAGGATTGTTAAAAGGAATTGGCAGCTAAAATATTCTGAGAAAAAATAATTCCATTAAAAAATCCTGACTAACTAACCAGCAGGTCGTGTTTCTCACAAGTTCTTCAACAGTCTCTTCCTTGAAATATTATTGTTGGTAGTCGTGAAGTTGTATCCGACCCATCCTGACCCCATGGACAACATTCCTCCAGGCCTTCCTGTCCTCTACCATCCCCTGGAATCCATTTATTATCACAGAGATTGCTTCAGTGACTCCATCCAGCCACCTTATTCTCTGTCATCCCATTCTTCTTTTGCCCTCAATCGTTCCCAGCATTAGGCTCTTCTCCAGTGAATCCTTCCTTCTCATTATGTGGCCAAAGTATTTGAGTTTCATCTTCATGATCTGGCCATCTAAAGAGCAGTCAGGGTTGATCTCCTCTAGTTTGATCGCCTTGCAGTCCAAGGGACTCACAGGAGTCTTCTCCAGCACCATAGTTCAAAGGCCTCAATTCTTTGGTGCTCAGCCTTCCTTATGGTCCAACTTTCACAGCCATACACTGCAACTGGGAAAACCATAGCTTTGAAATATAGCTTAAGCAAATAAACCATAGCTAAAACTCACAATCATATTAATTTGTATAACAGAATGTTATGAAGGCCAGAATATAGAATAAAACAAATAAACATTTCCCTGAAATGAACCCTTTTGCCTTTGCTATACAATTACACAAATGACAAGGAACTAGTTGATAGAATTGGTTGCATTTGCATTGATTAGGTTTTAAATTCTTGCTTAGAATTGTGTGGTTCTTTGTGCTTACTGACTCGGTTGTTTGTTTGTAGACATTTCATTGCCCAACTGAATAACATCACCACTGAGTTAGTGTAGGATTTAATCCCTATATATATATAGCCCTTTGCTAAAAATGCTTGAGGGGGATTCTTACTCCCTATCCTAGGTTCTTTCTTCTCCCATATTGTTAGGCTGTTATTCCAGAGTTGCTTTTCCTCTTTTTCTTTTCAGTTTGTCCTATACCTTCTATCTCTGAAACCTATTTCCTGCATTTTGAAATCTGCCCAATTTAACATTTCAACTGTGGCATTCTCTTTTCCACATCCCAATATGATTGTGAAGTCTTTTCGGACTAGTTTAGAAATCTACTGTACATATATCAACAGGAAAGAACCTATTATGACTGACCACACATTTATTTGCCCATGTTCTGTTTTGAGAAGACTTCTAACTTATTTATCAACACGAATATTAAATATATGCCTGAAATTCTAATCACATTATCAAGTTGTGATTGCTTGTATTTTATTTTGTAAATGGTCTTAAAAAGGCTTTTTAACTTTAATAATGGAGGAGGAGGAGGAGGAGGAGGAGGAGGAGGAGGAGGAGGAGGAGGAGGAGGAGGAGGAGGAGAAGAAGAAGAAGAAGAAGAAGAAGAAGAAGAAGAAGAAGAAGAAGAAGAAGAAGAAGAAGAAGAAGAAGAAGAAGAAGAAGAAGAAGAGGAGAAGGAGGAGGAAGAGTTTGATGACCTACTACATCTTTCATTAGCATTATGTTGGGTTGAAGGCTGAGGTATAAAATAACTCTGACAAAGCTTCTGGTTTAATTGTTAAGAAGTTAAATATTTGATCATAAAATGTTTTTAGAAAGCACTGGAAATATGAAACAACTTGTTTTATACTTATTAAAACAGAACAAAATGCAAAATCTGTGAATTGTATAATAATATGACTTTAAGCTTTGATTTTTATGAAAGTAACAAGCTACATATTTTCAATAGTTTCATTTGAGTATTCTAATCCCCGTGCAATTTAACTATATAAGGAATAATAGAGATAAGTGCACTAGCTCTAACAATTAACTAGAATTCTTATCTCCTAAATACAAAGTACCTTGAACTGCATAAATGCAGGAAGCTTCACAATGCAAAATATTTTTTATAAAATTGAGGAATACTATTAATTTATACAATCCCAGTGGAGGGGAAAACATTTGTCTGTGTTATCTCTTCTCTAACAATTCAAAGATCAGAATACCAAATAAACTTAAAATGACCAGTTTTTGTATTACAACTTTGTTATTTGTCACTGTGACTATTTTTGGTCAATTTAAAATTAGAAGACTCAATTTGATTCTTTCCACAATAATTATTGTTATTAGAAATCAAAATAGCTATATTGTCTTCCAAAACTGACAGACAATACATGTAACTATGGCACTAGGGCCTTGTTGAAGACTGTTTATTATTGGTTAAGAATAATCGAGATGGAGGAAGGGAGGTTACCAAAATTAGCACTAATGGAGCAGATTATGTCAAGTAATAAAAATAATTGGTTATCAAGAGTTCTGAAGCAGGTATCTAGCTCTGGTATTCCTTTAAATTGGCAGCAGTACGATCATAGGCAGATCCAAAATTGGATTGCACAGAGATTTAAGGACATAAGTATCCAATCGGATATTGCATAGGTGACAGCAGTAAAAGTTTGCCCCTGGTTATCAGCCAATAAACAATTTTTTTAAAATAGAAAAATATTTAACTGTGCCTTTATTTCCTGTCATAAGGAGATTTTTTACGAAATTGAGATTAGACCAACTTCAAACAAACATGCTTTGGGATAGGCATAAGGGTATCCCTGTAAGAGAAAGAGTCTGTTTATGTGGGACGGGGGAAGTTGAAACAACGTCCCATGTAATTTTTGATTGCCCCCTATACTCAGATTTGAGGGAACATCAACTGGGCAGGATCTTTTATACCAGCACCCCTAAGTCTAAAGAGCACTTCTTGCAACATTGTCTGTTAGGTTCTAACTTGCAGTTGGTGAAATGGATTGCCAAATTTGCAGTAAAGTTGATGGAAAAAAGGACAAAGTTGGTGCAGCAGAATGTGGTAGATTGTAGGAAAGATCATTTGATCTAATAATGTAATTTTAATAGTAGTTTTAAGACTGATTGGGTAGATGCAGGGGTGACATTATAACATAATTTTAATCATATTTAAATTGTATCTCAAATAATAGTATTTTATTCCGATTTCATTTTAGATCGTATTTTATTCTAATTGCATTTTTAATCGTGTGTTATTCCAATTTTATTTAAATTGTTTTACCAAACTTTTGTAATGATTTATTTCTGGAACTCTGCACTTTGATATGGCCCAAGGGCTAATCAATAAATAAATTCATTCATTCACATGTAACTATTAGAATTCTTCTTGAAGTTATGCAAGTTATAAACTATGATCCACATGGTAGCCTGAAGATATTCAACTGAAACTGGAATATAATCTAATTTTAGAAAGAAAGGTTAAAATATATTTATACTTAAAACTGCTGTAAATAATATCGGAAGCCAGTTCTTACTAGCTCTGGTCATCACAGGTTGTTATTAAGATATGCAAATACATGTTCAAATATGCAACAATCATATTTAATATGATAATTTGTGAAATTCTGGGTTCATACATTAAACAAAACATTATGTTTGCCCCAATACACTATCAGATAAATATTTTTTTTAAAAAAATATGGTTCATTAAGATACAGTTTTACCTACTGTATAGTTTTACCTATAGTTTTAATGCACCATATGTTTCGGTGTATAAGACCCCTCCCCCCAAAAAAGTGGGTGGAAATGTCTCTGTATGTTATACAGTGAATGATGCCAAAGCCCTGCCCACCTGCCAGCCCCCACCCTTCAGCCTCTGCCTTCCAGCAATTTACCTCGTTGCAGCAAATAGCAAACAGCCTGGTCAGGTTTAGCACAAGCAGCTGATTGGTGGTTGGGTTGGCCTATCAGCTGTTCCAGGTTGCAGGGATCCTCACCTCCCATCACTGCCATCACCACCCATTGCTGCCTTCGTGCACCCCATTTTCAGCTTCCACACACCCCATTTTTGGTCTCTGCACATCCCATATTTGGCCCTTTCCCGGCAGCAAGGATAGGTGGTGGCAGGGATGGGCAGTGATGGTGGTGATGTGAGGTGGTGATCCCTGCAGCCTAGAACAGCTGGTAGGTGGTTCCTCCCCAAAGCTAGGTGTGTTTTATACTTCGGAGCATCTTATAGTCCAAAAAATATGGTAATTTCCTTTAAAATGATCACAACTTCCTCTGATACAATATCATTTGCATATTTTTTAAGGATTATCAATAGAATCTTAATTCCTTGGAAATTTACCTTAGTGTTGTAATGTAGCATGTTTTCTGATGACTGACATTTATGTCTGTGAATATGAAATTACTCTAAACCATTAGATAAAATCCCATGGGCCCTACATCTGTCAACTTTTGAAATGGTGTTGGTCGAAACTATGCTGACCTATGCTCAGTTTCAAAGTTGCCACACTTGGGGGGAGGGAAATTGGGGCAGCATGAAGGGGGGCTGAGGAATGAACCAAGGGTATTGTGGGGTGTGGTGCCTTACCTAATTGAACTTAACGGCAGCCAGAACCAGCATGGGGATCAAGGGCGGAACGCTGGACACCTGCTGAGACTGGACGGAGGGAGGAGTTCCCAATGATTGACCTGCATGACACAGGACACCTGGAGGGGCGGGGAGTTCTGAGCCCTTTTATGTCGATGAAGTGTGGAAGTCCCACAGAGCTAGCTTTACCTAACTCAGTGCCGAGGCTATGTACTCAATAAAGGGGCTTTTAAATCTGGTCAAGGCATCAGAGTTCTGATTCAATTGGGTGCATTACTCAGAATTTGACAAATTCTTACTTTTAGAAAATAACTTCAATGACCTATGCCTATATGTTTCTTGACTTTAGTGGTGAATAGTACTAGCAACATAGCTACCATAATAAACATTCTTTGTCTAAGATTTTGATTTGATTTATTTTGATCAATATTGGAAAACATTTTGGGATTTAAGAATCTTTTATTAGATAGTTATAACATATGTCCTACCTAAGACAGAAAAGGAATCAACTTTAGTAACTACAGTTTTTATATTTTTCATCTGTTAGACTACAGAAGAAAAATAATAGATAAATTAAATTGAAAGAAAGGAGATTGTCTATGCATCCAAACAG
This sequence comes from Pituophis catenifer annectens, assembly GCF_029215685.1. NCBI lineage: Eukaryota > Metazoa > Chordata > Lepidosauria > Squamata > Colubridae > Pituophis > Pituophis catenifer. The sequence goes on from NW_027256888.1 coordinate 49,838,379, forward strand.
AAAAAGAAAAGATAAAGAACACTATAAAATAAGTCTAAACTGATTAGAAAACATTGCTGAACATGTAATGAGAAAAAAAGGGGGGGATCAGATGAAGCCAATTCTGTTTTGACTGAATATCTTGTTTAATCAGCATTTTGCTTTTTCTAGTAAAGTAACAAAATTATCAGGAGTGGGGCATTTGGTGATTTAATGGATAGTTTATAGTGCTTTTATGCTGTAATTTAAAATTCATAGGATTATTTTTTCTCAGATTCATAGGTCATATGAAAACACTATAAATAGGTAAAACCTATTAAGTTGTCATGACAAAATTATTGTTATATATTTATTAAGTTTTAAAAGCCACTCCGCTCCAAAGATAGAGGAAAGATAATTTAAAATTCAACTGTATAAAGCAATTAAATAAAGCTATAAAATACAGAATATGATATTAAATTAACATTGATCCCAACTCACTGTACCCAGACTAAAAAAAACCAACACAAGCAACAGAGATTTAACATTGACTGCATTTTAACATTAATGTGATGCTAACAATACTCACCTTTACTACATAAGGACACATATATTCTATCTGAACGTTGTTGGGAGGAGCTATTTAAGTGTGTTCCTGGAGACAAAGAATATAACTAGTGAAACAGGTCTTTGTAATTTAAACGGAAAGTGTTTATTTTAAAAAAAGGGGGGGGCGGAGAGTTTACACTTACTCATTATCTTTTTAAAAAAAGATATTGAGGCAATATAGGTGATGTCCAGCTTCTAGATTACCCTATTCTATTCCTTAGAGTCAGAAATAAAATGTGTGGGAAGACAGAGGCAGAAAGGAAGTATTTTATTCCCCCCCACACACACACATTTTTGAACTGTCCAACTCAGAGTATATTAAGTTTAGCAATTTTTAGTCCTCATACTGGGAACAGGGTTGTTGGTTTTTTGCTTTCTAAATTTCATTTCAAGTCCAGTGTTATTATCAGTCTAGACCAAATTTCATAGTTGTAAGAATTAAAAACAGGCTCTGCAATGTAGACACATCATCACTTATACCTATGGTTTAAAGAGTAAAACCCCTACAATCTGTTTGAAACTAAACAAGTATTTATCTATGTTTGGATTTTTCAGATAAATTGCAAATATTAAGTCAACATCCAGCTTGAGTATCCAAATAAAAGTACAGGACCTTTTTGTTTCTGAAAAGCTTACTGCTTATTGAATACATTGCATAGTAATGTTGAGATAAAACTAACTCTCGATACTCAGGCATCAGTTCATAGTATTAAACAAAGATTTTCCCAGCAAAACCACAAGGCTTCCATGTTGGCCAAGTAAACAAGTTCTCTTTGTTATGGGAACTATCTGTCTCAACTTCACACTTGTCAAGACATCCTTGAAAAGTTTTCAGACTCTCACAAGCTTCAGTGGAGCTGTAAAAGTTTTGTTTCATTAGTTAACCCATTCGTAATCAGCACCTCCCCACCCTTACTCTAATGGCAAGTTGAAACAAAGAGGCACATAGCTGCCAAAGTTTCACTCTTGACAATGGGTTTCAGCACGCCAGCCTTAAATTATCAATCACTATAGCCTTACATTATACTACAGCATTTCACCTTTAAGCCATTGCATCACTGCCAATTCCACATATCTAGAAAAATCATGTCTAATCATCATCACTATCATCATCATCATCATCATGATCATCATCATCACAATTCCACAATACTTGTACAGAAAACATTGGTAAATTCCAATATAGAAACTAATTTCATTATGAAATTCCAACCCAATAAACACTGGGGAAATAGATACTTGAAAAATATAACATGTGAAACTGGTTGTTGATAATTTAATTGTCATCTCTATCATATTTATCTTCCGAGGGTGGTTCAACTTCAGAATGCAAAAGTGGTGATGGGAATGTACTAAACAGCCCGCGTCTGGGGTAGAACAGGAAATGTCTCAGTTCCTTTCTTTTCCAAAACACGAAGTGTCTTAAGTGGGAAAGAAAGTAAGTGGAAAAACAACTCATAATCTATAAGTGTAAATAATCCATAGTCCATAGGACTGTGAATAAAAAAATTAGATTATAGGTGGACCAAACAAGATATGATAGATATAGGATAGATAGATAGATAGATAGATAGATAGATAGATAGATAGATAGATAGATAGATAGATAGAGAGATAGGAAGGTAGGTAGGTAGAGATAGACAGACAGAGAGAGAGGTAGTAGGTAGGTAGAGGGAGAGATAGATAGATAGATAGATAGATAGATAGATAGATAGATAGATAGACAGAGAGAGAGAGATAGGAAGGTAGGTAGGTAGAGATAGATAGACAGACAGAGAGAGAGGTAGTAGGTATGTAGGTAGGTAGGTAGAGGGGGAGAGAGAGAGAGACAGAGAGAGAGACAGAGACAGAGACAGAGACACAGAGAGGGGTAGGTAAGTAGAGGGAGAGATAGATAGATAGATAGATAGATAGATAGATAGATAGATAGATAGATAGATAGATAGACAGAGATAGATAGATAGATAGATAGATAGATAGATAGATAGATAGATAGATAGACAGACAGATATAGATAGATGATGACAGACATCGATCGATCGATCGATCGATCGATAGATATAGGGACGGAGGGAGGGAGGGAGGGAGGGAGAGAAATAGATAGATAGACAGATAGATGCATATAAGGAACAAAGAAGATATTTGAATAATTAGAATATAAGGACAATAGAACAAAGTAATAGATTTAAGAAAATAAGGATGGAGTCATATAAATGGAGTCATATAAATTTAAGATGATTATATAGAATGGTTATATATAAATGGAAACTAACAAAATTAAATAGAATAAACATAGGCTTATCAGTGTTCAATGTTCCATGAAAACATGTATTTCATAGTTAAGCAATAAATACTCATTCTTGAGTACAAATTCCTATCCTATCTGAGTATTTTACATTAACTTCAAAAGAACTTGTGGCATTTATTGTCTGAATAGATAAACATTTTGCAGTATTAATGGATAAATTAGAGATTGTTGCAAATTGTCACATAATATTTCCCCTCCACATGCTTTGGAAATGGATGTCTTTATTCTTACACAATATATGAAATGTGAATAATTTGCAGTGTCAGCAGTTAATGTCATATACATTTTGAATGTATGCTTTCTACACTGTGGTCTCTCACATTTCTGAATGTTTACATTTAAATTTAATAATGGAATAATACTTTTAGCTACTTTGCAATTAAAAGTGTGTGTATGTTTTAAAATGTTTCTCATTTCGGTATATTTATAAATTTGCTCTTTATATCAAATTCATCATTCAATGCCTTTTAACTGGAGTTTTAAGCATCTCACTTCTAACACTATATATATATATATATATATATATATATATATATATATATATATATATATATATATATATATATATATTAAAAAAAATCTACTGGTATCTCCCACACACAGTCAATAAGGTCTCCGGGGGATTTTCTCATCATATCGTACTGCCTTCTTAAACACATTGTAATTCAAAATGCAATCCTCAGATAATCAGATGAGCAAAAAATTCCAACTCTGTTACTGCTTTGATGGCTCTTTGCCATAGAACATTCACCTGAATCCCTTATGCCTCCTCAAGAAAACAGAGAGTGGAAAATTCTATTAGCTCCCTCAACTATTAAGAAACTAACCTGCTGCACCTTGACTGTCCTATAACTTACAGAAAAATATTAATATTCTGGCAACATAAATTTAAGCTGGTGCAGCAAAATCATCTCTCAATTGAAATTGCTGTGTTCTGATTGCCAGCAAAAAATCTACGGGGATATCAAAATAGAATATCCTTTTTCAGTCTACAGGATAGGAGGCTGAAGAGTTCTAATTTCTTATAAACACACTAAAATCTCTCTCTGTCTCTCTCTCTCTGTCTCTCTCTCTATATATATATAGGAAAGTTGTCCCTGTAAATCTGATAGTGCAAACCTGGTATCATTTTGCATTTCCTAACTTCTATCTAGATACTTCTATCTAGAAATATCTAGAATTCTACACTATACTATATTTTGTTAGCTCATGCTTTGGGATCATAGGAGATGTTTGAAAGCAGAATTGGCTTCCTCTGATGGAACGATTATGCTAATAAGATGAAGACTCAATTTTCCTGCATTTTAATTTTTCTAAAAAAGTGTGTATATCTATTTTAGAGCTTCATAATTTATTCTCATATCCAGTTGGGACCATAGTGGCCCTTTTAGTTTTGTACAATTGTGCATGTACCGCCTCCTGTTTTAGACTCTGAAGCTCTCAGCTAAAACTACACATTCTATATATAACATACAACAAATGGCAACAATAGGCCTGTTTATGGCTTTCTGAGAGCCTGATATGGGGGTTGAACATTAAATCTAGGGCAGGTTATCTTCCAATACCATCAATTTGTAGCTGTGAATAGATTCACTTTGCTCTCCCATCTCACTGATGGAACTATGTGGAGAGACAAAGCTTGTTCATTTATCCCATACTAGATGCCAGTCTATCCCTGGTAACTGAAAGATGTAACTGAGTTCTTGGACCACATAACTTCTAAGTGGCTTCTCTCTGTTGATGCTGAAATTCATCATGGTTTTCTGAAAAGCTTTCAAAAGTGAAGTGACAGAGTGATATCTAGAGCACTATTGAGGAAGACAAAGAATGAATTGAGCCAAACATGAATAAGAGCACTTAGAGGCCTACATCATAGTGATGAGAGAGAAAAAAAACCCTCTGTTGTAATTTCTCCAGGCTTAATATGTTCACCATGGCTGTTTTGTTCAGGTTGACCCATTTGTGTTCTTGCAACTCTATTTAGGATTATCTGTTCTATGCTGGGGAGGTATGGGTTCTAATAGCATTTACCTTGGTCTTTTCTGTAGCCACATCACACTTTTTGCTTATGTTCAGTTTGTCATCAGCTTCAGTAAGCTATTCCAAAATTCTTTTTGCAAGGCCTTTCACTAAACCAAGTAGTAATCATGATGTTGATACATTGATGATAGTGATTTAATTATCATTTTCTTTTTTTTTTTATTGAAAAAGTTTTTCGAATACAAGTTTTTCCCCCTTTTCCTCCCTTCTTCCCTAACCCCCCCTCACCACCCATCCCCCCCTGTGACTTCTTCTTCACAACAATAAACTAATTCATAATTAATTACATAATATTTTACCATGCCCTTACTCACTCCTCAAAATACTGACCCTTAGCATAGTATTCTTATAACTCCGCTTTTCTCCGCTTTTCACAATCTACCCTTTTTCTCCTCCCCCAAACTTATAAAATATTATTATTATTACAACAACATAACCTTTACTTTTATATATATTAATTTAACATTTCAAAGCAGCCTTCTCCAAATTTAACATTTATTCAGTTCTATCCAATTCTTCCACTTCCCGAAATATATAACTTAAAAATCCTTTTTCTTAAACTAATCAATCACTAAACTAACCTATTTCAACCCAGTTTCCTGCAAGATTACCATGCACTACAATTCTAAATATAATCCACTGCCCACTCTGCTAAAATATACATATGTCTATATATACATTCCATTTTATAAAAAAAAGAAAAGACAATAACTTTAAATTTATAATTCATTTAGTATCTTCTTTGATGTCTTTCCACTAGATTGTTAAATCCGTCATCCATAATAGGGTAACATAGCATCCTGGTGCAACAGTTTATTCAAAATCTTCAGTCATCTTCTGCCCCCATCAATAATGAATATCCTCATGTATATATAAAAGTAAAAACAACCACCCGAGTGACATTATAATTATATTCCATATAGTTGTAATTGTGGTTTTCATCAGGATTATAAATCCCCATCATCTTAGTGGGTAACAGCCAGATCTTCTGCATGCCCCAGCATGACTCTCTTGCCTTGTAACTCAAAATAGATATAATATATTTATCGGTAAAAGAAATCCAAAATAGATAGTTCAAATCCAACAATGTAAGGCTCTTTCCACATCCCAAAATCACGGCATTGCAGAGATCTGCCACTTTCCTCAAGATAATATTAAACAATAATTCGCCTCCAATATCTTTTCACATATTCATTTATTTTTTTTTTAAAATCCCTGGCTTCACTGTTGCTTGGTTTAGAAACTACTATTTCTACGAGATCTGTTTCTTTTCTTTTTCTTTTGCGGGTTGCATTTCCATCCAGATTTCCTTCCTACAAGTTGTGTATCAGCTGTTCGGTTGTCATTCTGCTTTGTAGATTGATCTTGTTGGTTTTGTTTTATTATCTCATATGTCTTATCCATCACTTGTATATCAACTAATTGATTTGCGCACTTGTCTGTAGATTGATAGTTCATCACATTAGAATCAGATGACACTGCTCTCAAATTTATAGACAGTCCAGCTGGGGTATCCAAAGAGTCCAAAGACAGTTTATCTACCACAGCCTCTGTAATTTGATGTTTTCCCTTTATTTCCAACTCCTTTTGCTTGTCCTGTGTTATGCCTAAAGATGTTAAGTTTATTTTTAAAAATTTTTGATAAAATTCTTCCGCTTTTTCGACAGTATTCAGTTGGTATCTTACTCCTTGGTATCTCAATGTTAAACCAACTGGGACGTCCCACCTAAATAGAATATTCCTTTTTTTTAACTCATTCACTAGAAAACCAAATTTCTTCCTCTCCATTAACATCTTGGGCGGGAGTTCCTTAAAAATCCAAATCTTTCTTCCACGAAATTGCAAAGCAGAATCATAAGAATTCTGGACAATATTATTTCTAATTTCTTTGTCTGTAAAATAAATCACCACATCTCTAGGCAATTGCCTTTGTTTTGCCAACCAGGAGTTTATTCTATAAATTCTGTCAATCCTGCAAAACACTTCATCAGGTTGAACCTTTAAAATCCCAGCTTTGCGCAGTGGCAGTATCGTAGCCAATGAGGTTTATCCGAGGCGCGATTATTGCTAATTGAAAACTTTTCCCAATACCCCGCCATGACGACTTGAAATATAGTCGGCATTGGCAATTTTTGACAATTATCATTTTCTTGATAATTTTCTTTAGTGAAACAGCATCAGAATGTGAATTATGCAACAAGGGTGCATTCATATAAACTGGCTACTTTTTAATAACATGTATTGAATAGGCCTGCATACACCTTCAAAAAGGTTTCATTATCTTGAAGAATGATGTAAAATGACCCTACCAGATTATTAGTACACTTCCCCTTTAAAAACAAGATGGTTGCATTGTTTTCGACTACTGCACTTTCAAAGCTTCTTTTACATCTTCAGTCAGCATATTTATTAACCAGAAGTGCAACTATATAGGCTTCATTGGAAAAGCCAGATGAGGCTGTGAGATAAGACAAACTACCTCAACAAGGCAATTTATATAATCTCTGTGATGTGAAGCAAATTGAACGCCTCTATCACTTAAGAAATTGGTTTTGAGATGTGAATAATTCACTATTAAGTATTTAAATGTTCTCACTAGCTTGGTGATAAAGAATGATAAAGACAACTGTTTTAAAATCCATAAAAATGAAGTCTAAGCAATAGTATCATATATCCACTATAAAATAGAATTCTCATAGCCAAAGTTTAGGATCCTAAGTATGCAAGCTGTTTAAATGATAAATGTGCTATTATGCTCCTGTGTTATTCTGTATCTCAACGTGGTCTATATCAGGGATTGGCAACCTTAAACAGTCAAAGAGCCACAAAGGTCCTAACCGGAAGCCACCAGTCAATTCTGGAGCCGACCGGAAGTCCGGTTCCTCCACCATAGAGTCTCCTCCTAGCACGGCGTCCTTTTTCCTCTACCTGTCTTAACCGATAGCCCTATCAATTGTGGAACCGACCAGCAACAGGGAGCTGCAGCAGAGGGATGAAAGAGCCATATGCAGCTCCAGAACCACGGGTTGTTGACCTCTGGTCTATATGGAAACATCAGCAACATTGCCTTCAGAATACTTTTCAAAGATGGTTGGGTACTTTACCTTTTAAACATGTGGTAGACATTATGTATAAATATGTTTAGTGGGATTCTGGTAGTTTCTGTCAGCTTTTTGCCTGTTTGCGCAGTGCATTATAGTTTATCCCAAATACTATTTCTTCACCTGAAGCAAAGCACTTGAAGGGGACTTTTGCCATCTTAAAAATAAAGATCATATGGGTTTGGTGAAATGCTGACTATAACACATGGAAATTTATTACATTTACCTTAAAGAGATTTCTGCTTGCCATCTGCCTGCCTGTTTCTCCAGAAAACTATCGTTTAGCTACAAAAACAAAAAAAACCAAACCCTGAACATTACTATCAACAACAACCCACCTTTCTTGGTCGATATCTTCAGATTAGATTTCAAGAGAATTGCCACTTTAATTGTACAAACACAGCTTCTAGTCAGACAGCTTTAGAAAACAATTTGGCATGGTTTGGCATTAATTGTACAGGCAGCAATTATTTAGAAAAATGTTCCAGCAGTCATTTCTTCTTCCATTTTAAACTTAGTTAGGACATAACAACAATTGGAGAAGAAAAGGAATCAAAATAGGCCATGCAGCCCTCCTTTTGTTATTTTGAGAAGTAAGAAAATGTAATCACTGTGTAATTAAGCATTTCACAGACAATCATGCCAAAATACATGGCTTCATTAAAGAATTAAAGTTTTTAATTTCCAAACTCATTTTTGTCTGAAAATAGGAACATGTTTCCCCTGATATAGAAGTATATATCATTGTTCATTTACATTTGGTTTGTTTTCAACAGAGATATTGTCTTTGTTTAAAATAGAAACACTTCCTCTTTGTCAACTGCATCTTGATTGTTTTTCTCATGGAACAGTGGCAAGGAAAAGACAGATTGATGTACTGTTTAAGGCACTAGAGAGACCCAAGAATATTAGAGATCCAACTGTTCATTTTCAAAATAGTCCCTTTGGGTTTTAGGGTATCCTGTTAAATCTCCCTCTTTTTAAAATTATTTAAGGTAGCTCTATTTCCAAAGCACTTGAATGAAATGCATTAATTATGCATTTTCATTATGACAGAGCCAACATCAGCAGTGACTAAAAAATAATTTGTTTAGGTAGCAATGCAGGCTGTTCTCTGATCAAGTTGTGTTTCCTACAGAGAGACATCAGTTTTGAATTACAGAGCAAGCAAGAAAGATAAAGGAATCAAGCAATAAAAACATCTCCGATGGGAAAAAGAACAAAAATCTGGTTCTGAATATTCTATTAAATAAATAAAATCTATCACCAGAAGTATCTGGCTTTTAATTAAAATATTTTATTATTTTATATTCTTTTATATATTAAAATATAAGTTATAATATTTGAAACTAAATCACTTTTCATGCTATCCTCTGATTATCTAATTCAAATAGATAATAGATCATTCAATTGGGGGGGGGTTGAAAATTTTTTTTATTTTTAAACAAAACTTAAAACATAAAACAATTATCATCCATTACAATTATAGAAAGGGTATTGATCGGTTACAAATCTTTTGTGCTTAGTCCTCTATCTAACATTATCTTATTTAACAATTTATTACATTATTATTCTCATTTACCAATTATTTGACAATAGCTTATCCTTCATAAGGGAAATAAATCTCTCTTTATATGTTTTATTATTTTATCCATTTCATGTTTCATATTTCATTTCCATGCTTTCTAATCTAACCATTGATAAAATAAATCCCATATCAAGTAATATTGTTTATCTTATTGTTCCCTAATTTCAAATGTCAATTTACTCATTTCAGCACACTCCAAAATTTTCTTAATAACATCGTCATCTGTAGGTATCTTCTCTCCTTTCCAGTTTTTAGCAAATACAATTCTAGCTGCCGTTAAAACATTCACAATTAAATATCTCAATTCTTTATTGTATATTTCTGGTAAGATACCTAATAAAAATATCTCTGGTTTAAAGTCAATGTGTTTCTTTGTCATTTTTTCCAGCCATGTGTGGATTTTAGTCCAATATCTTTTGGCTTCTGCACATGTCCACCACATATGGTAATATGAGTCATTCAATTGGTTTTGATGTTATTGGTACAGCAGGCCTAAATGGCTATTTATTTAATGGGTAAGCATAGAAAAGGGTGCACTGCTGCTGACATTAAAAAACAACAACATTGGAAATAATTCCTTCATTAGGCCTTCTTTTGAGATTTAATGGAATCATTGGAAGCCAGAAAAATCTACAGGTTTTCTTTTTATACTAAAGAAATAGTTCAGCCAATTCTCGTGCAATTCCTTTTAGGCAGCTTTGGCTATAAGGAGAGCCCAAAAGAGAAGAGTGAATATAATTATTTTCCATCAGATCTTTCATTACTAAGAATTGCTTTGTGACATAAGAAATTTAGTGAATAACTTTTCCCATATATTTTCCCCTGGGGAGGGAATGACTGAGGTTTTCTTCCTAGTAGCCACACAGAGTTGAACTGTGGAAATGGAGATTTGTTGAGAAAACAATCAGATTTCTGCAGCCAATAGCTGTCAACACGCTTCTGAAATGGCTAGCAGGCCATGATGAAGAGAAACAATGAAGCAACATTGAGTAATGCAACAGAAGTAAATACATTCAGATGAGAAGAAAGCTATGATTGTGACCAAAAAGATGTCAAAACCTTATTACTAAATTGTTATTTAGCCAACAATTGCTGGGCTGGCCAGAAAGAGGGCTTAAAGCAACAGGAAAATAGCAGTAGCACAGTTGCTGATCATTTTGTAGTGGCCTATCCTCTCACTTGTAATATGATAGTGGGAGAGAAATATTAAATAAATGCATAAATGTACACATATTAACTCAGCAGAATAATGAAGTTGGAAGGAATATTGGAAGTTTCCTAGTCCAACCCCCTGTTCAAGCAATACATTTTCAGACAAATGGTGAAATCTTCCAGTGATAGAGCACTCATATCTGAAAGCAAGCCATTCAACTGATTGTTATAATTGTCAGAAAATTTATCCTTATTTCTAGACTGGTTCTCTGATTGATTAGTTTCAATCCATTGCTTCTTGTTCTGCCTTCAGGTGCTTTGGAGAATGGGTTGGCCACCCTCTTCTGTCTGACAATTCATTAGACATTGGAATATTTCTATCATGTTGCCCTAATCCTTCTTTTCATTAACTTATACCCATGATGATGAACGTATGGCAACTCAGCTCTGGCGTGCATGCATGCACCGGCCAGCTGATTTTCAGATCTTCTGGGCCCACCAGAAGTAGGGAAACAGGCTGTTTCCTGCCTCCGAAGGGCCTGGGAGTGGATGGGAAAGGCCCGTTTTTCTTTCTCACCTGGCTCAGATCCTCTCTATGCATCTGAGGAGGGCAAAAACATTCTTCCCCACCCCCTCGGAGGCCTCCAGAGGCCTGAAATGGCCCATTTCCCAACTTCCGGTTGGACAGGAAGTGACATTTTTTGCTGTCCCCAGCTTCCAGACACTCCTAGAGAGGCCATGGGTCATGATGCTGTCCAATCCATATTTTAGTAGGTTGTGATCTACTTTATCGAATGCCTTACTGGTGTCCAAATAAATTATATCCATAGCATTTTACTGGTCTACTAATTTTGTCACATCAAAGAATGAAATAAGATTTGTCTGATGTGATTGGGCATGACTTTGAAAACCCATCTTGGCTTCTGCTTATAACTTTGCTTACTGTTAGGTGTTCACAGATTCATTGCTTGATTTATCTTTTCTAGAATCTTCCTAGGTATTGATGTCAGCCTGATAGGTCTGGACCTTCATGGATCCATTTTTTCCCTTTTTGAAGATGAGAACAGCATCAGCTCTTTTCTAGTCATTTGGTAGTTCCCCAGTGCTGCAGGATATTTGAAATATAATGATTCAGTGGTTCTGAGATCAAATCTGCCAGCTCCTTCAGTACTTAATATGTCTGGTCCTGATAATTTATCTTGCCTAGAGTAGATCAATGTTACCTTACAATTTTCTTGCTTATTTTGACTTGTGTTCTTAATCTGCGCTTTATGGGTTTTTTTTGTTTTTTTTTTAGTATGTTGGACTGCTTTTCTTTTGTGTAAAACAGATGAAAAAAAAATGAATTAAGCAGTTTCATTTTCTTCCTGTTCTCACCACCTTACCATTTTCTCCCATTAATTCATTTTCTAATTTTTAACTCATTTAACTCATTTTCTTGAGTTTTTCTTATTTTTTACATGTTGAAAGAAGCTTTTTTGTTACATTATGATTTTATAAATTATAAACACAAATAAAATGAAACCATATTTGTTTCGGTTCTTGTTTTCTAGAATTCTAGAATCCTGTTTGTTACTCAAAGGTAAAAACAAAAATCACTCCTGTTTTCTCTCCCAATGTTTTTCAGGTGGAGTTTGAAGCTAGTTTGCGATTAACCCTGCTGCTAGCCTTGAAAGACTGAGAATCCCTATTCCTTCCATCTGACCAGATGGAGAATGTCAAATCATAGCATTTAGTGAGTACTCCAAACCTTTCACATCTTTATTTTTTCATTGTATGACTTTCTTTGATTATTTCACTCTAAAATCTGATTATATACTATAATGGAGGTTATGGGAATTGAACCTCCATTATAACTCAGCAATTAGAAAATCACTTTTTAGATTATTTGAAATGCATGTCAGCTGATCCAGAAATAGAGATGTTAATATAAAATTACATTGTAGCACTAGTTTCAGAATGATGCAATATACTACATCCAGATAAATCTCCAAATCTGAAGGAGAAATAGAATAAACATATCTATCTTTGATAGATCAAAAAAAAAAAAAAAAAGAACACAGGAGCTTTATTTCCTATTTGGTTCACATGAACATTTTAACAAGACAAATCCTAAATTTAATAATCTTTTTGGCATGGATTTGAAAGGGACTATTGTAAAGTCTACCCAACAGAGTTTTAAAGACTTCTATGTCTAAAAATGGACAAATTTGTGATTCAGTTTACATTATTGTAACTCATTCTCTTTCTGGCCAGTCATTTGACAGTGTTTTAAAAGATGATTAACTAGCTCATTGTTATCTATCTGAGAGTCACCGAGGCCACTTGGGGGTTAGAGTCACATGAATCAGAGTGTAAATTGGGTGTGGAACCTTCTTGGGCCTGTTGAAAGGATTCCATTGAAAATAGGAGACAGGTGATATTGTATCCCTTGCCTTCTATTGGTGGAGAGCTGTTTTAATTTTAAAATTGAACTGTCTTCAATTTGATATAAATCAGTAAAGAAATATTAATTGACAAAATTCAAATAGCATAGATTTTGTGGAAATTATTACATAAAACCAAAATTCTTGAGAGAAATTAAAACTGAACATAGTCAAACATAGATTTTGGACTCTTTTTCCAATTTTGAAAAATATTACATTTGATCAGCTTTTCTATAACTTTTTTTTTTTGAATAATATTTGTGATATTCTATTCCAAAATCCTTCAACTATTTTTTCATCATTTTCACATTAATACAGACTTATATTATATACTATAGAACAAATGTCAACATACCCTACCATCTTCTCCAAAAATATGTCCAGGTTATATCATAAAAAATTTTTTAATCATAACTTTATTTTATGTTTATTTTATTTTATGAATATTTTTCTTTAATATTCATTTAACATATTTCACTGTTGGCTCATTTTTTTCATAGGATAGGATAATACCATGAGGGTTTATAAGGGAGGTAAGCAGAAATGGATGTTATGTAGCTTCTAGGTATATGTCAACATGAAACTATAACAAGGTATTTAAAAAGTCAAATGTATAATGATCAGATGAAGAACATAAAGCATGGGTGTCAAACTCACGACATCACATTGTCATCACGTAACATATTGTGAAATAATACTAAACCGGGAGTGGGCATGGCCAGTGTGTGATACATCTAGCCTGCAGACTGCCAGTTTGACATCCCTGACATAGAAAAATAGACATACCATATTTTTTGGAGTATAAGATGCACCGGAGTATAAGACGCACCTTAGTTTTTGGGGAGGCAAAAAAAATTATGCCTACCAGGTATTCATCTGGCTAGCGTCCTTAGTCTGGTCAGCTTCAGCACATTAGTTTGCTGGTTTTGAGCAGGTGCACATATTTTTTTATCCCCTGGTTGGGGATAAAAAACAGCTTCTGAAGAATAGCTGATCATCAGAGAAGGAATGAGAAAAGCAGGTGAAGCATGAAAGATTGCTTCACTTGCTAGTGCTTCGTTGGGCTGAAAAACAGCTTCTAAAACACAGCTGATCATTGAAGGGAGCAGCAATGAGAAAAGCTGGCGAAGTGCGAAAGATCGCTTCACTCACTAGAGCCTCATTAGGGCTGGAAAAAAGCTTCAAAAAAAACTACATTCGGAGTATAAGATGCACCCAAAATTTCAGCCTCTTTTAAGGAGGAGAACTGTGTCTTATACTCTGAAAAATACGGTAATTGAAAGATTTCAGGTAGGAGGCAATGAGGAAAATGAGATAGGGATGGGAGGCAGAGAAACAGGGAGGGGAGAGTGAGAGTGAGAGTGAGAGAGAGAGAGAGATTGTTGTGTATGTTCAGATATTTGTAGGAAATTTTATTTAAAGGTCACAGCTCTTATTATATATTTTAATCCTGAAATAACTCTAAGACAGTTAGTTCCTGCATGTGCCAGTCAACATATTGATCTCATGGTATAAGATCAAAAATTGATAAATATGTCTTTGTAAAACAGTTAACAGTATCTTGACTGATTTTCAATTAGTTTTTCAACCACCACTTGCTATCCTAATCATGGGTATCGAGTGACTCTGAATGAATAGATGTCTTTTCTTTATTGTAAAATTTACCTTTCTTGTATTAAATAAATAGGTACTGGTGTAGCATTCTATGAATAATGTCAGAATCAATGCTCAACCATTCCAAGTCTTTAAGAAAGGCTACTTGCAAAATAAACAGTAAATTTACTTAATATGAAGTATAACATACTGTAGATAAACCAGAATAATTAAAATATTGTCAATACACAAGCCTCACTCCTTTTGTACATGCACTGAAACATCACACAAACATACAGATCCAGTCCACAGTGCTGCTACTTAATGAAGTAGTAATGAATTTGTACATATTTTCTCAGAAATAAGAACAGTTGATACAAGCCAGACTTGATCACAAATTATTAAAGTTTTATAGCATAGACTTGAAGGAACAAAAAACAGTTTCCAAAATGAAATTTTTCATCGCTGCTGTAATTAAGAAGCTAGGATTTGAGTTAAGGGGGTGAGGTGGAATGTTAGTTCATTAAATAAAAATTTCCAGTAATGATTCTGTGGTGCTCAGAGGAAAAAATATGCTTCAGAACTGGAGGCTGTGATCAATGTATTGAGTTTTACAGCAAAGTAACCTACACCTGCATGATTGTTGATTGAAAACCATTGTCAATGAAGAAAGTAACTCTGTTCATGTTACTGATTAGTGAATCTGTCTATTTCAGTCTTGCTCATTTTCCCTCTCTCTCTTTCTTGGGAATTAGGCTTTTTTTTTAAATTATTCAGTTTCTAATTGTTGTAAACATATCATGATTTGGCTTTCTGAATCTTTTTTTCACAAAGAAGTTTGCATTTTTTTGGAAATTTATTGTATTTTAAAATAGTACATTTTCACATTTTTCTAAAATGTTTTGTTTTGTTTTTCATGTCACCAAACAAATTCAAGTTTTGGAATTTTGAATACAGTGCATGATTGTGTCATTTACTGTAGTTATATAATTATTATATACTTATATAATATTTACTAGAATTGTTCTCTAATGCACTTTTTATTGCCAAACTGCCTTGAAAATTTCTATATTAAATTTCAACTGATAGTTATACTTTTAGTTTATATATTATGAAAATACTATTTAAACTAGATTAATTATTTAATTGTTGTAATCCTTTATTTCACCAATAGTCTACGGTGTATCTGATATATAAAAGACTACAAAAGACTAAGAAATACTGTAGATGTTTAACTTTCATTTTGACTGTCAAAATTTTTTATCTAAAGCTCTGGGAATTTCTATGAAAGCAGAATCAGGATTGTATTCAAAGTACTTCTATGGGAAGTGATGTCCTAGGAAGAAAATCATTCATTACTCAACTTTAAATAACAGTAAAAATGTATTAGAACAATTAAATCCACTCTTTTCCCCAAATGTCCTGGCTGGTACAATATTGATTTAGTGAAGTTGCTGATGTGCCCATTGGAAAAGAAGAAATTAAAAATGCTTAATTACTCAGTAGAAATGTCAAGGTGGGGCAAAAAACAAACTTATTTCTCATTAAATGTAATGAAAAATAATTCTCTTTTCTTCTGCTGGCGTCCTTTTAAAAATAATGTACAATTCTACACATTTAGAATATTTGTAATGCAGACATGTATAAATGAGCATATACCCCGATAAATTACTCAGGGTTTTTCTGAATAATATCTTATTAGTGTGTATGAGAGTTCATGACTGGGAAGACATGGTAACAAGGTCAGCCAATGAATAGGCATAGCAACTAAGTCAGCCAATGAGGGCTGTTTGGAAACTGAAACAGTTTGGAGCCTGGGCATTTAGCTCTGTATTAAGCTCTGAGCTCTGAAGCTGCAAACTAGTCAGCACTCTGACCTGAAACTGTTCTCTTCTCTGCCTGTTTTTTGCTTGTAACTACTACCACATTGAAAGAACCACTCTTGGTATTGTATATATGTCTCATGTGTTATTATGTATATAAAGAAGTATTGAATCCTGATGAATCAGCTACCTGTGTGTGCTTTCTGGATTTGATTTCTGCAACAAACTCTGACATATCTAAATAATATCAAGTAACTCTAATACTATCAGTCCAGTGGAAGATCTTTAATTTAAATTCACAGAAGTCTTCAATTGAGTATGGATCTTTTTATAAATTTATGGCCACAAGTAGTAATTGATTTTTTTAAAAATATTAACCATACTTTTAATCTCCTTTGGGATTTGTTTCTGATTATGAAAACTGGATTTAAACATTCTAAATCAACATGTGCATGACCTATACTAGATTGAAATTATATCATGGCTGCCTGAGGGAATTAGGACTCTTGCTCCTGCTCTAATCATACTCTTAGTTTATCCTAGGGGCATCATGATTCTCCTTTCAAGGAGAAAGATTTAATGGGTTTAGTTTATCTCACTAAAATCAACTATTAAACACTCTCAAATGCATGTAGAAGAGGATCAGCTTAACCCTGCATTACTTAAGGACAAATGAGATATGAAGTAAAAGAAAGGAACGCATACAAAAGGTTGATCAGTAAAACTATGTATATGATCTCAATATTTCCCCAGGAAAGAACTTCCGGGTTGGCTCCGCAGCACCATTGACGGTCTTTTTAGACCGCCGCCCCTGTGATTCCGTTGAGCTGTTCTGACAGCGTTAATCAGCTGTCAAACGGCTTGAAAATCTCCCCTTCGGGAAAAGAAGGGGAGGAGAGCAGGTGGGTGAGGGTAGAGCTCCCTGAAAACCCCTGGATTAATTCCAGGGGTTAGGAGGGTGAGAGCTCCCCGTTCAGCCCACTGAAGCTCTGGATCCGGGGGGACTCTGTTTTTTTTTTACAGAGCTAGGTGTTGCGTCCAATTTCTGCTGTCAAACAGAAGATTAAATGATTTCAAAAAAGCAGGCGGAACAGAAGCAGGAGGACAAGCTTTTTGCAAGTATAACACTTAACTCCGGGGACACAATGTTTCTAATTGGATTTTCTGAGCTGGAAGTTAAGATGGCGTTTCTTTGTTGCGATTTTAAAAGGGAAAGTTAGAAAAAGTTTTTGCTAATAGACTCGTGCTCAGAGACTGGCTTTAAGTTGCTGGAATAGATTTTTAAGAGCTGTTTGGGAAAATATTGTTTATAAAGAAATTGCTGAATGCTGCTCAAAAGGATGGCTCTGACTTTATGATTTTATGGTTGTGGGAAGAAAGAAAATTTCTTTAAAATAAAATGGCTTCTAAGAAAGGAGATCTTGAAAGTGCTGGATGCTATTTGGAGGTGTCAGAAACGAAACAGTTGTCTGATTTACAGAGTTGTAAGGATTTTGATGCAGAACTTACAGAATTTATAAAAGAAGCCATGAATAATCATACTGCAGCTATAAGTAACCAAATAGCAATTCTTAAAGGGATAACAACAGAAATGACTGAGGAAATCAAAACAACTACGGAGCATGATGACAACTCAGGAGATATTGCAGCAGAGAGGGTGGAAGAATTTTCTCAAGAATTTTCGAGCTTACTCTCTGCTCTTTTCGGAAAAATTGATAGAATCCTTCAAAATTATGACTTGGTTTGGAAAAAAGTAGTAAATGACCAGACTTTCGAAGTTTCAGAAGATGAAGGAGACTTGTCAGTGGCATCTATACATTTAATAGAAAAGAAACAATTGAACTTTTCTTCACAAACTCTTGACAAACTTTGGTTTTACAGACGAAGGAATGAACTGATTTATATAAGCATGAAGAGGCGATTTGGGGGCTCTAAATCAGAGGAAACTTTTTTAAAAAGGGGACAATTTTTGCAGTTATATCAACCTCAAATTAAAATGAAAAACCTCCTCAAAATAGAAGTAGGAGGGATGCAGAAAGATTGGAAAAAATATAAAAAGAAAGCAAGAATGGAAGATTAACCTTTTCTTTTGGCTTTGTAGTTGTTCTACTCATGGTTAAAAATGATTATGTTGTAGGTATTATAACTACTGAGGGGGGAAAAAGTATAAAGTTAAATATTGATTTTTAAATATGATGTACTAATGGTTGATTAATCCTTTTTGGTTTTTTAGTTTATGTAAATTTAATTAGTGAATATCTAAGGTTTATTTTTTGTTATGAGATTTCAAAATAAGAAACCAAGAATGGAAGATTAATTTTTTTTTTTTTTTTGGCTTTGCAATTGTTCTATTCATGGTTTAAATTGATTATGTTTTAGGTGTTATAACTACTGAGGGGGAAAAAGTATAAAGTTGAATATTGATTTTTAAATATGATGTATTAATGGTTGATTAATCTTTTTTGGTTTTCTAGTTAATGTACTAATGGTTAATTATAAAAATGTAGAAATTTAATTAGTGAATATCTAAGGTTTATTTTTTGTTATGAGATTTCAAAATATCTGAACTTTGAGAAAAGTAGGAGGGGGAAAAATGTTTTTAGGTTTGAATGTTTAAGATTTGTTAATGGTTTTAAAATTCTTAGAGTTATTGGATTACATGTTACTTTGTGTTTATATAAAGGGAGGTTGATGAAATTGTAAAAGGGGAGTTAAGGGGTCTTGGGAGTTATTAAATCTTGCAGTTAGCTAGTTTATTTTAGCGAATGTTTGGTGAAATCTATGCCCTGTTTTTGTTCTGGGAAGTCGGGGGTGGGGGGGTGGTGAGGAGGGGTTGAAGATTGAGTTTACCAAATTGATTTTTTTTCTTTTTTTTTTGATGATAGTATGAATGATTGTTTATATTGTATACTTGTTTGATCAGAAAATAAAAACTTTTTTATTAAAAAAAAAAAAAAATTTCCCCAGGAAAGAAACAGGAGTGATGTATTTCTGTCATGGGTGGGATCCAGTGGAAACTGCCAATCAGAGAATTTTTAAGTATTGCCTGGACAAAAGATTGTGTCAAGATTGCTCTGTGGGCAAAACAAATGAAGGATTTGAATCTAGAAAGAGATTTCTGAAGCTGGCTTCTCATTTCCAGATGTTTTGCATACAGGAATCAAACTTAAGGTACAGGAAAGCCATTATTCTTCCAATTGAGGGGTTTAATAATTTGTCCTGAAATGTCCTAACCTTGAAATGTCAGATATTTGTCTCTACAATTAGATTTTGTAGTTTTCAAAGTAAAAGAACATTTTCCTCATTAATAAATTTTGGGGTACTCATATTCTCACAGAATTCTCATTTAAATTGCATGCCTAGCTTCTTAATTATACATTCAACCACCACACTAGTGACAAAAGTAAATATTTCCTATAAACACCTACCTAAAATTTCCCAGTAGGACTAAATTACAGATAATGGCTCTATTATTTCAATGTCCATCAACTATCCACTGTAAGGGAAAAATTCCATTGTCAAATCCACTTATCATCTTTATGCATATATGTGTTCAATATCTCTATCAAAGAATGCATTCACCTTTTAGATAACAAGTATTCTTATAAACATCTCTACATATAATATATTAAAAGTTAGTAGACCGATCTTTATAAAAACGAAGTATTAGGAAATCTGTCTATAGTAAATTTTACCTGTGATTGTCTTCTCACTGTGTGCCTTAAGTAAACTAAATATTACCAGATCCTTCAACAAGTAGCTTGCCAAGGCAATATTTATGTAGATTTAAGAAATTATTTTCAAAAGAGTTTAAAATTTAATGAAGCAGTCCATTTAAAATATATATTGAATGCATATTTATTTTTTAAAAAAGATTATGAAGATAAGAAGATAAGAAAGAAAAAAATTCTATTCCAAAATGTAACCAATGTTCCTCATTGATCATAGAGGTCAGAGGTTTTTTTTTTGTTTTTTTTAATTTAATTTAATTTTTATGCCGCCCTTCTCAGGGCGGCTTACAATGAGCTAAGCAATAGCCTTCATTCTTTTGCATATTTATACAAAGTCAGCTTATTGTGCCCACAACTGGATCCTCAATTTACCTATCTTAGAAAGGATGGAAGGCTGAGTCACCCTTGAGCCTTGGCGAGATTCGAACCTGCAGTAATTGCAGGCAGCTGGTCTTAATAACCAGCTTAATAACAGGGTGCCTTAGACCACTGTACTACCAAGGCTCATGAAAGTTCTCATGATGTTCTCTGATGAACTCATCAGAGTTCATGAAATAAAGCAGAGTTCATGAAATAAACATTAAAGAAAGATCTCTTATATAGCTATATAACTAAACTTCACCTGTACCTGTTGAAACTTCTGATGAAGTATTATATTGACTGCTTATGTGCATGCTCACATTTGCGAACCAGTAGGGAAGGTAAGTGAATCCCACCTCTGGGCAGGGCCCTCATAGTACATATGAAAAGTCTTCCCCAAATTGCAAAGGGAGAAAAAAGTAAGCCCATAATTTTGTCTCCAAAAGGAATAAAAGCATATTTCTCTTCTTTCAAATCCCAAACAGCAATCTTAGATGCATAAAGCTAAGGAAAAAGTCCAAAACAAATATTAAAAGTCAGCTTAGAGCTCTTGTGAGGTAAAATGACATGTGGTTTTTCCAATTGCTTTTAAAAAGAACTGCACACTTTTGAATTGATCTGAAGGGATTTTATCTGGTTTAACGACACCATTCAGAGCAATAAAACTGAAGTGAAAATATATGCACAGGAGAGTATTGATGCAGTGCTGAGAAGGGTTTATGCCTTTTTCTGTCCTGACATGTTAGCTCAGGTGGTCATTTGTCTTTTAATGCTGTTGAGAGTCTATGTCTATGCTAGAGATTTTTTTTAAAAAAAGGCTGTCTAACGTACATTTCTAAAGGATTATCTGTCAGAGATTATCTATTAGAGATGATTCTTCAGTAGACAGGACTGAAACTAGAAACCAGCCATTCATTTTATGATGCATTGTTTTCTTTTTCATATTTCTCAGTTTTTTTCTTTCTATCATAGGGCTTGGTACTTGAGAAGCCACCTGTTACATTAGCCTAGCTAATTCAATTCTGTGGGATTGGCATGTTTCAGGTTCTTTGATTAAATAATAACATCTCTCAGGACCTTTTCAATAGTAATGCTTTCTCTATGGAAAATTTCCCCTGGGATACAGATAACTTTTGAAAGATCCATGGAGACCTGGCTTTTCACCCAGATCTTCCGCAAGGCAAAATGACACTCTTCACTTCATTTTGCTTGCCATCTTTTATTTTTATTTTTACTTCTTTTTTTTAAATTGATTGGACAATCTCAAGACTGTTGAGAATTGTACTACATACACATTTAATAAGTTATTTGCTTTATTCATTAAACATGAAACTCAGTCAACTGATTATTCAAAAATGCATCACAAATACCATTGACTGGTGCTAATGGTTGATACGGGTTGCTGCCAGCATCCTAGGTATCAACCAAGTACCTTCTTAATAAGAAGTTGTTGTTGTTGTTGTTGCTGCTGCTGCTGCTGCTGCTGCTGCTGTTGTTGTTGTTGTTGTTGTTGTTGTTGTTATTATTATTATTATTATTATTATTATTATTATTATTATTATTATTTACTTTATTCATTAAACATGAAACTCAGTCAACTGAACATTCAAAAATGCATCACAAATACCATTGACTGGTTGATACGGGTTGCTGCCAGTGTCCTAGGTATCAACTAAGTACCTTCTTAAGATGTATGATGTTCCAAGTAGCACAGTTTTTTGCAGTTCTGCTGGTGTTATTGTAGGAAGCTGCAATTTGTTGATGTATCTGATAAAATTCTTGGACATGGTACCAAGGGCCCCAATGATAGGGTATCACTGTTACATGTTTCATCCATAGCCATGTAGTTTCAAAGGCCAGGTCGCAATATTTGATGATTTTTTTCCAGTTCTTTTTCTTCGACTCTGGCATCTCCTGGTACCGCGATGTCAATAAATTGTATGTTTTGGTTTTCGACAACTGTGATATCTGGAGTGTTGTTATTATTATTATTGGTTAATCTTTAGTAAGATTCACAGCCTTTGAGGCTGGTTAATAGCTCAGCAGCTCGAGTCCTAACCAAGGACCTAGGAACTGTTAAGGTATTGTCGGAGGATGTAAGCTGTTCCGAGTAAGGTGTTTTTTTGTAGAGTCAAAATATTCAAGTCCGGCAAATTTAGAATTTCTAAATAGCGGGGTAGCCCTTTGGGTATTGCTCCAAGGGCTCCAATTACAATCAGGAGAATACACAATTTCTTTTTCCACAGTCGCTCAACTTCAATTTGCAAGTCCCGGTACTTTGTGATCTTGCTGCTTATCTTCAATCCGTGCATCACCAGGTATTGCAATGTCAATGAACCATACTTTTTTCTTTTCAACTATTGTTATGTTAGGTGTGTTGTGGACCAAGTGCCTGTCAGTCTGAATCCTAAAGTCCCACAAGATCTTGAGTTTCTCATTCTCTAAAACTTTCTCAACCTGATGTTCCCAGTGGTTTTTGCTGTACTCAAATCCAAACTTCTGGCACAATTTCCAGTGAATGATTTTAGCAACATAGTCATGGCATTGTAGGTAGTCAGTTTGTGAAATTTTGCTGCATCCACTGATCAGGTGGTCGACTGTCTCATCTTTCTCATTGCAGAGGCGGCATTTGCTGTTGGTGGTAACATGTTGAATTTTTGCCTTCATGCAGTTTGTGTCTAGGGCTTGTTCTTGAGCTGCCAAAATAAAGCTTTCTGTTTCTTTTTTCAGTACTCCTGATCTTAACCAGTTCCAAGTTAGTTTCTGGTCAGCTTTGCCTGCAATACTTTTCAAGTATTGGCCATGCAGAGCTTTGCTTTTCCAATTTTCAGCTCGCTGCTCAATTACTTCTTTCTTATATTCCGCTTTTGTTTTAGTTGTCTTTAAAAAGCCTCCTTTATTTACTTCCTTAATCATTGGTTCTTCACTTTTCTGGATGTAATCATTCAAGCTGAGTTTTTCTTCTTCCACAGTCTGCTTTACTTGTAGAGTCCTCAACCACCCTCTGCTCTTGGTAAATATAATCGGTCAACATCTCTTTTAGGGTGCAAGGCATGATTCATTGTCATAAGCTTCCTTGTTTTTCTGTCTAAATTGTCTAACTCCATCTGGGTCCAGTCAATTATTCTTGCAGAGTATCGAATCACAGGTATAGCCCAGATATTTATGGCTTTTATGATGTTTCCTCCACTCAATTTGGACATTAATATCTTACGAATTCGCCGAATGTACTTGGCTGAAGTTGATTCCTTGACTTTATTATGCATTAAGTCAGAGGCTTCTAAAATCCCCAAGTACTTGTAGCCTTCTTCTGATTTTACTGCCTTTATCATTTCTTTATTCTCTAGTTCTATTCCATCCTCTTCTATGATCTTGCCTGCTTTGGTTGCTATTGTTGCACATTTGTCAATCCCAAACTGCATACCGATGTCTTGGCTGAATTCTTTTGTGTTTTCAATTAATAAATTCAGTTCAGCTTTTGTTTTACCAAACAGCTTCAAATCATCCATGTACATCAAGTGCAAGATTTTCAGTCCTTTCTTTGCAAGTTCGTATCCACAGGTCATCTTCTTCAAAATGATTGTCAGTGGTAGCATTGAGAGTATAAAAAGTAGGGGTGAAAGGGAATCGCTCTGGAAAATGCCTCGTTTAATTTCAACTTCACCCAGTTCTTCTTCATTAGCCATAAGTTTCATTTTCCAGAGGTTCATTGAAGATTCCATGAATTTTTGTATGTTGCTGCTGATGCCTAAGATTTCCAGGCATTTCTTGATCCAGCTATGGGGAACTGAATCAAACACTTTCTTATAGTCTATCCAAGCCATGAACAGGTTGCTTCATCTTTTCTTTGAGTTCTTTAGGATTAGCTTGTCAATCAGCAGTTAATCCTTTGTTCCTCTTAAATTTTTGCAGCATGCTTTCTGTTCTACAGGAAGCAAGTTATTTCTTTCCAGGTATCCATAGATTTGGTTTGCAATGATACCAGTAAGAAGCTTGTATGTTGTTGGCAAACAGGTGATTGGCCTACAGTTTCCAGGGTCCTTTCCTTTTTCTTTATCTTTTTGGATCAAAAATGTCCTTCCAGTTGTCATCCAGTCATCATTTTCAGGAGTTTTTAGGATCTGGTTCATCCAGGTTGCCAATCTTTTGTGCACACTTGTAAGTGCCTTTAACCAGAAGCCACGCAGCTCATCCCGTCCAGGTGCACTCCAGTTCTTCACTTTTCTTGACTGTCTTTGCACCATTGCTTTTGTTATTTTCACGTCTTCCATTTTATGCACTTTAATAGAGTCCATAACCTGTTTGATCCATTTTGCATTTCTGTTGTGCTTCTTGTTGTTTTCCCACAAATTCTTCCAAAATTTCAGACCTTTCTCTTTATCAGGCTTTTCATTTGTTGTTACTCCGTCTCCATTCTCTAAGCTCTTATAAAACTGGTGCTGATTTGCCTGAGCTGTGAGTTTTCCTTGAACTGAGTTACTCGGTTTTCATACCTTTTAATCTTTATTATTATTATTATTATTATTATTATTATTATTATTATTATTATTATTATTATTATTATTATCATATCATCATCATCATCATCATCATCTCTTTTATTCATTAAACATGAAACTCAGTCAACTGAACATTTTAAAATGTATCACAAATATTATTGACTGGTGCTGATGGTTGATATAGGTTGCTGCTAGCATCCTAGGTATCACCAGGTATCTTCTTAAAATGTACGATGTTCCAAGTACCACAGTTTTTTGCAGTTTCACTGGTGTTATTGCAGGAAGTTGAAATTTCTTGATGTATTTTGTAAAATTCTTGGACATGATACCAAATGCCCCGATTGCAATGGGTATCACTGTTACATGTTTCATCCATAATGATGGTAGCTTTAATGGCCAGGTGATATTTTGTGATTTTTTCCAGTTCTTTTTCTTTGACTGTAGCATCTCCTGGTTCAGTGATATCAATAACTTGTATGCTTCAGTTTTCGACAAGTATGACATCTGGTGTGTTGTGTTCCAAATGATGATATGTCTATATTATTATTATTATTATTATTATTATTATTATTATTATTATTATTATTATTATTATTATTATTATTATTATTATTTAAAACTCAGTCAACTGAACATTCAAAAATGCATCACAAATACCATTGACTGGTGCTAATGGTTGATACGGGTTGCTGCCAGCATCCTAGGTATCAACCAAGTACCTTCTTAAGATGTACAATGTTCCAAGTAGTGCAGTTTTTTGCAGTTCCACTGGTGTTATTGCAGGAAGCTGCAATTTGTTGATGTATCTTATAAAATTCTTGGACATGGTACCAAGTGCCCCAATGACTATGGGTATCACTGTTATATGTTTCATCCATAGCCGTGTAGTTTCGATGGCCAGGTCGCAATATTTCATGATTTTTTCCAGTTCTTTTTCTTCGACTCTGACATCTCCTGGTTCTGCAATATCAATAAATTGTATGTTTCGGTTTTTGACAACTGTGGTATCTGGTATGTTGTGTTCCAAGTGACGATCCATCTGTATTCGAAAGTCCCACAAGATCTTCACCTTATCATTTTCTATAACTTTTTCCACTTTATGTTCCCATGACTTTTTGGATACAGGAACGTCGTATTTTTTACATAATGACCAGTGGATTAATTTAGCAACTTGGTTGTGTCTAGCTTTGTAATCAGTTTGTGTGATTTTGCTGCATTCATCTATTAAATGTGAAACAGTTTCAACTGTATCATCGCAAAGACAGCAGTTTGGATTGTTGGTGGATTTTTGTATCTTTGCTTTCATGGCATTAGTTGGTAGTGCTTGTTCTTGAGCAGCGAGTATTAAACCTTCTGTTTTTTTCTTGATGGTTCCCATCTTAAGCCATGCCCATATAAAGTTGTCATCACATTTTCCTTCAATGTTTTTCAAGTGCTGTCCATGTAAAGCTTTTGTTTCCATATATTTAATCTGTCATTATTATTATTATTATTATTATTATTATTATTATTATTATTATTATTATTCCTAATCACAGTCACCATGCCCTAGTTACCTCCCGCCCTCTGGAATGCCCTAGTTACCTCCCATCTTGATTATTGCAACACAGTCTACATGTTGCAATAATCAAGATGGGACTGCCCTGGAAAAATATCTAGAAGCTCCAGCTGGTGCAAAATGCAGTGGTCCACATGATTTTGTCCAGACCTCGATGTGTACATATGTCACTTCTCCTACTGGAGCTGCATTGGTCGCTAAGTTTTTTCTGGGTGAAATTCAAGGTGATGGTTGTCATCTTTAAAGGCCTTTATGGCTTGGGACCAGGTTAACTGAAAGGACCATCTCTTGCCAGTCACATCAACCCGACCTACTAGAGTGGGGAGGCAAGGAATGTTGCAGGTCCCATCCCTAAGGAGATACATCTGGTGGGACCCAGAAGAAGGGCCTTCTCCATGGTGGCTCCCTCCCTCTGGAACATCATCTCTCTGGAAATTAGACTGGCTCCCACTCTGACACTCTTTCCAAAGGCTCTGAAGACATGGTTCTGTCAGTAGGCCTGGGAAACCCAGAGTAGAATGAAACCCATTAAATGGTGGGTATGAATGAATGTTGTCACCAGGGTGGGGGTGGGTGGCTATTATTTTATTATTTTTATTTTTTATTTCTTTTATATTGTATTTTTATTTCCTGTAAGCTAGTTTGGGTCACTGTGACTCAAATATATTTTGTCCAAATAAATAAACAACAACCTTTGCTTTGTGGTGAAGGTTGTTGAGAGTGTGGTTGCGCGACAGCTTTCCCAGTACCTGGATGAAACGGTTTATCTGGATCCGTTCCAGTCGGGCTTCAGGCCTGGGCACAGCACGGAAACGGCATTGGTCGTGTTGGTTGATGATCTCTGAGGAGCCAGTGGATCACAGGTTTTCTCATTTTTTATATATATATTATTCATAGCATTCTTGAGAATGATAATGGCCTAACCAGAAGATAAATAATGATATGCTTCAATTGAGAATAAAGTCAGTAGAAACATGATATTTTCAAATATATTCCATGCGCATCAGAAGCTTTCAGGGGAATAGGACATTTTATACTCCTTTATACAACTGGAGAGAAAATTTATCAATTAGTAAAAACAAGCAGAAAGTTGTTTAAAAATCAAAGTCTCCAACTGAAATGCTTTAGTAAATAAAACACAGTAATAGTGATGTAGAGAGCCAGTTTTGTGTAGTGATTAAAGGATCAAGCTAAAAACTGGGAGGCCATGATTTCTAGTCTTAGCTAAGCAGTAAGTCACTAGGTGACTTTAAGCAAGTTATCTGTCTCAGAGTAGGAAGGAGGCAATGCCAAACCACTTCTGAAATTTTGCCAAAAAACACCGCTTGTCTATGCAATCACCAAAAATCAGCACTGATTCAAAGGTACATACCTACAGATACACAGAGAGACATATACCTTGATGTAACAATACCAACCAATAACAAAAGAAACAAAGCATGTTGACGGGAAGATAAGTATTCATCAATAACCTTGGAAAGGTAAGAATATTTATGTCACCAGCTTTTTTTCTTAGACATGCCATAATAAAAATATGCCTTTGTTTAACAGACCTTGTGACAAGATTTATGCTTCTTGTTGATAATATAGACAATATTACATATATAATTTTTTTCTGCATACTTAGAATATGTAGATTTTTCTTTGAATATGTAGATTAGTAGTTAGGTGATAGAAAAGCCACATAGATTAATTTATACCTAATTACAAATACTTACTATTTGTACTACAAAGATGAAATGAAAAAAGAAATATGGATGAGTACCCAGAATCATTAAGTTAGAAGGACTCTTACAGACAGATATTCACTTCCCTATAATGATTCTAATTTATTCCTAGATTGTTAGTCCTTCAGACTCCTTTACAGAAATATTTTCAAACATCATAGATGACTTTATTTCTTAACTTTTCTCATATAATTTCTAATCTCTATGTCAGGCTGACACTTTGTCATTGTTGGCCATGGTTTTTTTTTATCATTATTATTTATTTATAAAAGCTTTGAACATGTGTGCTTATAAAGGAAGCATTGGGTGAGTTTTAAATGCTTAACAGTAGTACTTTAAAATGATCAATTCTTCTCATTAGACTGGCACAATGTTTCTGTATTTTGTAGCAAAAATATTTTTTCTTGGACCTTTTGAAAGATTGAAAGAATCAAAGGTACTTGGTGCTCTCTGAGATCAGTTGTTTTCTTTCAGAAGTTTCATTACTCAAACCAGTGATTATATTACTTAGTTTGGGTAATATAATGTCTGCAAGAAAACAACCAAAATCAGAAAATACCAAAGATCCTTTGTTTCACTTTTGAGCTACAAATATTCTCCTTGAGAGGTATGTAAAGAAAATGTATTCCAAGAGATCCCATTTGCTTTCTGTGGCCTTAAGAAGAACTTCCCCAGATTCTATGACTCAGAAAGTCAAAAAGAATGAGTCCAGGATTTAAAACTTGGAACAAAGATCTATATAAAAATTGTGATTGCTTTGATTGCACTAAGCAGATCTATTGTAGTTGGTTTCATTCTTCTCCATAATAAAAGATTTATACTGTGCCTGAGAGTTGACTGTTGAGTAAGCCAATTCAGAATAAGGGTGAAAAAGCTAGATCTACAGCTGCCCTAAATTTAAGCATAAGACATACTTTATTCTTTATATAAGTAGTCTTCATACCTGAACAATGTAATATCAGAACTATGAACAAAGTAAAACTGTGATTCTTCTTCTGTGAAATGAAAATCATAAGCTACTTTTTCCAGTTCAGTGAAGATGAGCTGCTATTTTACAGGAAATGCACTTGAAATTCTATTGCTCTTATAAGAAGACAATTTGCATGACAGCTTATTTGCAAAAAAAAACCCCAAAACCCTGTAATAGAATATATTCTGAGAGTCTATTCAAACATGCCGAAATAGCAAGTGTCTCGCTGGAATGTGCCAATATAAACTGCAAATAAAAGAACAGTATATTTGAGTGACATCCCATGGCAAAAGTTCTCTTCGTAAGTTAAGAAAGTAAGTTAGGGTGAAAGTGTTCAGTGTGGCAAAGCTTCAATACGTCAGATGCTTGAATCATGATTCCATGTGTGTGTTTATTTAAGAAGGAGAAAGCGATAAGTATTTTATTTTCTTTATATTGTTAATTAGACACTGTGCAGAAGGAGGTCAAACATCAATCAAATATAGAATTCAGGTAGTCCTGATTTAAATTTCATTAATGGGGGGACAAATTCTTATCATTAAATCTATAAAATTGCTAATACTGATTATATATAAATAGTATTCTGAACGAGCAGATATATGTAAGTCTTTCTTATATTTCTAAATATGAAGTAGATATGTTAGTAAAAACAAAGAAAAACTATTCTATTTGCATGTTTTTTATTTAATTCAGTCAGTCTAAAGTTAGCTTTTCATAATAGTTATTACAGTTAGGAAAATGTCAAGAAGAGAAAGACCATGTAAGTGACTATGAATATAATCTCCTATATTAGAGATAAACAACATGATGTCTTAAATAGTACACATAAAATTTTTATTTTTTTCCGTGATTACATGTCCTAAATGAATATGCTGAAAAAAATGTGGGTTTAGAACTTTTTTCAGGGCAAAGATAATTTTATAGAAATGTTAATGATCACTGCTTTTTCCTACTGAACATTTCAGCTAGTATATTCAAAATGCATCCAATAAATGGTACTAGGGGGAGGTATAATACTAGCGATTGTGATTTTGAAAGGAGGAAGGTAAGATTTGTTAAATGAAATTAGTTAAAGTGTTGAAATGGCTATAAATGTATTTTATTGAAAATATTTTTGATTCAGAAATATTTTTATCCTTCTGTTTTCCTGTGACCTTTTTTTTATTATTTTATTTTAATCAGCCTCAGAAAGAAAACATCTGCTTGTCATAGGCACCTGGGAAAACAGGCATGGGAAAGTAAGGCTGTTTAAGAACATAAAGGGATGCTATTCAAACATAAATTGTCCTATTAACTGCTTGCCAGTTAATAGTGCAAGCTTCTAGTGCAAACTACTTTGTTAACACTAAGCAGGTGGTATGTGAATGCTAATTGTATCAACAAATCTTCCATTAAAGAGCAATGACATGCTACTTTAAGTTTTGTTTCAGTAAAGTTATGCTGAATTCAGAGACATAAGTGATATTATTCATATATAAAGTGTTATAAAAAACATTTCAAGAGACACTTAACTTACAGCATTGCAATGAACAATGGTCTTTTCTAAACGACTCTTCAAATCTTTGCATAAGCCAAATCCTTCAAATCTCATCAGCCCTTTTAAAGTATTGAAGGAATACTTCTGATGTTGTTTGAGGGACGATCATTTTCTAGGCAGCTAAGACAAAGAATTTCAGCTTACATCTTTTTTTCTAAGCACTTATTGCCCGTAGAAAGGAAATATGATTTTTTAAAAACACTTTATTAAACTTTTATTGCATTAAAAACATAAAAAATTATATCACTCAACAACAGCTATTAGTGGTGTTTTTCTTGTGACAGTAATTCGTGCGTTATTTACAAAAAATAAATTATGCGTATTTACATTCTTATTTTTTCTATTACTTATACTTAATAACTATCTATCTTTAATCTATCTCCGTTCTATCCAGTTATACCACTGTTCCCACACATTGTAAAATATTGATGCCTCTTTATCTTTTAAACTCAGCGTTAATTTGTCCATTTCTGCACAATTCATGACCTTTTGTATGACAAGTTTCTCTGCGGGTGTGCATGGTTGTTTTCAATATTGAGTAAAGGCAATCCTGGCAGTGGTTACTATGTGTAGTACTAGATGTTTTGTGTTCTTCACATATTTTTTTTGAACATCCCCAATAGGAAAGTCCTATTGGGGATCTTCAGGAAATATGATTTTTATCCCAAAAAAACTTTTAGTAATACTAAGATATACTGTATTTTTCAGCATTGGTGCCATCTCTTGAAAGAGGATCTCCCACAAAACTGCTATGTAGCCTGTCAGGGCATTGATTAATCCCATCCTGGCTATGAGATAATCACCCTGATTAGAGGAGATGGATCGAGGCCTTTCCTTGCGAGTATACTTAAGAAAACAAACCCCGAAGAAAATATCTTCTAAGAAAACCCATTTATTTGTTATAAAGAAAATAAAACACCTCACTAACTAACAGTTACATTTTTGCAAACGAGGTCTCCTGCCAGTCCAGCCGGACCTCTCTGGCAGGAGAACAAAGGAAAAAGTGTGAAGGAATGTGGGGTGGACATGCGCAGTTTAGCTTACTGATAACAATTATTGGCAATTGTTACTGATAACAATTCTTGGCAAGCTACGGAAAGTCTGATAGTCCAGAAATAATGAGCTCAGCTGGTAAAAGAACGCAGTGACATAGCCTTCATGTATGATTGCAGTATATTAACAATTGATTAGTTTCTAAAGCGTTTATGATGTTCTTTGACTTACCATTTGGTTGAATTTTACTTATGAAGACTATTGTTCTAATACTACCCAACTGTAGAAGTTTGTAATTTGTTTCCATTTTGTAATAAGGAAGTGGATTGATGTTTTAAATATTTATTTATTTATTTATTTATTTATTTATTTATTTATTTATTTATTTATTTATTTATTATTGAATTTCTATACCGCCCTTCTCTCTGAGGACTCAGGGCCGTGTACAGCCAGAATTAAAAAACATGCAATACAAATATTAAAAAACACTTAAAAGATATATAAATTTGGCCCAATTAAAACTCACTACCAATTAAAACATTTAAAACATTTAAAAATTTCTTCTTAAGGGAGCCCGGCTTGCTTGAAAAAATAGGTTTTAAGGGCACGACGGAAGGCACTGAGGTCTTGAATTCTCCTTATCTCTGGGGGCAGCTGATTCCAGAGGGTAGGTGCCCCCACAGAGAAGGCCCTCCCCCTGGGGGTCACCAGCCTGCACTGTTTGGCTGATGGCACCCTGAGGAGGCCCTCTCTGTGGGAGTGCACGGGTCGATGGGAGGTCTTCGGTAGCAGCAGGCGGTCTCGAAGATAGCTAGGCCTTATGCCATGGAGCGCTTTAAAGGTGATAACCAGCACCTTGAAGTGCACCTGGAAGACCACCGGGAGCCAGTGCAGCTCGCGCAGGAGCGGTGTTACATGGGAGTGCCAACCTGCTCCCGTCACTATCCGCGCTGCTGCGTTCTGGACCAGCTGAAACCTCCGGGTGCTCCTCAAGGGGAGCCCCATGTAGAGAGTGTTGCAGTAGTCAAGGCGAGAGGTGACAAGGGCATGAGTGACTGTGCACAGGGAATCCCGATCAAGAAAGGGCCGCAACTGGCGAATCAGGCGAACCTGACAAAAGGTCCCCCTGGTTACAGCTGTCAGATGTTCCTCCAAAGACAGCTGCATATCCAGGAGGACTCCCAGATTGCAAGCCCTCTCTGTGGGGGCCAATGACTCGCCCCCAATAGTCAGTGATGGAGTCAACTGACTATATCGGGATGCCGAGAGCCACAGCCAATCAGTCTTGGAAGGGTTGAGCTTGAGCCTGTTCCTCCCCATCCAGATCCGCACAGACTCCAGGCACTGGGACATCACTTCAAGGGCATCGTTGGGGTGGCCTGGGGTGGAGATGTACAGCTGGGTGTCATCAGCGTACTGGTGGTATCTCACCCCAAAGCCACAGATGATCTCACCCAGCGGCTTCACATAAATGTTGAACAGAAGGGGCGAGAGGACCGATCCCTGCGGCACTCCACAAATGAGAGGCCTCGAGGTCAACCTCTGCCCCCCTGCCAACACAAACTGCGACCGGTCAGAGAGAAAGGAGGAGAACCACCATAACACAGTGCCTCCCACCCCCAACTCTTCCAGCCGGTGCAGCATGATACCATGGTTGATGGTATCAAAAGCTGCTGAGAGGTCTAACAGGACCAGAACAGAGGAGCAACCCCTGTCCCGAGCCCTCCAGAAATCATCAACCAACGCGACCAATGCCATTTTCGTGCTGTGCCCAGACCTGAAACCCGACTGGAACGGATCTAGATAAGATGTTTCCTCCAGGAATTGCGGAAACTGTCGCGTGACCACACTCTCAACAACCTTCGCCATGAAGCAAAGGTTGGAAACAGGACGGTAGTTGGCCAATATTGCCGGATCCAGGGACGGCTTCTTGAGGAGAGGCCTCACCACTGCCTCTTTCAAGGCAGTGGGGAAGTAACTCTCAGTCAACAAAGCGTTGATAACACCCTGGAGCCAGCCTCGTGTAACCTCCCGGGAAGCCAGTACCAGCCAGGAGGGACACGGGTCCAGTAAACATGTGGCCGCACTAAGTCTCCCCAAAATCCTGTCCACATCATCGGGAGTCACAGCATCAAACTCCTCCCAGATAACATTCTCAAGACTATTCCTCGTCACCCTGCCCTGATCTAGCCAGTCAGAGTCCAAATCCCCCTGGATCTGAGCGATTTTGTCATACAGGTATTGTCTGAAATCCTCCGCCCTGCCTTCCAGGGGATCCTCCCACACTCCCAGATGGAGCAGGGAGCGGGTTACCCTGAACAGGGTGGCCGGACGATTCCCTGATGATGCAATAGAGGTGGAAAAGTAATTAAACTTTGCCGTCTTTATCACCACTAGGTAGGCCTTAATATGGGACCTTACCAGTGTTCGATCAGATTCAGCGAGACTGGCCCTCCAACCGCTCTCCAGGCGTCTTTTCTGGCGCTTCATTTCCCTCAGCTCCTCAGTGAACCAAGGAGCCGCACGGGATCGGCACCGGGTCAGAGGCCGCAAAGGCACGACTCGGTCCAAGGCCCCACCAGCCGCCCGATCCCAGGCAGATACCAGGTCCTCGGCCGAGTCATGTGCTAGAACCTCAGGAAATGGCCCAAGCTCCATCTGGAACCTCTCAGGATCCATCAGGCGCCTGGGGCGGATCCATCTAATTGGATCCGCCTCCCTGCGGCGGGGAGCAGCAGTTCGAAGATCTAGGAGAAGGAGTGAGTGGTCTGTCCATGACAAGGGTTCCACGTCTATATCCCCAATAATAAGACCACTCAACCACTGGCCAGAGACAAAAATCAGATCCAGAGTGTGACCTCCCCTGTGAGTAGGGCCATGAACTAATTGGGTCAGGTCCATGGCCATCATGGAAGCCATGAACTCCCGAGCCACCTCAGACGTTTCACCAACGGATGACAAGTTGAAATCACCCATGACTAAAAGCCTGGGTGTATCTACTGCCACCATGGCTATAATGTCGAGTAGCTCAGGTAGGGCTGTTGCCATTCGGCAGGGAGCCAGGTACATAAGCAACAAGCCTATCTGAACCCCACGACCCCACCTCACAAGGAGGGACTCACATCCGGCTATCTGAGGCACAGTGGTCTCCCTTGGACCCAGATCCTCATTAATAATAACCGCCACCCCGCCGCCCCTCCCCTGGGCCCTCGGCTGATGGAATGCTCTGAAGCCTGGTGGGCACATTTCAACCAGAGGGACACCGTCCCCCGGGCCCAACCAGGTCTCTGTAATACCCGCCAGGTCCGCTCCTCCCTCTTGTATAAGATCATGAATGAGGGGGGCCTTATTTACCATGGACCTAGCGTTGCATAACATCAGCCGAAGGCCCAGATCCTGAGTATCTAAGCCACCTAGTCTCCGAGAGGAGCCATGGGGACCGGGGTAAGCAATTGCTCTCAAACAGCGAGTGCGAGCCCCCAACACATGATATGGTCCCCTGCTCCCACCATATCTGCCCCTCCCATCTACCATGCTGATGGTACAGACTCATAGGTATCATCCCCCATCCCTTTCCCAATCCCTTGACCAGTACCCCCCGAATCGTTACCCTGTGCCAGGCTCGGCTCTGACCCTGGTGGATTTCCCCCCCATCCCCCAGAGTCTTCTTCCCAATTTCTCTAGAAAGATCCTTACAAACCCCCCTCCCAGAACCCCTTAAAATCTTAAAAAATTTCCCTAGAAAACCCCACAAATTCTTCCTTGCCCCATGCCATCTCTCTGGACTCCAAAGTCCGTCATCGAGATAGGCCCTCGATAATGTGGAGGGCCAAACCTGCAAGAGGGGAGAATCTCGCAGGGCGAGGAGTTCCGACACCAAGTACATATAATCATCAGGGGAGCCAAAGTCCAAGGGTAGGGGGACCACCGATGTTACAACATAGGGAAAATTCCAGTCCATGATCAGGCCGCCAAGCTCCATTGTCCTCTCACGACAATGGCAAAGGAGGTGTGTATCATTCGACCCCGGAAGTTTCCAGGGCAGCCATGCTCTCACCTAGGCCACCCATGGAAACTCTGATGGAAATCCGGGTGTGAAGATAGCCATATTCCGCCTCCAACTGGCCTTACTTCCATAGAACCAGTATTCCTCCTGGGATTAGTAGCATCCGGGAGTCCAAGTATCCTGCTCAGAAGGAGGTTTAAGTTCGTAAATTCACGTCAAAGAGATTTTACATGGCAGGGAGTTCAGACAAGCTAGATAGAGAAGGGGGCAAATTAGGAATAATTCAGCAGGCCAAGATACATGGGTAGCTGTAGCCGTAATAAGGCCCATAGGCCTAAACTCGGTCCAAAGGAAGGAGGAGGGGGGGATTCAAACCGCATAAGTTTGTAGTCATTTTCCGACCCCTGTAAATCCCTCAACCTTCCAGTCTGATGGGTAATGCTGCCCTATTTCGTTCCCCCCCGTCCAGCTTGTCCTGGGGGCGGTCTCTGGGTCTCCATGGAGGTAACCCTTCCCGAGGGTCCAACACTCTCCAATCACCCAGGACTCGGTCTAAGGCTGCTGCTGAAGAATCCTATGCTGTCGGTATTCAGGTCTGCAGGCCTTTGGGAGCTGCCCCGACATCAGCTGCCATCACCGTGGTCGCCGCCGCGGCCGCCACCGCCACCATCGCTGCCGTCACCATCGGCCTCCCCACGGCCGCCCCCAGCCGCCCCCTGCCTCTACAGATCTTCCTCAAGGCATATAAACAGTATAGTAAAAAAAGGTATGATCCTGCTGTAGATAAACATTTAAACTAGGTTATAAAGATAAATTAACATCAGCAATAAACTGAATTGCTTTAATGCTTGCATAAATTATATTTAGAATCAAAGGATGATATGTAAACTCATGCTTTGCCAATAGAAATATATTTGTCAAAACTGATTTTTTATTACAACAAAAAGCTTTAGATACCATACCCTGAACTTTGTTAAATCTTCCTTTTACATCATTTAACAACTTAAGTTCTATTTCAGCTATTTTATGAGATATATATTTTATGAGACTAAAGCACGGTTAAGTAACACCAGCTGCCTGCAATTACTGCAAGTTCAAATCTCACCAGGCTCAAGGTTGACTCAGCCTTCCATCCTTTCGAGGTAGGTAAAATGAGGACCGGGTTTGTGGGGGCAATAAGCTGACTTTGTATAAAAAAGAACACCGCTTGGGGAGGTGGAGGCGACAGCCCTACTAAGCAGGTATATACAAAAGTATGAAGGCTATTGCTTAATGCATTGTAAGCCACCCTGAGTCTCTGGAAAAGGGTGGCATATATATCGAACCAATAAATAAATAAATATATAAGATATTATTTAAAAAATCTTCTTAGTGTCTTTGCATGCTTTCCCAGAGAGAATAACATTGTATTAAGTTGCTTGTCAAGAAAATATTTTAACACTTTAGATTGAAATCAGACTTTAATTAACCAAATAATATAAAGTGATAGATTTGAACAATTTGAAATATAACAATTTGCCCTAATTTGCTCATTTGGATGGCATGAATAAGCGAATATACAGTATGTATATAGAATTGACAAATGCTCTCTTAAAGTACCATTCTTATAAGAAACTGGGAATGTTTGTGTGGGGAGTACATACGTTTATAAACGGCAGAGTGAGGCAAAAAAGAGAGAGTGATAACAGAATCATTTTATTAACATCTGTCAATCTTTTTTAAAATAACATTGGAAGTTTTTTAATGAAAACAATTTATATTAGTAAAGACAACTGTACGAACATGAGAAGCAATTGCATTTAAATAAGGACTAATAGGCAGAGGTGTTTGTCATGTACAGAATTATTAGTTATTTGCTAAATGTTGTCCATTTAAAACTCAGCATCCATTATTTATTTTCTCAATGAAATTCTGTGATTGTGCAAAAATGCAATTTGGGGACCATATGTGACAAATCAAATGAGTATTGGACATGAAAAGCTTTTCATAAGTAGAAATGCTTTAAAACATATTGTGGTCAGACTGCCAAGTATTATTTCATATTTTCAACTTAGTGTATCCATTATCTGTTTATTCAGTAATAGAAGCTAGTTAAAGGAATAAATGCCACATAATAATTGAAGGGAAGTTTTTATTTTCAAATCCCTCTCCCTCTCCCTCCCTCCCTCCCTCCCTCCCCCCTCTCTCTTTCTCATAGGTGTGGAAATATATATATTTCCAAGCCCTGTCCAAAAGGAACATAGGTAGTAGGGAACCGTATGGCAGCTGAATCACTCTTGCCAAATAATTCAGCAGAGCACTGCAAACAGTTGTGAAAATGCTCCCAAATAGAGAAGCCAGCACCTCAAGCACTATGTAGCAGCTGGCATTACTTGGCATGGACATCCAAAAACCAGGAGGGAAGTGCAGAGCGGACAAGAAATGGACAAAGAATGTAGAGCAATGTAACTAGGCACAGGGAAAGAGAGAGAGAATATAACAAGGAAAAGAAGTTCTAAAATATTTGACAAGAAAATGAGAATATTTCTATATGAGAGACAGAGATAAACAGGAATTAATAATAATACCAGGTATTATTATTGGGTGCCATAATAATACACGTTGGGTGCCCTATCAAAAAACCTTAACATGGAACTTAGAAAATCTGTGGATTGACAAAATTTCCATTTGTCAACCACAAAAGACCACATTTTTTCAATCTACAGATATATTTCACGGATATATAATGACATCTTACATTCTTGGGATTACAGAAGCAGTGGCTCAGTAATTAAAGATATTGAGTTTGTCAGCTGGAGAGTGGACAGCATGGGTTTGAGACCAGAGCTGCACACAATGGGATGAGCTCCTGTTCCTTGTCACAGCTCCTGCCCACCTAGATGTTCAAAAGCATGCAACTGCAAGTAGATTAATAGGTATATGTTTGGTGGGAACTATAAATAAAATTATAAAAAATAAACAAAAAATAAAAAATAATTTAATGCTGTAATGTTGATGGCTAATGAGAAGTGTTAGAAATTGAAAAAAAGAAAATCTGGTTCATTGATTGGTATACCGGATGATGGCAGGATTGAGGAAAAAATAATATGAAAAAAAAAATGAAATACCAGAACTTGCAGATCAAAGCTAAATGTTTATGAAAAAAGAAAGACACATTTGTAGCAATCGTGACTGGAATCCTTGGAACAATTCTAAAGGCCACCTCCAAATGTTGAATTTATCAGATCTGAACATCCTGATTTCCTCAGACATTACCTTAATAATTCTTTGGACTTTGGTTAGGACTTGAATTATTCATTTTACCAGACTGTGAATTTAATTGTAAATTACTGATGGTTTGTTGTAGCCAAGGTTTAGATTGGGTTTTGCATTTTTATCCACATATTGTGTCCTTACAAAGAACATGGGATATTGTTGTTTGTTGATGTTAAAAGTATTGTTGCAGAATATAAACTGTTCAACTAAAACTGTGTTTTGCAATTGACTGATGGTGATTTTGTCAATGTCAATTGTCTTCAAGAGATGCTACAGATGTTTTGGGGATTGCATCCAAGGCATCTATTACTATTGGTACTATCTTTGATTTCGTTTACTTCAGTCATTATTAAGGTTCCAAATTTATCTTTCTGCAGCCCCTTCCCTTGGACTCTGTTATCTTTTCCATAACTTTTTCTTTCGTTAACTATCTTGCTATCTTCTCTGTGTTTTCAAGGTCTGGAAATCATGAAATCACGTTCTGCATTGTGATTGGAAATCTCTCTTTTGACAGCTTGATAAACCTATGAAGACTTGACAGAGATACAGACAAACCTGTTTGCATGGTGTTTCTTTATGCAGGTTGTACTATTCAAGCATTGAGGGTCTGAATTATTATAAGTTTTCAATATATATCTGCAGTCTATTCAGTATAAAAGCTATATCTTGTGTGTGTGTGTGTGTTGCCCTATTAGTCAGGACTTTCGTATATAGGCCCATGGTTGTTTTTGATGGCTTGGAAATTCAGAATAAGTCTATGCAAGTTACTCCTGCAGCACACAAAATAACTTGTAAAAGTATCACCATTAACCCCTGTAGGAGGATTGTATGGACTGTATAGCAATAAATCTGTTTCAAGATCCCAATAAGTGTTATTAGACTGGTTCACAGAATATATCAGAACAAAATGAGAAATCCTTATAAATCACAGATGCTATAATGTTTTTTTGTTTTAGACTTTCTGTCTGTCCACATGTACTTTGTGCTATATATTTGCTTGAAATTATCCAGGAACTACAGCTCAGTCATTGAATTTTGTTAACTTTAGTTTGGAACCTACTGCCTGAGTTAAGAACAAAAGGTTTGATTGCTATACTTTGTGTATGTCCCTATTCGCAATATAATTTCTCAATGGGCAAGAGAAACTTTTTCACTGATTGAGATTTCTCTAGTGTATGGTAGTTTCCTATTGTTTATCTATTTAATAGTTACATATTATAAGTAAATATAAAAATGAAAATTTAAACTAGTTAGTCCAGAATTGTGATGGGGGAAAATTAATCTAATCACGAACCTTTATTATTATTCTACAAGACCTTGAAGTTTGTGATTGCAACAGAGGCACTGAAATACTCGTGATTGCTTCTTTTGTGTTTGCATGCTATCTTTTGTTAAATAGAAGGGTAATCAAGTAAATCACCAAGCAATAGATACAACTTTACCACTTTGCATATCTCACTGGAAAATGATTTATATGAAATTTGTGGTGGTAATAGTTCTATAATAAAGTAACAA
Organism: Pituophis catenifer annectens; assembly: GCF_029215685.1. NCBI lineage: Eukaryota > Metazoa > Chordata > Lepidosauria > Squamata > Colubridae > Pituophis > Pituophis catenifer. The sequence goes on from NW_027256888.1 coordinate 49,879,128, forward strand.
ATGTAAAAAAGCTCCACTAAACAACAACTTTTAAAAATGCCTTTAATGATTTACATGCAATAAAATATTTTTGTACAATTTCTGAATTAATTTAAATATGGAGGGAGAAGTATATTTTTAATTTATCTCCATATAAATTTGATTTCAACAGAAATTAAAATAATTCATCTAGAGCTGCATTTCATAGATTGAAATCTTTTGCACCAATAGAAAGTGGAACACTTATAAAGAAATTCCAGAAAAAATATTTAATTGTTTTGATTTAATTATTCTTATGAGCATTTTAAAAAGGAACAAATGTGCAGTTGGATGCTATTGTAAACCACCTCTCTTTTTGTTTTAAATTGCATACCTTTCAATTTTATTCACTAAAATGTGCATATTGCTAAAATTTTAGGAAAGTTGGTCTATCAGAAGATATGCTATTCAAATATTTATTAAGTGGATCATTTTATGGTAAAGTTAATAATAGTATTATTGCAGAGTCAATTTCTTAAATGGAAATACAATATTCCCTTATTTAACTTGAATTCATACAATGGAGCTGTTCATATGACCTTATGTTATTTTAAAAATGATATTATACAGTAAGTTGCACACTGGTTTTATAAAAAATTCATTGTAGGAATTGTTAGCATACGTAAAACATGTATTTATGAGATTCAAGTCAATACTGATTGAAAGAACAATCAGTTATCTTATGCAGTAGGAGCCAATCACCATCTAATTTGGGAAAGAAATCCAGATTTTTTTTAAAAAAATAACAATATTTTCAACATCTTCTTCCATAGTTTCGTCTCTAGCCCAAACCTTGATGGAACCATTACTTAGGCAAAGGGGTGAAACATTTGTTTTTCAGTTCAGAAGAATGAGATAACATTCAGAAGCAGCTCGGGCATGCCTCCCTGAGTCACTGAGTATAAAGCATGCTGAAAAAAAGCACAAGTAGACTTCTAACACTTGATTGAGGATGTGCAAGCAAGTTATTTTCAACTCATGGAGTCTCCGCAGACAGATTTTCTACATGCCAATTTATATCTAACCTGATCTTCTAATCTCCTAATAGTGTACTCATCACTAATGTAACTGTCATTATCCACATACTGCTGGTCTGCATCTGCATTTTCTCCTACCTTTTCCAGCATTAGAGCTTTTTTCCAGAGAGCTGGATCTTTATATAATATGTCCAAAGAAGACATGTAATTTGAACCTGGTCATTTTTCCCTTGAATGAGAAGTCTGGATTGAGTTGTTGGATGAACCATTGGTTTGTTTTCTTGGTTGTCCAAGTATTCTCAGGAGTCTTCTGCATCACCAAAGAATCAATATCCTTCCTATCCTTCTTCTTTAAAGTCCAACTTTTGCTTCCATAGAGTATCACAAGAAATACCATAGCTTGCACAATTCTGATCTTTTTAGGAATAGATACATCACAACATTTTCCAAGGCCTTCATGGCTGCTCTACCAAGTGATAGGCTGTGGTGTATTTTTTTTTTTGTTAAATATTTTTTATTTTTTCCATAAACATAAACATAAAATACATCTTTTAAGAACAATGTTTTGATCCGGTCATTGATAGGTAAATCGCTTACAATTTCTTTAACAGCTCTTTCCAATATTTCTTCCATTACTTCTTTCAGTATCAAAATCAAAACACAAATTTTTAACAAATATTCTAGCGTCATTATTTAAACATTTTCCATTATTTTATCATCTAATTTCCAGATAACCCCAACACAGTTTTTATATCCATTTACAAATCCCATTCTATATATCCTCCTTCATCTCTAAACCCATTTCATCAATTCTATTAATTTTAAGCTCCATTATCTAACATCTAGTTTTTTTGTATTTATCATCTGTTACATTTTCTATTTAACACAGAATCATCATATTCATCTCATTTCATATTAAATAAATTTCTCCTCTCTATATTTCCTTTTATTTATTTGGCTAATACCCAGCATATTTTATTTGACTATTTTCCAGCATTTTTTCCTCCCTTCCTCCTACTGTTATTTAACTAATTCCTAGCATGTTTTATTTTGGCTGATTTCCAGCATATTCTCCTCCATACCTCCAACTTTTATTTGGCTGATTACCAGCATTTTCCATTTTGGCTGATTTCCAGCATTTCTCCTCCATACCTCCTACTACTGTTTAGTTGATTCCCAGCTTCCCAGGATATTTGTTTTGGCTGTTTTACAGCATATTCTCCTCCATATCTCTACCTGTTATTTAGCTGGATCCCAGCATATTTTATTTTAGATATCTTCCACCACCATCGCCTCGGTATTTTCACCTATTGTTTGGCTGATTCTCAGCATATCATGTATAAAAAAAAAAAGAGAGAGAGAGAGAGAGAAAGAAAAAAATCAGTAAGAAAGGGGGAAAGAGATAAGAAATAAGTAAGTTGGAGAAAAAGAGAAAAAATAAAAATAAATAAATAAATAAAACACATCTCCACCATACTCCTTCTCGGTATTTCCCAGAATCTTCTAATAATAATTAATTCCAACATATGTCAGTCTTATTTTACTGCTTAAATCTGTGTTACTTATTTTGCCTTCCACCCATACATTGAACATTTAGTATTAAAACATATTCCATTCTCTATTTTAGTTACAATGTAACATTGAGACACTTTACATCAAATATATCATCTTATATTCATTTATGCTCTTATACTTCTATTAGAAATAACATTTTCCCCACCTTAACAATAATTTTAAATCATCTTGTTTTATTTTACATCTGCATTATTCTATATGTGCCTCCTGTTTGCATTCAAAATTTATTTAAACATAGTATTTCCATTTTAATCAAACTATTTTATATTATTATTTCACAATCAAGAATATTTTATTTTTTCCCTTTCCTTATCTGTTCATAGACACTCCATTTCAAGTTCAATATTACCAGATTTAAAGTTCTATAAATCTTTTTAATTCTTTAGTTGTTTCTATTCCATGCAAATTCATCAGTTTTTTCTTCTTTTGTTGCTATGCCATTTGCCTTCTTTTGTTTCTATGCCACTTCCGATTTTAAAAACTCCACTTTATTTCTTCTTTCTTTCATCAAATAAAACCACCCATAGACAGAATAGAAATCTCCAAAACTCAAAGAAATCCCTGTAGTTGTTTTCAAAGTAATCCAAACTAAACGACCAATCACTTTGTTTCTTTTTCAAACGAGAAGCAAATCTTCATGATCAACACTTTCACTTAGTCTCAGCATTCTCCATTTTGTTGCAATATGTAGCAGTTTTTAGCCAGTCATTAACTCTCTCCGCTTCTGAATTATAAAGGTGTTAAGTCTTTTTTCCCTCTTTTCCTTACTTCAAAAGAAAAAAAATCATCTGGTTTCAATTTAAAAAGCGTTTCTCCTAATTTCCAGCATGTTCCAATGTTCAATTATTCCAAATCAGTCTTAAGAAAAAAAATCTCTTAACAGGTCTTTGTTCCTGTTGTTACTTTCATGCCCCACTAATCCACAGCTGCTATTTAAGGCTAGGGGTCTTACAGGTAATAATCTATGCTCTATTGTTGTTTCATGCCTGGGTTGGTGTCACTCACCCAGCTTCAAGGCACATTGTTCTTGTCTTCTCTCCTCCTGCACATTTCTTTTTTTTTGGTTTGTCACAGCTTCGTGGCAGCTGCCATGGCTGCCGCCCCCCGCCGCTGACTCACAGAAGGTTCCCTCTGACCTCCGAGGAACTTGCTTGTTCCTCTCGGTCATCCAAGGTACCCATCTTCTTCCCCCGTACCTGAAGGATGGGTTCGGTCCAAAGACCCATCGGCGGCGGTTCAGCAGCCGGGGTTTTTGCGGGACTCCTCAGAGCCCGCTATTTCCCTGACTGTCTCGACACAACGTCAAACCGGAAGTCCAGGCTGTGGTGTAATTTTTGACTGCTTGTGTCTTTACTGTTGAAGGTTGATGCTATAAGGCAGAAACTATCCACCCTTTCAATATATTCATATCCAATTCTAAGGCTGGTTGTTCTGTTTGTTGTTATTAATTTAACCTTTTGTGTCTTTAATATTTGTCATATTTTTCACTATATTGTGACTTTTTAAATTGGTAGTAGTATCAATACTTTTAATTAATATTTTAGTATTAATACTTTTAATACTAGGGCTTGCAGATCCTTTGAATTTTTGGGTATCAGGGTAACAGCATCAGCATATCACAAGATATTAGTTTTTCTTCCTCCAATTTAAAACCACGCTCATATTTTTCCAGTCCAACTCCCTTAAAATACATTTAGCATCCATGCAACATATTGCCAATTTGTAACCAATTTCAATAGTTTTAGCTTCATGTCGATTGCTTAGTGTCTGCTACTTAGTGTGGCTGACATAAAACAAACAAAACAAAAAGAAGCAAACAAAAAAGACTATGCAATCTTTCCAAACTAAGATTATGTAGATATCTGATTCTAGTCTTCCCATTTACTTTACTGACTGTTTGGTCTTGATGGAACAATGTCATATGTAATGAAGAGATATTTACATAAGATAATGTAGCTAAAGCCATTAATTCTTCCTGAGACATTCTTTTGATAAATCAGTGTGGCAGACATCGAATTTTCAATTATTCATCCACTCTTTTCTGCAACCTCTTTTATTGATCAAAGGAACATGAAAAATGTTCCAAGGCCCTCAGATTGTTAAAAACTCTTTTGATCAGTATTTGCGGAAAGCCATTAGCTGAACCTTTCTCCCTTTTTTTGGTGTCTTTCTTACTTATTTTAATAGTTTTGACCATTCTTTGTCCCTCCACCTCCACTGAGATTTGCAAAAATGAGATAGACTAGAGACCTCATGTCTATTATTTCAATCAATAATTTAAGGCACTCAGAAGAACTGAAGAGATAAACATGTAGTATTAAGCATTCTTTCATTCCATAAAATAAATCTCTTGGAACCATCAAAAACTAGAACAATGTGACTTGAAGAAGCTGTCAAGCTTGTCTACTGAATTTCATTTGCAGTAAAATGTTGCTGAGTTTTACAGTTGAAATCAAACCTTTGTATGTCAGTATCTGCCCAATCAAGTAGTCTGAGTGTCAAGTTCAGGAAGAGCATAGCATAGTTTCAAAAAACCAGTGAACCCATTGAACAATCAAGCCAAAGAGTACTGATAAGTAACTATTGATAAGGACATTTATCCTCTCCAAATGTTGAAAAATCTTTCTAACATTGGCTTTGAGAAGCAGAACTGTATACTGAAGCTGTCCAATACCGAAAAAGAAAGGTGATTCATACTCCCCACCTCTTTCCTCGGTTTCATGTGTGCATGTGCATGTCCATATATCCATCATATTTTATGATGTTTGTGTGTCTATATTTTTCTTGACTGTACACTGCCTTGAGTCCTACGGGAGAAAGGTGGTATAGAAATATAATAAATAAATAAATAAATAAATAAATAAATAAATAAATAAATAAATAAATAAATAAATAAATAAATAAATATATTATATTGTTAGATTTTAGTCTCTCTTTGCTATAGTAGGATCCTATAAAATTCTGTATGTCTTTGTTGTGTAAGAATTTCTGTTTGTCCTTTTTAACTCTGGACCCTACAGTATGTAACATGATTCACTTCTGCCATTTTCTGAATTTTGAAATTCTGTTTGATCTTTCTCTTATTGAACTAAAAAATATTATATTTTAAAATATAATATGCATTTATTTCATTAAATTGAATAAAGGGCTAAATTGCACCTGATCACAAGCTGTTATTTTTTTGATTGCTTTATGTAGCAGCCTCAAATATAATTTTTGCTAAATTTACCATATATTGCTAGCTGATGAAAATTTTATTACTCTGTAAACAAAAAGCTGTAAATAGTATTTAATAAATCATATTGGTTGATTTAATTGTAGTTTTATTTTTGGACATTTGGAATGCATAAACCTCTCTATAAATTGTTTAAATCTTTCTACACCATCCAGATTCACTATTGTGAGATGGGTGACCATATAAACAAGCAAACACTATTGTTATGATTGCAATAGACAATTTGGGAACATCCTCATAATATCAGATATTTGCCTTATATTTGGATAGAAACTAGACCATGAGTCATCTCTGACTTGAAGCAATGGATGGAAACTAATCAAGGAGGGAACCAACCTAGCAAATAAGGAGAGATTTCCTGACATTTTCCAGAACAATTAATCAGTGGAATGGCTTGTCTTCAGAAGTTGTGGGTGCTCTATCACTGGAAGTTTTTAAGAAAAAACTGGACAGCCATTTGTCTGAAACAAATTAGGGTCTCCTGCTTTTAAAGTGCTTCAGGCTGAGATTTTTAGATAGGAGACAGTTTATGGGACTTAATATTATGGTCCTGCTAAACTTGTTTTCTGATGAGAAGCAACACAAAAAAGCAGAGCCAGGCACTTCTAGCAATAATAGTCTTGGAGGTGTTGATTATAGAAATTTTGAAGCCAGTAACTTCACTCTGACTGAGGCAGATCTAGCAAGTCTCCAGGATTTCTTGCCTGCACCCACTGACAGCCTTTCAGACAGCCAATAAGCAGGCTGGCAGGAGAATAGACTCCAATGAGTAATGTACCTCAGTTATGCATCTGAGTAGTAGCTGAGCATAAGTTATTTATTGGGCTCACTTTCTGAGAGAAAATGCTGAGAACAACATTTTAAGTCTTAAGCTTTGACATGTTTATCTCGTCATACCCTGCTTTGAACTCCAGTTTCTTTTTCACTATGGCTTCTTAGATTTGTCATATGTTTATTGGATTCCTGATCTTAATCATGCCAAATCCTGACTACTTTGTTTTGTTGCCACCTCAAGCAACTGCAAAAAGGATTCTTTGTTTCTAAAAGTTCCACATGAGTTTGCATATCTCTGGACTATGGCAAGTTTCCAGCTTTCTATCATGTATCTGGTAGCCAGCAATGCCAACACAGAAAACTTAAAATGCCATTACTTTGCTTATAAAATCTGTTTGGTTTTCAAAAAGTTGAGGTAAACATTCATCAATGTTTAGATAAATATCAAGTTGCATCCAATGCTCAGCTCACAGAAATGTCTCTGATTTAGTAAAAAAGTGACAAAAATGGAAGGGGGAGCAGAAGGAGAAAGAGTATTTTTACATATTTTCTCTTCTTATAGTGCTCTGTATTGCATATTATACTTCTGTAGTATAGAACATATTTACTTGGAAAGAAGGTATGGAAAGAATAGAAAATCAATTTCTCAATTCTACTCAGATAACTGAAAGACAGTTATCCCTCCATTGATTAAAATTGAGATTGTTGCAATATTTTCAGGATCAGACTCAATAAATTTAGTAAGAGTTAAAGGTTTAAATATTTCTCCTTTTATTTACATTAGGCATTCTATATTCACTGAATATTCACAGATAGAAGCAAAGAAAATGGGTGCATACAGCTCCTTATATATACAATGGGTGGAGCTAGATATGGGAGTGGTGAATTATGAATACATTAAGAAGTGAAGAATAAATTAACCCCTGATACCCCGTTCATATACTATTTACACATTAGAGAATAAGGCATTTACATCTGACAAATCCCCCTCTAAATGCCGATTCGTTACGCTACACCAATTACATTCAGATTCAGGACAGTACAAAACATATAACTTAGAAGTCAAGTATTTATGCTGCTTAGAAGGTAAAGGCTTTGTCAATATGTCAGCTAATTGTTCTGAAGTTTCACAATGCACTGCTTTAATAAATCCATCCTGAGATAATTGTCTCACATGTTTAAATTTTATATCTATGTGTCTGGACCTTTGTCCAATGGCGTCAGATCTAGATATTTCAATAGCTGCTTTATTGTCTTCATGCATAACAAAAGGTAAGGCAGGTTTTTTCCAAACATCTGAAATTAAATCATTAAACCATACAAGGTTATTCACAGCTTTAGATAAACAAACATATTCTGCTTCTGTCGTTGAAGTGGCCACTAATTCTTGTTTACCAGTGTACCAGTAAACTGGACAGTCATTTAAGAGGAATATATAACCAGATGTACTTTTTCTACATGAGGTGTCTCCAGCCCAATCCGCATCTGCGTAACATGTGAGCTTTGGTTCTCTATTATTGTTAGGTTCCAACATTAAACAAAAGTCTAATGTATTTTTCAGATATCTTAATATTCTTTTAACAGCTTCCCAGTGGTACATTGTTGGCTTGCTGACATGTCTGGATAATAAATTGAGGGGTAAAGCGATATCAGGTCTTGTCCAATTGGAGATATAAAGAAGTGAACCTATGACTGATCTATAAAACGTGTTATCTTTGAATTCAGGAGATGATTCATCAGCATTTCTTAGAAAGTCAGTCTGGATAGGAGTATCACAAGGTTTGGCATCACTTAGATTGCATTTGTTTAAGAGCTCTATGATCTTATCTCTCTGAGTAAGTTTGAATCCTCTTTTAGTCTTATTAATTTGAACACCAAGATACTTATTTACTTTACCTAAAGATTTCAATGAGAAATGTTCATTTAGCTTAGTTACAAATGTTTCTCTTCTCTCTTTATGTTTTCCTATGTATAAAATGTCATCCACATAAATCAATACAAACTCTATGTAATCATCACCCTTTTTGACAAAGAAACAGTTATCAGCGGTGGTGGCATTGAAGTCCATAGTTTTAAGTACTTTTACTAAACAATCATACCATCGTTTACCAGATTGTTTTAACCCGTATAAACTCTTGTTTAACAACCAAGTCTCATTCTTGTTTGTGTATTGACTGTGAGGTGCTCTTACATATATTTCCTTATCTAGTTTTGCGTGTAGATACGCAGTCTGTATGTCATATTGGAATACATCGAGATTGAGTGCTGATGCTACTACTAGAGCTGTTTTGACACTCTCAGTTCTTACTGTGGGTGAATATGTGTCAGTATAGTCCTCCGGATATTTCTGTGCATAACCTTGTGCAACTAGTCTAACTTTGTATAGGGTATTGCCTCCCTCTAAGTTTTTAATTTTATATATCCACCTAGTACCAATAATTGTTTTATCTTTTGGTGCAATTGCAGGTGTAAATACGTTTAATCCTTGTAAACTTTCCATCTCTTTTTTCATTGCTAATTCCCATTTTTCTTTTTCTTTACGAGGAAGTTTTAACACTTCCTCATATGTATTAGGTGTAGTTGACTCACCATCCATATGCATTATGTAATCTTTGTATTTATTTGGCATCTGATTTCTGGTGTTTCTAATTGTTTTTTCAGGTTTACTATTATTATCATGCAAATATCTTGCTTCCTTTTTTGTTAGTGTATCTGTCTTTATTTTGTGTTGGCTATTTGTCCATGTTTTGGTTTTGTTTCTATGTTTGTTGATGTTTTGCTTTTCTATAGTCCCTTTCTCTTGAGATTTTGTATCTTTGTTGTTACTTGGAAATATTTCATTAAGATGTATTTTAGACCAGTTGGCCTGCTCATGGAACACAGCTGTTCTGGAAACTATAAATTTGTTATTATTATCAATGAATCTGTACCCTTTAGTGCCTGTCTCATATCCCATAAATCTGAGTCTTCTGGACACGTTTTCTCCCTTTCTTCTTAATTGCTTAGGTATGTGTACGTCTGCAGTGACTCCAAATATGTGCATATGTGCCAATTTTGGTTTCCTATTATACATCACTTCATATGGTGTCTTATTTATAATACTGGACCAGGTTCTATTCTGTGTGTAATTGGAATAATGTAGTGCTTCTGACCAGAATTGTTTGCTTAAGCCAGCATCTTCCAATGTGCATCTAATCATGGTTTGTAATGTTGAGTTCTTCCTCTCTACAATTCCGTTCTGAAACGCAGAAAATGGACTAGATGTGTAATGTAACATTCCTTTGTCCTTCAACCATTGGGAGAATTCTTTAGACATGAATTCACATCCCCTATCTGTCATGATTTGTTTTATTTTGATATTGTGTTGTGTTTCTATGCGTTTATAAAATTCTTTAAATTTCTGAAAGGTTTCATCTTTGTGTTTTAATGTATAAACAAATCCATAGCGACTATAATCGTCCACTATGGTCAAGAAGTAACGTTTTCTATAAGTGATTGATGGAGTTAGTGGACCAACTAAGTCCATGTGTACTAAATCAAAAATTTTGTTGGTTGACCTAGTAGATTTTCTTGGCCTGGGGCTAGTTTTTAGTTTTGTAGATTTACATACTGAGCATTCCAAATAGTTTTCACAATTTTTTATTTTAACACCTTCTGCGTGTTCAGTCATTTTTTGTACTACAGGAAAACTGGCATGTCCTAACTTCCTATGTAAGATGTGAGCACACTCATCATGAATTGGCTTGCCTATTTTTGGTTTTTTTTCATTATGTGCATCTTTGTGATCATGAGATATTTTACATTCATCATTGTCACTGTTGCTAATGTTTTCATCATCTACTTCAATACAATCTTCCATATTTGAATCAATGTTGTGCAACCATTTTTCCTTTGTTATTAGATAAGGTAGGCCTCCTTTAATCATCACAGTGCCTATATCTATTTTATTTTTCTCCAAAGTCGCTTTTCCTTTAGAAAAAACAATGTTAATATCAGAATCCCTGCTTAGTTTTATGGCACTTAGTATGTTATGAGGTATTTCAGGTATTAGTAATACCCCCTCTATTTTTCCTAGGCCAGGTAAGGTTACATTCCCTCTACCTAATACTTGAACCTTTTCTTGGTTAGCTACCTTTATTACAAATTTATCTTCTACAAATGAAGATAATATATTTTTGTTATTAGTGGTGTGATTAGTTGCTCCAGAATCAATAAGCCAATTATTGTTCTCATTCTGCTGTATGTTAATGTTGTTTTGTTTATTTAACCCATTCAGTGAACCAGATTTTCTATCCTTTGAATTATCTCTGCCCCCTCTATTCTCTTTGTAATTTGGTGGGCTTCTATATCTATGTCTATCCATGGAAGACTGTCTATAATTGTATTTGTTTCTATATTCTGACCTATGTCTTTCTTTTGAAATTTTGGGGCAATCTCTTCTATTGTGTTCCCTGGATCCGCAGTTGTGACATCTAAAAGTCTCATTATATTTTTCTTGAAAAGCTACTTTTCTATATGGTTTGTGTTCTATGTGATTGTTAGAACGATTCCTTCTTGAATTGTCTTCTGCTATTAACTTATTGGATAGACTTTCTATGGATAAGTATCCTAGATTGATTGTGGCTAAGTGTGACATATAATTATCCCATGATGGGTCAAGTGAGTTGATGATAACACTTTTCATTGTTTTCTATTTCGATTTCCTCCCGATCATCATTTTCATCTATTATTTCTTCGTCTTCAGTGGTATATTCTTCGGATTCTCTCGAAATCGCGTTTGTGGATTCGTCGATTATTTCTTGGTCCGTTTCCATTTCTTTGCTGTATGCCCTGGTGTTGGGCCTATCTCTCTTAGACATTTTTAAATTTTTTATTGAGTCAATTAACCATCCTCTGCTACCAGATTGTTGCAATATTTTCAGGATCAGACTCAATAAATTTAGTAAGAGTTAAAGGTTTAAATATTTCTCCTTTTATTTACATTAGGCATTCTATATTCACTGAATATTCACAGATAGAAGCAAAGAAAATGGGTGCATACAGCTCCTTATATATACAATGGGTGGAGCTAGATATGGGAGTGGTGAATTATGAATACATTAAGAAGTGAAGAATAAATTAACCCCTGATACCCCGTTCATATACTATTTACACATTAGAGAATAAGGCATTTACATCTGACAGAGATTATTTATCTAATGTACTTATTTTGGAAAGTTCTCATTTAAGTATTTGAATAAGACTGCTAGTGGCTTTCTTTTTCACACGGAACAATTTGTGGAACTGAATCTTAATATGATTATTTTCATTATTGCAATTTCATAACATTTTTTCACTGCAAGGTACAATAAGGTATATAGGAATATAGTATGACAAGTGCAAAGTATTCTAAAATACTTTCTATTTTATTAGGCTGAACTGAATTGTTTCACAAGGTGTTCCTCTCTACTTGATGATTCAGATACCTGTGGTGATAAATGAGAAAAGATAAGAAAAGGACTGAGCAAGTAATGACCTAGTTTTAAATGCATTCACAGAAGAAACCTTTTATTTTTCCAACTGCTAAATGCAGACAAGAATTTATCTGAAGTATCAGTAAGTCAAACAATTCAATGGTTTGTTCAGCTTTCAAGACAAAGAACTATCCAATAGCATGACATAAGTTTACAATCTTTTATTTAAATTTATCTATTATTTCTTCCCCTACAGAGGGATCTGTGGGTGTTTGGGGTTTTTTTTTCCAAATAAAAGAAAACCAAGTAAAAGACCAAGTTATCTCCATGAAGCATTTTATTCTAATAGCATGTATATGTCAATGATTCTAGTTGATTCAAATCATTGCCATAATGACTTGGAAAATAATGTGGGACTATTATCTAATGTATCAAATGTTGACTAGTTATTATCCATTGTTCTATATGCCCCACAAAACGTGTGAAACAACTTATTAGTAGTGCTGAGGTATATTTGTTGAATCTTTCCATCTATTTGTAAAGCAAGTTCAAATTGGTAAGTGCTGTCTACCAAACCGGAATGGCAGTTTAATAACTAGCAATCTCCAAAAATGTTTGGTTGCTGATACATTTTCCTTGTACTTCTGAAGAGAAACATTTTCCTTTCAATAACTGTTACAGTATATGTTAACAATTTGATGTTAACAAATTTTATAATATAAGGGCTTTTTTTTCTTGAAAACTCTGGTTGTTTCATATATTTTATATAAAAAATGTAGACTTTTATCTGTATATATAACAAAATAATGGCTGGCCACACTCCAACATGATGACGGAGTGGAAATCACCACTCTTTCCCTGATCCAGATACTCTCTTCAGTATAGCCAGGTTAACTTAATTAAATATTTCATCAAATTGTACACCAATTTAAGCAGGATGTTAAGATAGAAGAATCTTACACAATTGAAGGGGGATCAAATTTTGTTTTGAAGACCCCCCCCCAAGGCAGTTCAAGAGATACCTCTTCCCAACAATGAAAAGAAGAAATGGAGGAAGAAAGCATTGCCCACAGACATAGACATGTGATATGATCAAGGTATCTCCCATGCTAGATCTGATATAGAGGCAGTTGATCAAAAACTTGGAAATAGACATCTAGAATAGAGGTCCCCAACCTGCAGGCATTGGACTGGTAGTGGTCCATGTTCAATTAGGAACCAGGCCACAAACATTTATCTGTGCATCTGTGGGATCTAGATTGTAGGGGAAACCATCCCCCATCAGTTCATGGAAAAATTTTGTTCCACAAAACCAATCCCTGATGCCATAAAGATTGGGAATCACTGCTATCGAACATCACCGGTGTTCAAACAGGGACAAACTTGTCCAAAAATAAGTTAGATCTGATATTATAACCTACCTTGTGGTGGTAAGGGCTGCCTTATGGTGGTAAGGGCTGTCTTTATTGCATCTGCATATCTGGCCCCACAGGTATGTTTAGGTGGCACAAGAGGCCCGAGGATCCTTCTGTTGCAGTGTGTGGAGTTATTTGGTCAGCATCTTAAGTGAATTTCATTGTATGGGTATACTATGTATACACGTACAATGAAAATAAAGTTATTATTATTTTATTTTATTTTATCTGTTGGACAGAATTGCTTGGATTTGATCCCAGTTGGATGCCAATTTCACTGCAGAGAAAGTTGAGTAGAGATTCCTGGGGTGAATGTTGCTGAGTCTTGCTTTGTCATCTGGAAATGGTTTAAGCCTATGGTATCTGATGAAACAGAGAGTGTTTTTAGGACTGTGAGGTCAGCTATCTACTTTTAACATCTATGCGCTTCCTGAAAGTGATCCGGAGGTTTCATGTGAGTGAGTTTTGGCAGTGGTTAATTCTACATTGAAAATTGGTTGTTCCTTTACCTCTTAAAGAGGCCTTGGTTTGTTCCCTTCACTTTATGCCATCATTAGACCAAACTAATGTGGCAGTGGGGCTAAAGCTGGATGAAGGAAAGTGGGAGGGAGAGAGCAAGAGATGGTGAGAGGGAAGTAGGAAGAGCTCACTTTTTAGCCTGCCATAGTGGGAAAAGTAGCTACATTGAAACAAGGCATGTGATGGTAGTGGTAGATACTGTTGGGTGGGTGCTCTTCATACTATGAATTGCCTGTGGAGAGATGTCCTATGGTGAGTGACTCAGGGAGAGTTGGCCAGGGCAAGCTGACTGGGTTGACCTGGCCGGGCCGAGCTGGCAGCAGCGAGCCAGATGCAGCAAATTCTCCTAGACCCATTTAGATGACTCCACTATTGAGGTGGATGCACTCACTTTCTCTCTGCTTGGGATTTGCATATATGTTTAGGTTTAATCATTCCATTTTTAATGCTTTAATGCATTTTTTCTATTTTTAAATGTATGCTTTTACAAATGTTTTTATTGAAAATTGTATGCCACCCAGAGTCATTTTTGTGAGATGAGCCACTACATACATTTAATAAATAAATAAATGTACAATTAATAAAACAACTTAAAAAAAGAATTGAAGACAGATTGAGATAAACATGCTGTGGGAACAACTAAAGACTTGGCAGCTATGACTTGGCAAATGAATAAACAATTTAAGGAAATGTCACGGCAAATAGCAGATACAGTTTAGGATGCCAGCAATGCTTATGATATGGCTACAAACTATACTTTAGAGATAGGTAAGGTTCCAAACAGTATTTCTGGTGTAAAGATTAAGTTGGCAGATTTACAGTATTGTAGCAGTAGAAATAATGATCAAAGGACTGTCATAGCAAACTGGAACAACAATTTGACAATAAAATTAATGAGCTGAGTTTTGATTTTGATGTAATTGATAAAGATATTGAATATACTCATCAGGTTCAGTCTTCTGGGAATACAGAGAAAATAGAGAAATTTGGAAAAGATTTGTAAATTCAAATATAAAAGGTAAAATTATAAGAATCATGAACTGGAAGAGATTAAATGGGATGGTGAAATGATACTCTTCTTCCAAGATACCAGCATAGCTACACTGCAGCCAAAAAAGGAATTCAAATCGATGACGAAAACCTTTCTACCCATGCCATCACTCTGCTAAACACATAATTCTCACAGCACTGCCTTATGCTTAAGGATATCTAACCAGGTAGTAGGACTGAGTTACCATTATCCTTCTCACCTTTCCTATAGTATTACCTACGCCTATTAGTTTCTTATGACTACCGGTATCACTTGTTGCTTATTATTCTATTCCATTCTGTTCTATTCCATTCCATTCCGTTCCATTCCATTCCATTCTATTCTGATTATAAAATGTACAATAAACTATAGGTAAAGTTATTATAGATTAAATTATTAATATGGATCATTCTGGTTTTATTCCAAACCATTATATATTTATGCCTATCAGGAAATTATTACGTATTATACAAATTAGTAGATTTAATGAATCATCATTGGCTATGTATACTTTAGATATATTTAAAGTGTTTTATTTTCTGGAACTACAATTTTTAAAACCAATATTAATTAAATTTATATTTGGGGCTGGTAAGATGATTGAGCATATTTATGAACCAACTAAAACCTAGTTAAGACCTTAATTGTTATAATTAAGATCCCATCACAATTTTAAGAGGTACCAAGCAGTGTTGTCCTTTATAACCTTAACTATTAAACCTAGCTATAAAGGTTCTGGCAATGAATTTGACAGATAATCAGATTGATTGAAGACATTGGCATATTATATACTCACAAATATATATGTGCACAACTCTCTCTTATCACACACACACACACACACACACACACACAAAGAAAGTAATCTCATCCAAATAAAAGGCAAGAAATGTTCTGTTCAACTACCATACAATAATCTGCATTCCCACAACATGGAAAGTCCTATCCGGCATCATAACTGCCAAGTACAGAACTAAAAATGAATGCATTTATAGTTCTATAGTACAGGCTAGTAAATGAATTCAGCTTAGAAGGGCATTGACAACCACATCAAGAGCTCATATCATAAATTGTGCATACATGGGCAGTCACCTAAGACTCAAGTGCTACATGGACTGATCGCAGCCTGGATTTTATTTATTTATTTATTTATTCAATTTATATCCCGCCCTTCTCCTCAGGGCAGTGCACAGCCAGAACCAAAACATATATCAATACAAAATTTAAAATTATTAAAAGAATTAAATAACTATGGCCCCAAAATTTAAAACATTGAAAACTAAAACCCATTGGACAATTCAAAAAGCTAAAAAAGACTAAAAAAAAGGGGGGGGGGTTTCACGCCAGCCCTGCTTGATGGAAAAGAAAAGTTTTTAGGGCACAGCGAAAAACCTGGAGATCCGATATCCTTCATATCTCCGGGGACAAATCGTTCCAGAGGGCAGAAGCTGCCACAGAGAAGGCCCTCTCCCTGGGGGTCGCCAGCCAACATTGCCTGGCTGATGGCACCCTGAGGAGTCCCTCTCTGTGGGAGCGTACTGGTCGGTGGGAGGCTATTGGTGGCAGAAGGCGGTCCTGCAAATACCCAGGTCCCATGCCATGGAGCGCTTTAAAGGTGGTGACCAACACCTTGAAGCGCACCCAGAAGACCACTGGAAGCCAATGCAGCTCACGCAGGAGAGGTGTCACATGGCTTCGCCCTCTCGCTCCCATAATCCCCTGCGGGGCCGCATTCTGCACCAGTTGGAGCCTCCGGGTGCTTCTCAAGGGGAGCCCCATGTAGAGAGCATTGCAGTAGTCCAGGCGGGAAGTGACGAGCGCCTGAGTGACTGTGCGTAAGGAGTCCCGATTCAGAAAGGGACGCAACTGGTGAATCAGGAGGACCTGATAAAAGCCCCCCTGGCCACAGCCGTCATATGCTCTTCTAAAGACAGCCATGCATCCAGGAGGACACCAAGTTGCGAGACCTCTCCCTTATATATATGGCCAATTTTATATTTACAGTATCTATCTCTTTATTTATGGAGATTCTCAGTCATCCAGGTCATGGTTGTCCCAAAGGTGCTTTTTCAAGAGGCAACTGGAGTATGAATGGATTTCCAGAAAAAAATTGCAGACTACAGGAACCATTTGCACTTCAGATGCAGACACACAGACTCATCCCCAACAATCTGCACCTATGTTCAATAGTGAAGGGACAGAGGGCAGAATACGTGTTGCAGAAAGCACAACTTCACAGCACAGTCCTTTCAGCAGTTTCAAGAAGGCTCACACACATTTGCATTACTCAAGTGACCCTGAGGACACAGACAAACATCAAAATGGCCTCAATGACTCTCTAAAATAATGCAAATAACAAGCTGTCTGCAAGGAATATAAATCCTTCCATTCCCCACCATCCAGTCAGAACTGAAGAAGTTTCTTGGATGAGAAGTGAAACATCTTCAAAGAAAAACAAGAAATTCCAGTTGCCTCTTGAAAAAGCACCTTTGGGACTGTCTCTTTATTCTAATTGCAGTACATCTCTTTTATTTTCTATATTTTCTCTTTTTCTTTGTTTTTTTTCTCTATGTATTCTTGGATTTAAGCTAATGTAGTTACCTGATTGGGAGATATGATGATTCTATGATGGAAGATGCTGAGATTGCCATCTGGAAAGCAGACAGCCTGGATTTGAGACCCAAACATTGCATACGGGGTGAGCCCAGTTCTTTACAATTTTCATGTAAAAATGCTGAATTTTAACTATTTAGCATGATTACTTCTATGTAGACATTTTGCTATAGGGATATATTGATGTCTTAATTGGTGGCCATGAAGGGGAAAAAATAGCTAAAATAACAGCAATATTTAAGGTAGTTATTTCATAGTGAAAATAATGAATATGTGAACAATGAACATGACTATCATGAAGAGAGAAAAACATGTAATACATAATCACAGAACATTTTTTCCTAATTTGTTTTTAAATCTCACTTCAAAACTAATATATGCTTATGGCTGCAAATCTTGTCATTGAACACATCTGATTTTTCACAAACATACCTTTTCATTCTCACTAGACTTGTATATAAATACAGGAAATCTATACTGACAAGATAAAGCCATATTTATCCTTTTTAATTAAAGCCTTTATGTAATTCTGGATACTGATATTATACATGAAAACCATAAAATTGCAATAACTCAACTTGCATATCATATAGAAGATGAAACTATGTTGCTTCAATAGAAAATGTAAACATGGGTTACAAGAGTAAAACTACATTTACTGAATTATTCCGTAATTTGCAATCATTGAAGGTAATCGAGATATTGATAAGAATTACTAATGCCATACAGGTACAAATGTCATAAAATTATTCTTTCATTAAGATGACATAATCCAGTGAATTAAGTTGCTGTTGGATTCCTGAAGGAATGTTTTCTCTAACTATAAACTGACAACAGATATTCATCAACTGGTACCTATAATATTATTCTGAAAAATTGTCACAATATGTACATATACTCACACATCTGGGAAAAACAAAGTAAAGCAAAACTAAACTAAACAAAAGCTCAGGCAGGTTCCATTTAAAAAAGCAACCCTCCTAAGTACACAGAAGCAAGCAAACAAACATACACCTATAAACATATAGATAAAAATCCTTAAGAGCAACTGTATTGTTTGACTTTCATGAGAAAGGAAAAAAAAATCAGAAATTGATTAAATACTCCATGGTTAATATCTGAAAGTTGAGCTGAAAGATGAATTCTAGCTTTTTCAAATGAAAATTAAACATACCTTTCGTTAAAATCAAATGCAAATACAACCATTTTATGTTGCTTTTGCAGATACTTTGGACAGGTTTTTAATCAGATCTAAATTCTTTTAACACCCAAAGCCACCTGAAATAAAATATTACATTTTCTGTAATCCACTACCACTTACTGTTTGCAATACAAGGCCTTGCTTTTTCACCAGAATTCCTTTCCTTTCCTTTCCTTTCCTTTCCTTTCCTTTCCTTTCCTTTCCTTTCCTTTCCTTTCCTTTCCTTTCCTCCAGACAAATATTGCCAGATATCATCTATAGAAGCAAACATTATATTGGCCAAACTATAGATAAAGAAATATGAAAAAAGTAATAGCAATTGTGACATTATCTCTCACTTTAAACATTTTTAAAGAAATACATTTTATTGTTATCCAGGAGAGGGAAACACAATAATTTTGCTAGAAAAGGGAAAATAATACAGGAATTATTATTTCTTCTAGTTCTTTACCTTGCAAATATAGTTCATATTTCTCAATGGCAATGGCGAGAGGAGTGGCTGTCCTATGAACTTATTGCTTGGTAATTCAGATCATATATGACTTTCCTACTCTTCTTGTCTTTAAAAGTTACTTTACGGAAGTCTTATCTGTATATGTGTATGTTTGTGTGTTAGGAAGGTTAATCCAGAACACACACACACACACACACACACACTTCTGGCTGAAGTTCTCGGTTTGTTTCTTATGGGCAAACTGTGTGATCGTAACTGACATTTTTCTATGAAAAGAGGCAAAGGTGTATTCTGATTGGTTGACAGTGTTGTTGTATTCTGATTGGCTGATGACGTAGCTGTATTTTGACTGGAATCCAAAATAAATATTTTAGAAAATATTTAAAAAGGCAGAATATTATATTTCCCCTAAAAGAGAAATAGAAATCTTAAGGGTGACAGAAACTCAGAGCCTCAGCTCCCTGCCCTCAAGCAGATACTAAGCTGAGGGCAGCCTTTAGAAATGCAGATTTGGTAATCCATTAGTCCCAGCAGAAGGTTGGAACAAAATTAGGATTAGCCCTCAGCCCCTTCATTGCATCAACACACTTCAACCAAACTTGACTTCAAGACAAACATGACCCCACATGGCCCCATGGGAGTCTGACTACAGCCAATAGATACATTTCTTGCACAGGAATAGGAAGTTCAAGTGCAAAGCCCAACAGAGGGTATAAATACCTCTCTCTCTCAACTCCATGTGATCAGCTACCCAGAATCATATGTGCTTAGTGGTTCTGCTTCACCATTAAACCATCTTTCCAATCAGCCTCCATGTTTCCAGTGTCTTTCTCCCACTGAACTGAAGTGGGACAAAGGCACTGAAAGTGGAACTGAATCAAATGGATATTTCTTCCAACAATAAGTTACACTGAAATATAGAGTACACATATATGGAGAACAAGACAGAAATGTTCTTCACAGAATATATAAGTAATATATAGAATTTGATGTCATATCCACTGATTTAGTAGAAAATTAGACAGATGCATATATTTCTAAATTCATGTATTTCTTGATAGTCATTAATCTCAATGATTATATGCTAAGAGTTTAAATTAATTTATACACATGTATATCCACACTCCAGAACAAACATCTCCCCAGTTTTTGATGGAGAATAAAATGTTTATTTTAGAAGCTAAAATTATTTTTATCGGCTGCTTGGTTAGTCATTGTGAACACAACAGTAGAAACTTTGAATTTGATTTAAATTCATACAGGTGAGGAACACTTGAGACCAATCTAGGCGTGAACTCTTTAACAAACTTTTTTTTCATTCCCAGAAACAAGGGAGCCCTATAAAATGTCATATTTACCAAAATCCAAGGTAAAATAGCTATTTCTTTTTATAACTTTGAATTGTAAAGGTGGTGACATGATAGTGGATGAAAATGGTCTATCTAGAAATGTGACATTTATTGAAAGTAAATAGGGGTCAATTAGTTTTTGGTTTCATGGATGCTAATCCTGAAATCTAATAATTCTCTTAACTAATCATGAAATATGTGCCTGAAAACTTTATATCTAAATATATATACATAAGATGATGAGAAACTATATTCAGAACAAGCAGATAATTACACAGTATTAAATGCATATCCTTCTTTTCTTCCATTCTGAAGCTCAAGTGATATATGTAGAATTTAATCAGGCACTGAATATACCCAAACTTTGTTGCCTTACCAGAGTGCTGGTTCACATCGGTTGACATCACAACTGGAGCACAACAAAGCATCCAGACACTAAATTATGAAAATTATAAATAGTGTATACAGCATAAATAAGCTGTTTGCATAGTGGTTAAGGCATCAAGCTAGAAACTGGAAAATCTATGTCCACCATAGGCAAAAAATCAGCAGATTGAACTTGGACCATTCATTGAAGGAGACAATTTGAAACCATTTCTGAATAACTTGCGAAAAAAACTTTCAGGGACTTTTTTCTGGCAGCCTCCCAGGGTCAACACTGACTCAAAGGTATACCACAAATATCTGTGGGGAACATATTCTTCACTTCATACTTTTTTAAAAAAAAACAAAACTTATTGCAGGCTAACAGATGATCTGAAGAGTAGTCCTTTCCACCCAAAAATGCAGGTCTATTAATTACTAATGATGTTTATGTTGGTGGAAATTGCTTATTCCATTTGTTCCAAAGTCCATAATAATTTAGCCTGATGTGTCAAGTTTCACACTGAATTGTATTTCAAAGTCTGTTTTCCCTCTTGTCATTTTATACATTGTCTGTCAAGAAATCAGTTATAAATGAAGTAATGGCAGTGGCATCATAATATGTATCTCAGCCTGTAGCTGTGAAATAATGTCATACTGTCTTTTTTTATTGGCAAAAATCACATGCTAGGATCAATTAAAAGTGGGGAAGGGTGAAGACTAAAGCACAATAAACATCACAATGCCTCATTAATAACAAGAGACAAACAAAATAAACCTGAAAAAGCAGAGGAAATTGGTTAAACAGAAAGGTGCTAATTGAAGAAGCTCTGAAATGTTTACTCTATGTTAACATGATGAATTAAGGAGTCAATGAGTTCTTGAAAGTTATACCAACTGAGAGACAAAAGAAGACATTGTAGTGTTTTGTTTTTGTGCATACAACAATAGACAAGGAATAAGAGAAATGTGTTTTGAACAGGATTTAAAGGCTACCAGTAAGACAACAATTTTCTTACTAATTATTTAATTTGTTAAATGTATAGTCTGACTTGCTGCCTAGGATTCAAGATTGCCCATATAGGACATTTCTTTTCCAATTTTATATATTTAGAATGCTTGTTTCCACCAAGAAATGAGTACATAGGAAAACAAAACACTATGTTGGTGTTTTCAAAAAGACACAAAGGTTACATTCTCTATCATTTTGGCTGATTTGTGTGTGGGCTGATTTGTGTGTGTGATATCTTGTCTAAACTGGACAAGATATCATATCAAAACTGATCAGAGAATCATACATCTAGGAGATTAGATAAAACACTTGTTCCTGAGAAACACATATGCAACTATCTTTCA
This sequence comes from Pituophis catenifer annectens, assembly GCF_029215685.1. Taxonomy (NCBI): domain Eukaryota; kingdom Metazoa; phylum Chordata; class Lepidosauria; order Squamata; family Colubridae; genus Pituophis; species Pituophis catenifer. The sequence goes on from NW_027256888.1 coordinate 49,901,460, forward strand.
CTTCAGGTATTCTTTTAAACGTTAAAGACCTTAACTTGGGTTTCTTAACAGTTCCTAATATCATATTCATGGCCTATAATTTAAAGCATATCTCCATTCATATAACTGCCAGGAACAAATTGATAAATAAAAATTAGATTTTAATAATTTTGATAAGTTTTTCCTATATGTCAATCAGTGGTGGGTTGCCCCGGTTCGGACTAGTTCGCAAGAACCGGTAGTAAAACTGGTGGGAGGTCCGCCCACCACCCTGGATGTCATCATCAGTGATCTGTGCATGCACAGAAGCAAGGCGTGCGTGCTCGCTTTGCTCGCACGTACGTGCAATCCTCTTGCGAACTGGTAGTAAAGGTAAGTAGAACCCACCCTGATGTCAATATAATATTAAATGCTTTATTGGTGATGAGAAACAAAAATATATGAAAATAAACTATTTCAAGATCAAACTTTTCTGTACAATTTTTTTGAGCATGGAATCAATGCATTTATTTTGAGCAATTATGCTTCAAGAGTTTCAAGTGACTAGCCTGAAATGTTGTCTTGTATCTCACAATTTGTTAAGGAGAAATTCAAGACAGAAACTGTCTTGGCCAGTATTGCCTTTTGTTGTATTGGGCTGAGATGTGTGGTGTGATCAGCAGGACAAAACGCTGCTGAAATAGGATAAACATATTGGTTTATTATGCTTTACAGCATGTTACTGATCAATGTAGGCAGCCTTGGTGGTTTAATGCACCCTGTAATTAACACAGCTGCCTGCAATTTCTGCAGGTTTGAATCTTACCAGGCTCAAGGTTGACTCAGCCTTCCATCCTTTCTAAGGTAGGTTAAATGAGGACCCAGTTTGTGGGGGCAATAAGCTGACTTTGTATAAATATACAAAAGTATGAAGGCTATTGTTTAACGCATTGTAAGCCGCCCTGAGTCTCCGGAGAAGGGCGGCATATAAATCAAATAAAAAAAATTTTTTTAGCACATTACTGATACATGGTTTGACCATTTTGTATTTAACTTTTCCGTGAAGGAGTAAAAGACAAGGTCCGAGATTTTATTAATTTATCTGTAGTATTTGTACACTAATCAGTCATGAAACTTTGGAAAATGTATCAGAAGTTAGTAAACCTCCAAACCATATATATATATACCATTAAAACATATATACCAACATAGAGTGCCCATAGTCAATCAATTATGGCCCAAAGAATATTTGAATAGAAGTGTTTTAATTACTTTAAAGTAATTCTAGGAAAAACATTTTGAATGGCACAGGTTCTCTCCACTACGAAGAGGTTGGATACTAGACATTCTAGTAAAGCTTTAGAAAATCCCTAAAGAAAACAACTGCCATCTAACTAAATCTCATGTACTACCCATGGAGATAGATTTCACTGCAGAACTCTTTAGATCAGTTGAACAGAATGCCTTTTAGTAAGACAATGCTCAAAGATGCTATGCAACATAGGACTTTGCAAATAATCATTAATATTTTCCATTGCATTTTCCAAGCAATATTACTTAATTATTAATAATCAGTGGCAGTAGCTTCAAAACTATTGCTATTAGACATCACTGGTGCAATATCCCTACCAGGTGTCTGGATGCTGTCTGGATGATGTGTTTAAGACCAATTGTACTTTCTAAGTACTGGCAAAGACTGCTCCATATTGCAGACTTTGGATTGTCATAATAGTGCATTTGGCAGGAATATAGATAATCTATTTTATCTAGAATCCTTGTAACTGGATTCTTACTTCTTTTTTAACAGTTTTCCCACCAAAGGAAAGGTTGGGTGCTGGGCATTAAGTTGGAATATTTAAAGAACGTACTACCTAATTCATGACAGATTACTTTATCTCCTTTCTCAAAGAAATATTAACAATATCACAGATCCTCCTGGCTAACAGAGCAAAGATCAATCCACAAGTGACAGAATTCAAATCATAGAACCCTTGGATTCTATATGTTCATAAAAATGTCAGATAACAGAAGTTAACCTGCCTTGCTTATTATCTGCCTAACTGGCATCCAATCCAGAATCAATCCAGATGATTTTATTCATCAAGAAATATCCAAATTCAGTATTAATGCATGTGTTTTGCCCCATACATATGTTCCCCAGAAGAACTGGATAATTCTTAACAGCTCAGAGACAGAAGTATGTGAAGACAGAGGTAGAAGTATGTGAAGACAATAAGTATAGAGAAGAAATAATGCTTCACTACTTTTGTTGCTACTGTATCAAATCAACCATTGTGCAAATAACTTGTTTTCCAAATACTTCATTTTTCTCCACTCCTTGGTGATTTAAAGAGATTATTTGGATCAAATTGGTCAGTTTATTTACATGACTGCATTCTAATGATCAGTCAGGAAGAAGGTGGAACGGGAGTTTCAGAAACTGATGCACTGAGCAGCGGGGTTGATTTTTTTCTCCTACCAATAAACAACTGACATTGCTGTTAAAGGTGGTTCTTTTAATAGAAATAACTAGAAACAACCCATACAGATTGTCAGATGACCATGTACTTGTCTGGGAAGAAAAATCCAAAGGATTGCATCTCTCAGTAAGAGCAGCTGGAAAATTGGGTCTCCATCTTTTTCTCTCATTTATTTTTTTTTTAGGCATGCCTCTGTTTTAAAATCACATTTTGAATTTTTCTTGTTTTGGCCTACATTTTTAATTGTTTAATGTCTGCCTGAATATTGACTTACCTTATGCCCCTTGTTCGATTAAAAGGTAAAAGTTCCCCTCACACATATGTGCTAGTTGTTCCCAACTCTAGGGGTGGTGCTCATCTCCGTTTCAAAGCCGAAGAGCCAGCGCTGTCCAAAGACATCTCTGTGGTCATGTGGCTGGCAAGACTAAATGCCAAAGGCGCACGGAGCACCAAAGATAGTCCCTATTTTTTTACTTGCATTTTTTACATGCTTTCGAACTGTTAGGTTGGCAGAAGCTGGGACAAGTAATGGGAGCTCATTCCGTTATGCAGCACAAGGGAGTCGAACCACTGAACTGCCAACCTTTTGATCGACAAACTCAACGTCTTAGCCACTGAGCTACCATATCCCTCTCTTTGTTGGATTACGAAAGTGAATTTTTCATCCTTTTACTATGGAGCCAAAAGTTAAACGACACTTTCTCTTTTGCTACATCAGTCAACAGAAGTCAACAGCATGAAGACTTTGGCGGTAAAAGTGATTGGATTGGAAATAAATTTATATGGCCAAAATTTGAATTAGTAATTAAATTATTACATATAATAATTAATAATAAAACATAAATTATACTTCGGTTATCTTCACTGTTCCTACCTTGTACAAATTATTAGTCAAAATTAATAGATCTAGTCCTTTTGCTTCTCCCTGGATTTGCTGTTACCCAAATTCCAGTTAGTCAGGAAAAAAAGAAGAAAAAGAAAGAAAAAATCAGCATTTCAGTTTTTCTGGCTTTGGTTTTTTTTATTCATTATCTGAATGTACAAGCCGGCTGGTTTTCCTTTATCCTTTAGTGTGTCTGGATTTTTTGATATATTGAGGTAGAGTGGTATACTGCTTGCTACATATATATAAGCAGATACAAAAATATTATGTACAAGGCCTTTTTCCATTTTTAAACAGTTTGTTCAGTAAATCACCAGAATATACACAGAGTCCCTACACATTTATAAAATCAATAAATCAACTTTGTTGATTTTTTTTTCTAAACCTGTGATGGGAAAGATGTATTTTAAAGTATTTAAATAGTTCTCATACTTCATTATCATCTTCTATTCTAAAAATACTTTCCAAAATTTTGTGTATTACTAGTGCTGGTATAAGAAATGCAATCAAACTTTTTTATATACCTAGGAATGAGATGAAATAAGGAAGCTGGGAAAATCTTCAAGAAGCTGAACAGAATAGAATGTTCAAGTAAGGATTAAGTGAACATAAGGCATTTGAAGAAGTCATTGATCCAGTGGAAATGCCTTTATTAATTTTAAAGTCTTACATTTTTTATTCCACAAACTATGCATATTTTGCAATTTGATTGTTCTGATTATTATATTTTTAAAATTGATTCCTCAGATTAACAACAATATCAACATTCTAATAATATGGAAATTATACCATTAGTTTGATGATATTAGTAATTGCCCAACAGATTTATTAAATAGAATTGTATTTTACCAAATTCTTTTATCTTTGTTACCCATAATATATGTAGCAAATGAAAGCAAGATGTAGCTATATGATACACATTCAGTCTATGAATTAGCTAGTGAATTAGCTAGTCCATTCAATAATTAGAAATGGAAGTATCTATATAGGAGCTCCCCTACAGTGTGTTTTTTCATCTTAGTTAATTAACACTTTTTTTTACATCTGTCTTGTAATAAATAATTGAAGCTATCATGTAGGATGTGATTCAAAGATTCAAAAGAAATAGAAAGCACTTCATAAACTAGTCTTTCTTCAAAGATATGCTTTATCTGCTTCGCATTTTAGTCAGTCTGAATAATGAGAAGAGACACCACTTTCTAACTTCAAAATCTTTGAAATTCTGTTATCATCTAAACAGCACTTAGCGATAGATAGATAGATAGATAGATAGATAGATAGATAGATAGATAGAGAGAGAGATAGAGAGATAGATAGATAGAGAGATAGAGAGATAGAGAGATAGATAGACAGACAGACAGACAGACAGACAGAGAGACAGACAGATATATATAGATCCAAATGAAAATGAATATGATGAGAGATTTAATTCTGTAGTAATTTCGGCTAGATGGTAAACACTATTGAAATGTTTGATGGAAACCTTTAGTAACTTCTATGATGTTGGAAACTCAGCTTACATCATTTATAATAAACCTAAATTAAATATGTGATACCAGTAATATTTATATATTCAGTCACAATTTTGAACATTGTACATGTCTGCTAGATAAATATTTCCAATCTATTGAGAAAATTCCAAGCTTTTTTTCACATTGAGCATTTCAACGAGTAGAAGCAATTTTGCTTAGTTCTACTGTGGGCCAGGAGATAATTCTTTCCAACCCACCCCAATCCTTGCTTGCTTGCTTGCTTGCTTGTTTGTTTGTTTGTTTGTTTGTTTCCTAATTTTATTAATTTTACAGTTATGTCAAGGCAGCAAACATATCCAACACACATTCCTCCTTTTATTATCTCCATAACAACAATGCTGTGAACTGGGTTGGGGTGAGAGACTGATACTACAGATTCCAAACTAAGTTTACTTTAACAATTTATGTAACATTTTTAGATGAAGGACTCTGGTTTTTTTTTTTTGTTGTTGTTGTTGTTGTTTGTTTGTTTTTCTTGCTGTCAATATTACTAAGTTATGAAATATTGTATTAAAGTTTTTCCTTTTTTAGACAGAAACAAGAATATTTCAATGTTAACAAGCATTATAATTCCAAAGACAAAACATATTTACAACCATATAAATTTTATATAAATATATAATTTTTTCTTCAAATAACTCAGCACATAATGAAATTTAGAGGATTTTTTTGATAGTTTTGATATTTCCAGCTGAGCTCTGGGTGAAGTCTTCCAGTTTTTTCCACTGATTTGTTGTCTAAAGATCCAATCTTTTGTGATGCTGAAGCGTCAATGTTCCAAATTGTTGGGGTAAGCAGCAGTTGGCTCATCAGATATAGAAAGCACTACAATACCACTTTCCTCTATTCTTGATCAGATTGAATCTTTCTCAGATGCTTCACATTTCTAATTAAACCAGAATCAACTAGTCATTCTTTGGACTAGTTCAAAGAAAGATTTAGAGATGTTCCAGCGACTAACATAGCAAACACTATATTTTTAAAAATATATTTTTATTAGTTGCTGTTGTACCATCAATAGAACTTCTGATAATAAGAAGTTTGGTACTTCTCATAATATTCTCAAATAGCTAAATCATCCAACTCCAATTCAAGATAGATACTAGGAAGCTTAGTATGAAGTAACTGAGAAAGAAGCAGATGGTAATTATCTCCTTTGAAGCCCAGTGTGAACAATATGTCATTAAAATTCTAGATAATTACTTTTTTTCTTTCTTTACAATGGATAGCCCGCTCTTTTCCAAATACTGATCAAAATATTACTTTGGGGACAGAAAAGAAAAATACACTATATTAAAGGTTGCATTGGAAAGAAATTGAAGCAAAATAACCCACAAATTGTTTGGTATTATCAGAAAACATTTCATAAGCATATCCAAAATGAGCATTGTGAGTAGTTACTCACAATCAGCTTTCATAAATAACCTCTTATAATAATTTCATTCCTATTAAACAATTATAAGATGATTAAAATAGGACATGCAATAGGACGATTAACATTATGATAATAACCCATATTCTTTTGTACAATCCTACTTATCCAGCTATTCAAAGTGACTTGGATTTGGTTCAATGAAGAACTTTCATACCATGGAGGCAATGCATTTCTCATCACTGAGGTGAGAGCCGATTTTCTTGAATTGAGTGTTTCATACAGTCACAATGTTTCCTTTTCTGCTCTTAGTTTTTTCAGAACACGCAAAAATTGACCAGAGGATAACTAAAAATGTCAGAAGAATTTCTGCTTAGAAATTGTGTGTTGAAAGTACTTGAGAACACTACAGAGCAGGTTTTCAGTGTTAAGCAGAGAAGCCAAAGTTAAGACATGCCCTTGACAATCTTACTTATATGCAGAAGTTGTTCATACAGAATTTGTGCAGAAAGAGCAACTGAGTCCTCTTGTACTTTAAGAGTTCCATCCTGATTCTGAAGTAGAAAAACTAGCATCTTTTCATTTTACTTTCCACTATTTTCATTCTACTTTTTGCATTTTCAACTATTTTCAAAGACTTGTATTACCTCCATACTGCCTGAAAGTAGCATAGCTCTTTCTCAGCTTCTTCCTCTCCTAAATAATCAGGTTCTAAATAATTGGTGTATGTAACCTATAACCAGAGTTTATTGTTTATATTCTATAATAGAGGTGTCAAATTTGCATTGTAACAGTGTTGGCACATGATGTATCATGACTTCCCCCCCTTCGCTAAACTGGATGTGGCACGGCCAGTGGATGAAGCATCTGCCCATGGGCCGCAAGTTTGACACCTGTGTTCTATAACTTTCACATGTTTTAATACCATCTTTGCTTTGATGGACTATCTTTAAGTTGAAAATAATGTTGCACATTCATCTAATGTGATTGCATTCATCATCATCATCATCATCATCATCATCATCATCATCATTATTTATATTTATATTTATATTTATATTTATATTTATATTTATATTTATATTTATATTTATATTTATATTTATATTTATATTTATATTTATATTTATATTTATATTTATATTTATATTTATATTTATATGCCGCCCACTCTCCAAGGACTCTGGGCGGCTTACACCAAAGACAGTATACTAAATAGCATATTGCCCCCTAACAATCTGGGTCCTCATTTTATCCACCTCGGAAGGATAGAAGGCTAAGTCAACCTTGAGCTGGTGAAATTTGATCCGCTGATCCGCTATATAATAGATATAATATTATCTTATATAACTATGTGGTGATCAAAAATTTTTAAATTAGATCTAGGAGGAAAATGTTGAGAACCAATTTTCAGAAGTTTAATCATAAGTACATATAATTTACACTGTATGTATAAGATATAGTTTTTGCATGCAAATCATTGAGAGTTGTGAACAGTACGATTTTGGTGAACAATACTATTTTAGTCTATTGATTATTGATTTAGTCAATTGATTAGTGTGATCTATAATGAGAGCCTATTGTTTTCCTGCCTGAGACTTTCTTGATGCCACTCTCTCTTCTATAGTGTCCAATGGAAGAAACTGGATGCTGGATGATAACAAGATTCTTTAATATTCTTCATGTTCTTGATTAACAGGAAAAGCTAATTATTTATATGTTTGTGTAGGGTATTCATTAATTTATACTATAGACTTATAAATAAAGCAAACATCTTAAAATAAACCTAATAATTACTGTTCATATTTTACATTCTGTGTTTGTATATGTATACCTGTCATAAAGAGCAGTACGTATACATTATTGTGTATTCTTCAAAGATACATCCAATATCTTCTTTAGTTGACTTTCAGTTGCTTATAAAAACCTTGTATTTCTGACAGAAATGATAAAATGGTAACACTGGTAAAATCGTAAAATTCACATCATTAGCATTCAGACATAATTACAGAAAAAGAGTAAAATGAAAAGATTGTTAAAGAAACTAGGGCAACTTGTCTTTCTTCAGATTTGGGGAATCCCCAAATTTATGACCTCTTTCTATGATTGTCAAATTTTTAAGTTTTAAGTTTATTTCCACATTAAAAGTACTGATCCTAAAAATTATTTATTCAGTTTAAACATGTCGTGGCTTAATAGTTATTTTGCACTTTGTAAGCAAAACAAAATTATATTTGACTTTCTTTTACATAACAGCCATTGAATGCTATGGAAAAGAAAATATTGTCTTCTTCCTAACTTGGAACAGTCACAATTTTTATACTATATAAATATAAAAGTAGATGACATAGAGTATGTAAGAAATATATAAAATGAGTATGAATATTAGAAAATAAGATATGGAGAAAGACAGAGACAGAAACAGAGTGAGACTCAGAACTTGCAACTTGGAATCCATCTGTGATCCCATAACACTATAGTTGATGTGACATTCAATATAGAATCAAGCATATATTGAAAATATAAAAATTCCTTCCCTTGTCAAGACTGGAAACTCTATGTTGACTCTGAGAAAGAAGTACAAAAAAAGGATGAACATTTTAATATGAAATTAAAGTGGTCTGCCCATGAAGGACAAGCTTGACCTTGACTTAAAATGCTCATGGAATGTTAGGACATATAGTAATTATATAGTAATAATATGAAAAGGACAGAATTGTTTAACATTTTTAATGTCTGTCTTCTCAGAAGAGTGGATACTTGAATGAAGTGTAGCTGTAACTGCCTAATACTACAGGTAGCAAGAAAGTCTAGATTTTTTCTGAATATAAGTTAATATACCACATTTTTTGCAATTCTTGGAGGAAGACAGTAATTATACCTGGCTTTGGATATAACTGGTTGTTTCTAACATTTATCAACAGTACGATAGAAAACAAACACTCTTTTATAACATCTTTTAATAGACTCTGTAGTGTTAAAGAGGGGGAAAAATCCTAGTATAATACAGCATAGGTAGGGCAGGGAAAGAGTGATTGTGAATCTCAGTTTAACTCTGGAATCATGAAGCATTTTAACTAACCAAATCCTCTCTGATAGCAAAAGGCTGTGTATTAAGAAAATCATTAGCTGATTTTTCACTCTACAACCAAAACCAAATAAAGCAAGAGGTGAAAACAAACACAAATGTGTTACACTGACAAAAGCTCTTCATTGGGAAATGGAGATAACTAGAAGCAATGATAATAACATTTGTGTCTGCTTCCATTAGATATGCAGTTGGAGATACACTGAACAATTCAGAAATAATTTAAATTGTTGGTTATGTGACATAATTGCTAGTTTAAAAACATTTTTAACATGTTTTAATAGTAAACAGCATTTACTATTCAGACTATTTATATCAGAATAAGTCACTAGATTTAATGCTTTGTATTCTTCTAACCAACTGGCAAACATTCTTTAAAATAGCATTGTTTTCAAATCAGATTAGAATAATCTTTTTTTTTTTAAAAAAAAGATCCCATCCTATTTTGAAATTCCTATGCATTGTAACAACAACAGCACATGGACCCAAAATATTTTCTCCCCAAATGCTACTTCATGTTTTGTTTTTGTTTTTTTGATATGTTTAAGATATAGAGATAAGTGTTTTTATGAAGTGTTTATTGAATTTAACAGCTCTAAACAATATTTAGTAATTCATTACTGTGTTTATCATTGATGAAAAATATAAATGACAAAGTTAGAAAGTGGAATATTGGGAAGAAAGTATTTTTATCAGGAAGAAAAGGTAGAGGATAATTAAATTAATTAATTTAAAGCTGTGAAACATGTCCAGAAACCCATTTGTGGAATCTTTGTTTTAATTATTATTATTGATACTGCACATATTGGGTTTGAAAAGATTTTGACACTTATTATTTGGTCTGTGTGTTGGAAGCTTTTTTAAAGAAAAGAAATGATGCCGAAGCCAGACTGATAGACTTATGGTCAAATAATATGGTGATCCTATCTTTAAGTCCAATGGAGAGTTAGAATCAGAAGGACATGCCTGCCATTGGTTACATATTTACAATTGAAAGAAAGATTTAAATCAGACAAAGAGAGTTATGGGTTTGGTTTTGTAAAAAACAAATTGGAAATACTACTATGTGGTAAGGTAAAGGTTTCCCCCTACATGCATGCTAATCGACTCTAGGGGAAAGGCTCATCTCCATTTCTAAGCCGAAGAGCCAGTGCTGTCCGAAGATGTCTCCATGGTCATGTCTCCAGCATGACTAAATGCCAAAGGAGCACAGAACGCTGTTACCTTCCCACCAAAGAAGGTACCTTCCCTGTTTTTCTACTTGCATTTTTTACGTGCTTTCGAACTGCTAGGTTGGCAGAAGCTGGGACAAGTAACGGGAGCTCACTCAGTTATGCGGTGCTAGGGATTCAAACCACTGAACTGCCAACCTTCTGATTGACAAGCTCAGCATCTTTGCCATTGATCCACCATGTCCCTACCACTATGTGGTAGACATGAACTTATTATTGTTGTTAAGGATATTGTTGTGTTAACAACCAGCAGAGCAAAGGTTCATTAATAAATGACCAACGTGCAACACCCTCTCCAGCTACTTTCACTTTCCAACCATTGGCTAATTTAACATGTTGGTTACCCTTATTCAATTCCACAAAATTATTTCTATTCCTAGTGATAGTTTGAGAAGCACCACTATCAACCACCCACCAATCATAATTCATATTTGTAGAACTGGATATAGCTAAATTACAACTCTTTTTGGTTCTATTATTATCCCCAACAGACATTTTCTTCTTCATACAATACTTAGCTGTATGCCCTTTAGCCCCACAAACAAAACATTGTTTTACAAAATAGGCAGTTGAATACATTTTTTCTTCTTTTGGTTGTTTCACTCTCAATTGATCTCTTTCTTGTCTTCTTCTGGATTCTTCCAACAACCTACTGGTTAAGCCAGTCAATGTGAGTTCATCTCTGGTCAAAACCTCCAGTGAAGAAACATAGTCATCATAATTATCATCCAAAGAAGAAAGGATTATATAAACTTGTTGTAGTTCGGAGAAAATAAGTTCCTTTTCATGTAGCTCTTGGAAAATTCTGGTCATGGATTCCAAATGAACCATCATGTCTCCTCCTTTAAGAAAATGTTGTTTAAACAATTTCCGTGTGAGATATTTATGACCACCCACACTATCACGAACATATAAGCTCTTCAATTTGGTCCAACACTAGCAGCAGAATATTCTCCACGAATGTGGACAAGCTGCTGGTCACTCAGTGTCAGTCCAATTATGCAAAGAGCTCGTTCATTATCTCGGTTAAACTTGGCTAATTTCTTTGCATCTTCATCATCATCAGGATTCCATGCTGTTACATCCGGTGGATTATTAACGACATCCCATAGTCCTTCTCTATGCAAAAGTAGGTTGCATTTCGTAGACAAGGAAACATAGTTTGTTCCATCCAACCAGATTATCATGGAAATATTTGATGACTGTTCTTGTGCCATCTTCACTTGGATTATATATCACAAACACAGTTTTCTGTATTATTCACATTAACTCTCAGTTCACAAGATAACTATATTTACCTCTGAGCAATTCTAGTTGTTCCAGTTAACCTGGCTATTCTGATTATTCTGGGCCCATAACCAATGTTAAGGATATTGTTGTGTTAACAACCAGCAGAGCATAGAGCACATGGAAATGGTGCTGAGAGCAACAATGAATAAAATCCATATAAACTGGTTTATCAAAGTTTTTACTTTTAATGAAAAACAATCTCATAGTCTTTAATCAATCCAAGTCTTAGCCAGGCATAATCAGTCCAGAGATACAATATTCTTCTTACCAGTTTGTAGTAAAAGGATCAAACAGGAACAATTTAAATAGTTCTTAAAAACAGAAGAAATAAACCATGATCACATAAGACCATGTAAGAGATCAAGTAGAAATTACAAAACAGCAGTAGGTAATAAATAGTAGCAAGTTTTTTTTTTTAATTTGATTTATATGCCGCCCTTCTCCGGAGACTCAGGGCGGCTTACAGTGCATTAAGCAATAGTGCGTTAAGCAATAGCCTTCATACTTTTGTATATTTATACAAAGTCAGCTTATTGCCCCCACAAACTGGGTCCTCAATTTACCTACCTTAGAAAGGATGGAAGGCTGAGTCAACCTTGAGCCTGGCGAGATTCGATCTTACTTTAATTGCAGACAGCTGGTGTTAAATTACAGTGCTTCTGTCTGTTGAGCTAAACCAAGCTAGCACTTACATCTTAATACAGAAGATCCTCAGATTGAATATAAAGATAAAACCAGAAACTTTCTTTTGGGTTTAATGGAAAAAGACTTGGAAAAAAAATTGGAACTTTGATGTTATATATGTTGACGGCAGCAAGATTACTGTATGCACAAAAATGGAAGGCACTTTGATTGCCACAATGGTGGTAGAAGTTGATGGAGTTAGCAGAGACGGCTAAACTGACTGGTTTGATTACAGACAAAAACACAATTACTTTTGTTTCTACGTGGAAGCCACTTCTGGCTTGTGCTCAAGGTAGAAAACAAATGAAACTTTGATTTTGGGTCTTACCAATTAGATAAGTTTGTTGTTATAGAAATGGCTAGTTTATACTATTATGTAAAAGTAAAAAGTTGAGGTTTGATGTTATTATCTTATTCTACTGCACCAAAGGGAGTCGGAAGTCAACACCTTTTCTTTCTTTTTGCCCCCTTTTTTCTACATTTACCCCTTCCCTTTCCCCCCTTCATCTACCATTTTCTTTTGTATTCTTATATCTTATAGTATTAATAAATAAATAAACTAAAAAATAATAATAAAAAAGAAAAAGAGGCTATAACATTAACTTTCCATATTGAAGTGAGTCAATTGGCACATAATGAAAAGTATTGATCAGCCTGATCAACAAGATGTCTCCAGGTGGTATGTTTCTAACAATATCACTCACGAATTTAATTAAAAATTTAGCTTCAGTATTTCTTTTCCAGAATAACCTTAATTTTCACTTAGAAATTTGTAACCTTTCAAGATAGGACAGGTTTATTTTATTTACTGTACTTATTATTACACACACACACACACACACACACACACACACACACACACACACATTATGAACCACAACTCCCAAAGTAATAAAGACATCCAAAAACCCCAAACAACCATAGCAAGAACTACTGATATCCCAGAGGAAGACATAACCATAGAGTAGGTATGCTTCCTAGATCAGGCCACAACTTTCATCTTCTACTCAGACAGAAATTACAGATCCATAAGGATTCCCAAGTTGTGCACCAGCTCTTTCCAGGCAAATGCTTCTTCCACAAGAGTAAAAGGTAACAGTTCATCAGGCAAGTGGGTGTAGGAGGGAAAGAGGGAAATTCTGAGGTTGAACTGAAGCTCATTCTTCCCTAGCCAAACTTTTACAGTCTCCAGCCATTGGACCAACTCTGGAACAGCATTGCTTGACTGGCCCAGGATGGAGATGCATAGCTGGGTATTATGAAAATATTGTTGATATTCCACCCCATGTTATGGATAACTTCTCCCAGTGATCTCATGTAGATATTAAAGAAGAGGGGGGGGGAACTATCTGTTCTGCCCTCCCAACACAGGAGGCTTTAATCAGGATGGACATGGGTCCAGAACACACATATAGACCAAGTATCTGTACATATAATTAGACTGTAGAAGTAAGGTGACTTTACTGTTCTTATTATAATGTACATCCTAACAAAGGAGCTCACTATTGTTTAATCATCCTTGCCTTTTGTTTTTCACCAGCAGTACTTTAGGTGTCTCTTCCATTATTTCATCTTCTTCACTTCCTCAAGCAAACTGAGAACAGGTAAAACAAATTAAGAAAATATACCTTTGGACATCTTGAGAGCAAAAAATTGTTAGATCTTTATACATCTAAATCTAAGAGATTTAAAAATTCAAAGGTGAATTTATCAACCTGCTAGACAAAAATACATAATCAGCTCTTTAGAATTGATGAATATCAGAGAATTGTGTTGTTTAAGAAAAAAAAATCAGAAGAAATATAGAAAATTATTGACTTGTCATATTAATGACTTGCAGGCAAATTATTAGAAACAGGATCAAAGAAAAAACATTAAGCACATAGCTCACTAAGTTATCTTTAGAGAAAATTATCATACATTCTGCAAAGATAAAGACCAACTAAACAAAATTGCATAGTGCTCTGAGAGTGTCAACAGGCAGCTGAATAAAACTTACCCACTCAATATTGTACCCTTGGATTTTCAAGTAATGTTTGTCACGTTTCCTTATCATAAGCTATTGAAAAACATATTGCTTATGAAATAAATGAGCCTATGTTTTATGGATCGCTGCCTCATTTATGACAGTCAGTTTGGTGTAGTGGTTAGGGCTAAAAACCAGGGGAGTTTGAGTTCTAGTCCCTTTTTAAGCACAAATCTCCATTGATGATCTTGGGCCAGGCACCGTTCTCAGCCCTAGAAAGCAGACAATGGCAAATCACTTCTGAAAAAAAAAATTGCCAAGAAAACTGCAGGGACTTGTCCAGGCAGTCACCAAGAATCAGACATGCTTAACAGAAGGAAAACAAAACCTTCATTTAAATAAATGGAAACTACAAATTAGGAATAAATGGGCAATTTTCTCAGCAGGAAAAAGTAAGTTCATAAATGATCGTGGCTTAGGGATAAGCAGCGAGCTGGTTATACCATGCATAATTAACCTGAATAATTCATTATCACTAGATGTGATAATGGCCACTAGTTGGATGGCTTTAAAGGGGATTGGATCAATTCCTGAACTGTCAAGGATCATTAGTTTAGGAAATGCAATGTTATTTCTGCTTTGGAAGAAACATGCTTCCAAAAACAGCTAGAGGAAAAGGAGGGAAGTATGTGTCCATCTCTGACTACAAGGATACCAGAGGCATGTGGTTGGCCACTGTGAAAAAAAAAATGCTTAACTGGCCCTTAGATTTATCCAGTAAAACTATTCTTATGCCCTAAGAAGTCAGATTATCCTATGTAGTCAGATTACTTATGTAGAAATATGGAACATTTATTACTTTCTGAATTTTTACTGTTAATAAACGGCAGTCAAACTTTAAAATTACAGAAGTACATTTTACGATTTTTGTATTTCATTGGCATTAGTCAGAAATCCATTAAGTTTTAATTCTTGAAGGTTAATGTGGTTAATGGAACTGTTAAATTTTTGAATGCACAAATGGTATAATAGAAGGAATTGCTTAAAGTAGTGAGAAGTCAATCAACAAAACTCAAGCATAAATACGTAAGATGTACTGTATTTCTAGAAAAGGATTATGGAAGGATTGTCAATCATTTGAATTTCTGTCTGCAGTATATTAGGTGGGTGTATGCTTGCTATGCAGGAATCAGACATCATTTTGCATTTTGGAAAAATGTAAACAAAAGCAAAACATATTTGTTTTTCATGTATTATCTTCAGTCCACTTGCACAAACAGCAAAATACATTCTCCAATTTGTAGTTCTCTTTGGATGTCCTGAGAAATATTTGTAGTCTAGGGCAATTTCTGATATGAATGCACAATATTTGCTTTTTTGGAAAATGGAAAATATGGATATATGTTACAATGAGAAAAAAATAAGGTGACTTTTGTCACCAGTTTAAATTATACTTGACTAAGACCTAAATAAACAAGAATCTCATTCAAGAGGGGTTTAGTAAAATGTAAGGTTTACTATTTCACTACCATTTGTAAATAAGTTTGAAGGAACAGCTGTTGTGCACTCTTATGCAAAAACCACAGTTCTCAAAGGAGAACTTCATAAAAGTTATGGACTTCCTTTATGTTGACTTTTATAAAGTATATTTTCTTTCAGATGTTGCAAAAAGTAGTTCCAGATGTCAGTTTTGACAATACATTCTCCATCACAATACAATCCTTAATTCCTGAGGTATTTATTTTTATTTAATATGAGATTTATAACTTGAATTTACCTATACATTTTGAATTACTTTTTCAGACTTTGTCAAATCTTATTTAATCAAGGAAATAACTGTACAAATCTCTGTGAACGATTTATTTATTTATTTATTTATTTTATCATATTTATATACCGCCCTACTCCCAGGGGGACTCAGGGTGGTGAACAGCCAAGATAAAAATACAGTAACATATAAAAGTTAAAAACTATTAAAAATAGATTAAATAATTTGGGCTCAAGAACAAATCTAAAAACATCCAATTATATAAAACATTTAAAACCCAATTTAAAAGGGAGAGTTAGGCCAGGCCAGCCTGTTGGAATAAAAACGTTTTTAGGGTGCGGCGGAAAGTGCGTAAATCTTGGATCCTCCGTATCTCCGGGGAGAGCTCATTCCAGATGGCAGGTGCCCCCACAGAGAAGGCTCTCCCCCTGGGGGCCGCCAGTCGACATTGTTTGGCCGACGGCACCCTGAGGAGCCCCTCTCTATGGGAGCGAACTGGTCGGTGAGAAGCTACTGGCGGCAGAAGGCGGTCTCGTAAGTACCCTGGTCCTGAGCCATGGAGTGCTCTAACGGTGGTAACCAAAACCTTGAAGCGCCCCCGGAAGACCACTGGGAGCCAATGCATCTCGCGCAGGGGGGGAGTCACATGGGAGCACCACGTCGCTCCCATCACCACCCGCACAGCCGCATTCTGGACCAGTTGGAGCCTCCGGGTGCTCCTCAAGGGGACCCCCCTTGTAGAGAGCATTACAGTAGTCCAGGAGTGAGGTGACAAGGACGTGAGTGACCGTGCGTAACGAGTCCTGATCCAGAAAGGACGCAACTGGCGAATCAGGCGAAACTGATAAAAAGTCCTCCCGGCCACGGCCGTCATATGCTCTTCTAAAGACAGCCGTAAGTCCAGGAGGATGCCCAAGTTGCGAACCCCATCTGTGGGGGCCAACGACTTGCCCCCAATAGT
Source organism: Pituophis catenifer annectens (assembly GCF_029215685.1). NCBI lineage: Eukaryota > Metazoa > Chordata > Lepidosauria > Squamata > Colubridae > Pituophis > Pituophis catenifer. Next base: position 49,918,674 of record NW_027256888.1, read on the forward strand.
CAGTGATGGCACCAGCTGACTATATCAGGACGTCGGAAACCACAGCCACTCGGTCTTGGATGGGTTGAGCCTGAGTCTGTTCCTCCCCATCCAGATCCATACGGCCTCCAGGCACCAGGACATCACTTCGAGGGCATCATTGGGGTGGTCTGGGGTGGAGATGTACAGCTGGGTGTCATCAGCATACTGGTGGTACTTCATCCCAAAACCACGGATGATCTTGCCCAGTGGCTTCACATAAATGTTGAACAGAAGAGGCGAGAGGACCGATCCTTGCGGCACCCCACATACAAGGGGCCCCGGGGTCGACCTCTGCCCCCCTGTCAACACAGACTGCGACTGGTTGGAGAGAAAGGAGGAGAACCAACGTAAAACAGTGCCCCCCACCCCCAACCCTTCCAACCGGTGCAGCATGATACCATGGTCGATGGTATCAAAAGCCGCTGAGAGGTCTAATAGGACCAGGACAGAGGAGCAACCCCTGTCCCGAGCCCTCCAGAGATCATCAACCAATGCGACCAATGCTGTCTCTGTGCTGTACCCGGGCCTGAAGCCCGACTGGAACGGATCTAGATAGGTCGATTCATCCAGGTACTGAGGCAGCTGTCACGCAACTACACTCCCAACAACCTTCGCAACAAAGCGAAGGTTGGAGACAGGACGATAATTTGCTAACACAGCCGGGTCCAGAGAAGGCTTCTTGAGGAGGGGCCTCACCACCGCTTCTTTCAGGATGGTGGGAAAGACACCCTCACTCAGAGAAGCATTTATAATCCCCTGGAGCCAGCCTCGTGTAAACTCCCGGGAGGCCAGCACCAACCAGGAGGGACACGGGTCCAATAAACATGTGGCCGCATGTATACCAATCTATACCAATTCCATCTCTACTGGAACTTCTCTGTTATCTAAATAAATAACAGAGAAATCATGTTTATTTTCACTTTTGTGAAGGAACGGTTCTAATATCTAAGTAAAGGAAAACAACATTGAGCCACTGTCCTAGCATTATTTCCAATCACCAAGTTTCATTGAATTTGCAGCATAGGGAGTACTTAACAAATTCCCACTGATATCTAATCCTTTTCTTAGCTGATCAAGGCTTTAAAGTTTAGTTTTGTCTGGCTAAAGCAATTACAGGTAGTTCTCGAGTTATGAATGAAATGGACCCTACCATTCCATTCTGAACCTGAGGATTTGTAGGAGTGAATCTCATACCTTGAATGGGATCACTCCCTCCTTTTGCCCATACATTCGCTAATCGAATGTGAGGCTTGTTATGTGTACATGAGATATTTCAGGGTGGGGAAGGCCATGGGGGGACCTAGTTATGTAATAGCCTGACTACCTGACTAAGACCACCCAAGGTCTCCATGACCCACTGAAATACCTCATGCTTCTCACAATTGCTTTCTCCCCCACCCAACCTGCCATGCCGGGTCACTTACCTTGTGAAGACCTAGCAAGCAGTCTCCAGCCTCTCAGACATGTGCATCCCTCTGAAGTTCCGTTTGGGCCTCTGCGGGCCTCACCTGGCACATTGCCAGCCAAAGTGGAGTTTCCGATGGCCGGATCTGCCCCTCTAATGTTCTGTTTGGGCCTCCGTGGGCCCAATGTGCAGGATGAATGTTGCAGAGCCTCTGCATAGGACAAAAACCCAATACAGGGAGGCAAATATGCGACATGCAGAGGCGGCAATGGGCTCTGGCAATCCCTGCAGCTTGGAACAGCTGATTGGCAGTATTCCGGGAAGCTGATCCAATGACCAATCAGCTGTTCATGCTAAATCAGATAATGTGTTGAATCTGACCTGGCAGTTTGCTGTTTGCTGCAAGAATACTAGCCAGATGTGTACCAATGGATGCTGTTAGGGAGAGGTGGAATTTTTTTTCTTGTTTTCCTCCCCAAAAATTATTGTGTCTTATACTTGAGAGCATCTTATACTCCCAAAAATAGGTAAATAAATAAATAAATGTCAGTTAAAGAAGTAAACCAATCAGCCAGCATTTAAAGGGCTTATAAAAGATTCAATCATTTTCTACTATTTTACAAAGTGATTGAATTTATTTTATTTTGAGAGCCATACAAGACAAAGTTCTTTTCTACATATCTCATATAATTCCAGGACATTCTTTCATTCTACAACCAATATGAACGAAAAAAGTAAACACCATCTGCTATCCTGTCAATGATATCTTATATATAGACATAACTTGTTGCTGATTGATTAAATCTAAAGAAATCATTGAGAGAAGCAGGAGACCATTAGATTTTTCTGGCATAGTGTCTGCCCTTTGGAATACCATTGAATCTGAGTTTCAGGAAATCCTAAATCTACTATCTTTTAAAAGTGCCTTGAAGATCAGGTTCTAGGCTAAAATGGCTTTTGCATCTATTGTACTGTATATGATGTTTTATACTATGTACATAAATAGGCAAGAGGGTTTTTAAATGCTAAACACATTTTCACTTTGATTAATATATTCATACACTGTTTTTATGGCTCTTCTGCTTACCTGTGCATTAAAGATTAGAGTATGGATTTTCCAGCTTTCTGCATGTATCATACAACTGAGGTCTGTTACAGCATGCCAGAGTTTGAACAAGGTATAAAACATATGATGGGAAGAAGGAAAAATAGTGATAGATTATACACAATTCATCATCTAAGAGTGGGTAATAGTTGCTAAATGTTCATTTAAATGTGAGACCTGGTCCATGTTTGAATGGAAATTACACTAGTATTGTCAAATAACTGTTAGGTGATTACATGTCCAAATAGGATAGTTAAAGACTTGCCCAAATAATTATCTTTCAGCCTATCCAATCAGGATTGCAATAAGATACACGTTTTAAGTTCCAGATTCTAAACTAGGCTACCTGGTTGAAGATTTTAAGAGCTAATATACTAATTTGAACAGTGTGGTAAGACTCATCAATTGATTTTTCACATTTCTACTCCATCGCCACCTACAGGTTCCAGCAGTTTATATGGATTATAAAAGCCAAGGAAAACATCAACAATATAACATCCATAAAAGCAGTAAGGTAAAGGTAAAGGTTCCCCTTGCACATATGTGCTAGTCGTTCCTGACTCTAGGGGGCGGTGCTCATCTCTGTTTCAAAGTCAAAAAACCAGTGCTGTCCACAGACGTATCCATGGTCATGTTGACCGGAATGAATAAACACCAAAGGCACACGGAATGCTGTTACCTTCCCACCAAAGGTGATCCCATTTTTTCTACTTACATGTTTTAGGTGCTTTTAAATTGCTAGGTTGGCAGAAGCTGGGACAAGTAACAGGAGCTCACCCCATTACACGCCACTAGGGATTCGAACCGCTGAACTGCCGACCTTTTGATCAACAAGCTCAACATCGTAGCCACTGAGCCACCGCGTCCCTTTAATAAAAGCAGTAAAACATTACAATTCAAAAGTCAAACTAGAAGCAATAACAATAGAAAGTTGAGGAAGACTGCTCTATGAAAGGTTTCCCAGTTCAAATATTTATAAATCAATCACAAAATGGAAAATGGGCCTAAAGTCATCCATCCTTATACAGTACATGGAATATAGACTAATATATTGGCTTATTGTGCACAGTCACTCACACCCTCGTCACCTCTTGCCTTGACTACTGCAACGCTCTCTATATGGGGCTCCCCTTGAAGAGCACCCGGAGGCTCCAACTGGTCCAGAATGCAGCAGCGCGGGTAGTGATGGGAGCAACATGGCGCTCCCATGTAACACCGCTCCTGCGCGAGCTGCACTGGCTCCCGGTGGTCCTCTGGGTGCACTTCAAGGTATTGGTCATCACCTTTAAAGCACTCCATGGCATAGGGCCTAGCTATCTGCAAGACCGCCTGCTGCTACCGACGACCTCCCATTGACCCGTGCACTCCCACAGAGAGGGCCTCCTCAGGGTGCCATCAGCCAAACAATGTAGGCTGGTGACCCCCAGGGGGAGGGCCTTCTCTGTGGGGGCTCCTACCCTCTGGAATCAGTTGCCCCCTGAGATAAGGAGAATCTATGACCTCACTGCCTTCCGTCGTGCCCTTAAAACCCATCTTTTCCAGCAAGCCGGGCTGGCTTAAGAAGAATTTTTTTAAATTCTTTTAATCAGTTTGTGATTTCTTAAATTCTGGGCCAAATTTATATATATTTTTAACTGTTTTTTAATATTTGTATTCTATGTTCTTATTTTGGCTGTACACGCCCTGAGTCCTCAGGGAGAAGGGCGGTATATAAATTGAAAATAAAATTAAATTAAATTAAATTAAATTAAATTAAATTAAATTAAATTAAATTAAATTAATTAAATTAAATTAAATTAAATTAAATTAAATTAAATTAAATTAAATTAAATTAAATTAAATTAAATTAAATTAAATTATTCATGTCTTATTCTAATATGTGTCCTTCGTTATTGTGTGCATATGGTATATTTGTATGATAACATTTCCCTTTTTTTCATGATGTCACAACAGGAACTGAAGCATGGCTTTTACTTTTTTTTTTTATTGAAAAAGTTTTAAAACAAACACAATTTCCCCACAACCCCCCCTCCCAACCCCCCTCCCCCTCCCCGACTTCCCAGAACAAAGCATGGCTTTTACTTGAGTTGAAACACATCTGCTAACAGCCACATCACAGAAGTATTCAATTATACAAAAGGGAATTAGTTTTAAATAATGCCAGAAGTGAGTCTGCAGGCTTGTTTAAATCTGAAGCCAACATCATGTCTTAATTGGCCCAGTTTAAAATTTTAGTACACAGTATTGTGATGTATGTTGCATAAACAGAGGGCTTCCTCACCTCTTTTTTACATGCACTAATGACCTTAATAGCTTTTACTAATTGTGGCCTTAGGCTGAATGGAACCCAAGATTTTTGAGTCCTGAAAGTTTGAAGAAAAGTCTACAGCTGTTTAATAACAGTGGAACAACCACTGGGCAGTTAGAGAATCTAACATACTATAGAAAAGATTTCTTTTCCTAGCAGTAAGTGCTTGGGAAATTAAATAGCTAGCCTGTCATTATTCACTTGGAATTTGGCCACCTACATTTCCAAAGCTTATAGATAAGTTTTAATCATTGTTCCAGCTCAAACAAAATTGAAATAATAGTACTAATACAGTGGAAATATAACATTGGCTAAAGTGGTCATGAGTTAAGGTAAATGTCCAACTGCATCATTTATCAAGGAATAAAGCTTTATCACTTCTTTCAATAAAAGTACCAATTTCCACTTAAAAATAGGTTTGTATTGCTTTTCTATGACAGAAGATACCGTAATAAAACTAATCCATTGTAGAACATGGCTAATAAAAGATATTATTAAAAATAACTTAAGGCAATATTTTTCATTAGAAAAAAGGTATAAAAGTAAAAGTGAAGCAGTGATTTGATTTATATATAAATGCCATGACATTTTATTCATTATAATGTGTTGTTTCCTTGGCAGGTATATTAATATTTTGAGGTAATGCATCTTGGAGCTTGGTTTGGAGTATTTTGATTACTGAGAAATTAGGGGGGAAACAATTTATTCTTAATTTGTTTCAAGCAAGGAATAATCTGGTCTTCCCCTTCCAACTTGGGACTTTTCTGAACTGCAGACTTAAACAGCTTGATTCCATGCATTATATCAGCAGGAAAAAATAGCAGTCTTAAGAGGAAAGTGGCCAATGACCACAGTGTAGGAGGCATTTCCTATAATAACTCACAAAAGCAAATAGAGGTGGAAGTGTTTATTTACAATGAAATGAACTATAACAGGCAAGCCCTACAGTATAGGATGTGCTGCCATAAGTCAGAAAATACTATTTTTGGTGCATAGTAGGAAAAAGCAGGACAGAGTGTAAATATAGGACAAAGTCTTTTTATCCATCCAGGATCCAGTAATATTCCAGCATTAACTCTCAATTGCATGGCACTTCTCCTCTGAAGTCTTGTTGTCAACGGAAGGTTTCTTGGACAATCAGCTCCTGTTAAATGAGCAAGTGACAGCTGTGGCCAAAAGGGATTTTACAAAAACAAAACACCTCAGGATTACATTATTTTAATAGGATCTGTGTGAGTCTGCATTTAAAGATCATGTGGAAGGTACAGTTGATCTATAATGCAACAGTATGGGCAGTGTTGGGAGCAATGCTGGCTTGATCCCACAGTTTTGGGTTAAATTTTAATTGATTTTAAATTGGGTTTGTTTTAAATTGCGGCCAAAAATATCTAATTATTTTAAATTGCTTTTAAATTTTGTATGTCCTGTTTTTATTTTGGCTGTTCACCGCCCTGAGTCCTATTGGAGAAGGGCAGTATACAAATTGAAACAAACAAACAAACAAACAAACAAACAAACAAACAAACAAATGCATTATGCTCCAATGACCCTGTTGCTTTATGAGCATTGGTGACCAGTTAGCTTTGAGCTACATTTCAAATGTTGGTTATCACTGTTAAAGTCTTGTATGGCATTGGGGCTGGTAATCCATAGTACCACTTATCTCCAGTTGCTTCCCCAATCTGGGGAGATCAAGCAGAGTGAGCACACTTTTGATCTCGTCCATCAAATGGCATAATTTACTGGAGTTGGTTGGTTCTCCTGGTTTACCCTTTGAAGGTAAGCAGAAATAAAAATGACAATTTAGGGAAGGAGTAGTAACATTATGGAAATTATGTTTGTTTTGGGAGGAGGTGGTTTGCATCAAATATTTTTCTTCAGAGTCTTCTCATTAGCTGGCTGTCTAGTTACTTTTTGTTTCCAGGCACAAGTTCAGACCAAACATGTCATTTATCTTGAAAACATGCTCTGGTTAGACTTTGTTACCCACATAGAGGAAAAACAATATGCAAATTGGTACTGTCTAAATTGTGCAGCTAGTAGTTAATCAACAACTATAAAAATGTCCTTAATTAGAACTGTTGTGTAATGTACTGTAAAAATGTGGAACCTCTATAAAGATGAAATTCCATTGTAGACTAGATCCCAGAAAAGTGTTATAAAACTCGCCAGCTTTGGAGTACCTCCACTGTCACTCATGTTTGAGAAAGGAGTTCTTGAAGCAAAATACTTTATTTATTTATTAATGAGATTTATATGCCGCCCTATCTCCAGCTGGACTCAGGGCAGCTCACAACAATTAAGAAATATCTAATAAAAAGTTAAAAAATTAAATACAAATCTCATAATTTAACAGTTAAAAGTACAATTAAGACTAACAAAAATTAAATTAAATTAGAATTAAAATCCCATCAGTCCAGGCTGGCCAAATGAAACAGCCACATTTTCAGGTCGCGGCAGAAAGAGCGGAGGTCAGGGGCCACCCAGAGCTCCAGGGGCAGTTGATTCCAAAGGGTAGGTGCACCCACAGAGAAAGTCCTCCCCCTGGGAGCCACCAGCTGACACTGTCTGGCCGACAGCACCCTGAGGAGGCCCTCTCTGTGGGAACGCACCGAGCGATGGGAAGCTGTTGCTGGTTGCAGATGATCCCCTAAATATCCCAGGCCTAAGCCATGTAGGGCCTTATAGGTAATCACCAGCACCTTAAATCTCACTCAGAGGGCAACTGGCAACCAATGCAAGTCACGTAGGAGAGGTGTAACATGGGAGTGTCAGGATATTTCCATCATAACCCGCGCAGCTGCATTCATTGTATCAGTAAAGTTATTTTATCTTTATATTTTTCCTTCAACACATTATTTAATTGATCATTATTACTTTTGCCTTTGTTTATTAAATAAATGCCTTTGGCTTTCATCTCATTTATTCTGCCACCAAATTGAAAATTTACAACTGATAGTCCTCATGGCAAAACAGGATTTGGAGAATGGAAAAGCTGAAGGTTATGATTATAACACAGAGCTTATTTGTTGTGTGTGAACTATAACATGTTTTGTCCTGAGCTGTGAATGGTGCTTGGTCATCCTAGAAGAATGGGATGAACATGTACTCTCATAACTCTAGCACTTACTTTATTCTGTTTGCTCCAATGAAGAATATTAAGTGTTGGGTAGAATGAGTAATGCAGCACTGGTAAAAGAGATAAAATTGGTTGATTGATTGGAATAGCAAACACTGGTATGGAGAAACAAGAAACCAGAAGAAAGAACATTAGTCTATTAAGAAGCAGTTTATAATCTACCTGTAAATGTTGTATGTTGTATGCATTAATCCTACACCCATTAGAGAGAAATAATCCAATTGAACTTTTCGTATACATGTAAAGTCAATAGAGCTATGGAGTTTAATTCACTGAGTTTAATATCTGAGTAAATACATTTCATAATATATATGGATGCTAAAATGAACTCCAAGTCTCAGTCATAATGCAAATGCAGAATAAAGAAGTAAAACTTGATTCCTATCACTGTGATATAGATAGATCAATCTTAGATAAGAAAATGAAATTTTACAAGGAAAATTATAGTAGAATTGCTACTGCAAATTATTGAGAAACAACATAAGATTTTGTGCCATCACTCAAATTTACAAGGCTGCATAGCTATAGGCACTATTGATTTGTACATATTGCTGTCTTTCAATTTATGAACATTTGTATAAATCAGCAGAGATCTTTCTAAAAATGGAATCTCTAGAGATGGTTTTGAAGGAGTTGTATTTAGACTCAAAACTCATATTGTTCATTTTCTCATCTTTTACAGATTCTCACAATTTAATTAGAATGCTCAAATATTGGGAAAAAGACCTTGCTAATCTACATGTATAAAATGTGTACATATGGTTTGCTTTAGTTTATAATACAAACTCTTAAGCACATCTGCACTACCATCTACTGGAAAGGTGAGTAATTATATAGAAGCAGTCTGTTTTCCTTCATTTTGCCTATGTTATGATGAATATCAAGAAAAATGTCTTGTATGTCTAAAAAAAATTAGAGCTTTATTTTTACCTTTATTATTAAAAGTTTATTTCCAGACCATTCATAAATAAAGTTTTGGTAAGACTTTATTTGTTTTCACACATATATTTTATGAATAAAATAATTCTTACACAACCACTAATCTATTTGCTTTGCCACTCTTTGTTTCTGAAGATCTTTAGAACTCCTTCTCAATTTATGACAATAAAAGAAGCCATTATATCTTTGTTAAACTATATGGGACTTACTTCTAATATATTAGATGTATTCTTGCCAAAAGCATTAAATTGGAGCTAGGCAAGGCAGAATGCCTACTTTTGATTATTCTTAATTGTAACTGGAAACATTCCGAGTTAAAAGCTTCAGGAATTCACATTTCTGGTATTGTCTTCTAAAGTACTTTAGAAAGTATCTTTATCCTCAACAGTTCAAACAATTCAAAATAGACTCTATTTCAATTTTTGAAAGGTAATTCTATGAATCGTCCATAATCTCTATGTTTTTAAGATAGATTTAATATTAGTGAGAACATATGGTTTGATCTGTGTTTTCATTTTTTATTAGTAAAATGTTTTTTAAAATAATGTTGCTTACCTGTATTTGTATACTTCTTTGGCTAAAATGTGTTAGATTGTGACAAAAGTTTACATACATGAAAATCTGAATGTAACAGCAAGGTTACTGATATTGTTAAGGTTGAAATAAAAATAAAATACTCATATCAAACTGAATTTATCATTACAATGTAAAACTTTTTTAAAAATCTCATTTTTAGTGAATTAATTCAATTTGTGCCCAGCACTATCCATATGATTCTCATATGGATTTTAAATGGTTGGTTCTAAATCCAAAAAAATTCAATAACCACTCTTTTTTCCATGATTTACAGAAACATATAAAATACATCATATATTATGTGGGTCTAGATAGCACAAAGTAATGCAAGACAACCAAGCTAAATCTGTAAAAGCGGGGTATGCAACCTGAAACTCCAGGACCACAAAACAACTTAGAAAGCTTTGTTTAAGATCACACTAAGAACAACAATGTGTTGCAAACAAATTGTAATTATTAATTATATGGAAGGTAATCATATTAATTATATAAATTTTTATTTGAATTATATTGAATAGGATCAAGATTTAATTTTGACCTAGCTCTGCTTACTTTTTCTTAAGCTTACCTACTTTGTGAAAGTAGGGACTTTTGTAGCCTTTCAAAGTCTAAATGTTGCACTTGACCATGGAACATAAAATTTCAGAATCAATATCAAACATCCTTAAAACTATATTCTTCTAACCAGTCTCAGCTTTTGTTGATAACAATGGTCTGCCCATGATGTTTTATTTACTGACTCCCAGACATAGACATGTCTTATACGCAGAGGTGAAATGTAAAATTTGTTACTACTGGTTCTGTGGGCGTGGCTTGGCGGTGGTGGGGTAATGTGACTGGGTGGGCGTGGCCAACTTTTTTTAAAAAAAACTTTTCAAAGCATTTTTTCTGCAAATGCAAAAAAATGCTTTGAAAAGGTTCTGCCAATCAGGCAACACAGCTGGGATCGTCAGAGCCTTTTCAAAGCATTTTTTTAACCACCTCTTCTGCTGAAGAGGTTGCAGAAAAAAATTGCTTTAAAAGTCTCTCTGATGATCCCAGCTGAGTTGCTTGATTGTCAGAGAGACTTATAAAGCATTTTTTTTCTGCAACCTCTTCAGCGGAAGAGGTGGTTAAAAAAATGCTTTGAAAAGGCTCTGCCAATCAGGCAACACAGCTGGGATCGTCAGAGAGACTTTTAAAGCATTTTTTTCTGCAACCTCTTCCAGGGAAGAGGTGGTTAAAAAATGCTTCGAAAAGGCTCTGAGAGGTTGCAGAAAAAAATGCTTTGAAAAGCCTCTGACGATCCCAGCTGAGTCGGGCGATCATCAGAGGCTTTTTTTTTACTTTTAAAAGCATTTTTTCGGTGGAAAAAGTTGCAGAAAAAATGCTTTTAAAAGTTTTAAAAAAACAGCCTCTGATGATCTTGCGGCTCAGCTGGGCATGGTGGGGGGGGGCACAGGGATTTCTGCTACTGGTTCTCCAAACAACCCACCGCCATCGCTACCAGATTGGGCGATCCAGTTCGAGCCGGGAGCATTTCACCCCTGCTTATAGGGCTATTTTTTAAAAAGGGGATGGGGGAACAAAAGCAAAGAGTGCAGAAACAGATTGTCATCATCTTTGCTTTCCACTTCTTAGTCTTGTTTTTAAACTTCTAAATCCAAATTCAAATTCTGTACTGCCAAGTTGTCTCTAATCCAAATATTGACCAACCTAACCCTACTTAATTTCCAAGCTCACCCAAGTTAAGCAATGTTGTGCCACTTGCTTGGTAAAAATAAATCAATAGGAAAAAAATCATATATAATGCCTATTTTATACCAAAGACAAATTCCTTGTGTGTCCAATCACACTTGGCCAATAAAGAATTCTATCCTATCCTATCCTATCCTATCCTATCCTATCCTATCCTATCCTATCCTATCCTATCCTATCCTATCCTATCCTTAGCTGATTCTGTCATAGTATAATAGATGTAAAATGTATTCTGCCATCTCTATTATTTTACAAGATGCATCCATAACATTAGAACAAGGTTGTTGTTTTTTCTTTATTACAGGTAGCAACCTTGTCAATTAATTTTATTAGATAAGAAATTTGAAAAGCAGTTTTCTATAGTAATGCTCTAATAACAAATCAAGGATGAGTAAAGATACAGAACAAGCAAAATTGTAGATTCAGGTTCAGTGTTCTGCTATGTGCTTAGCTTCACACTCTGTGGATTTAACCCATGGACTAAGACACCTGTCTTGGATTCTTTAGCAGTTGCAAATCTGTAAAAAATGATTACTGTTCTTAGGAAGAATGCCTTTCTACATGTTGAGGCATAGATTCCACAGAAGTCAGTTATATATCTCTTACAGCTGAAGTAATAGACACAGCCCAGTTACCATATGCTCCTTCAGATTATTTTTAAAAGCTGGGTAGAACATAAGGAGCTGCATGAATCACTTCCAAATGGATATCAGTGTGTGCCTGGCGGAAGCAAATGTCAGTAAGAGCAACGTGCATAAATTCAGCACACCAAGTTCATGATTTGTAATAGAAGAACTATATTGTTGCTTTCCTTTCACTAGAAACCTTTTCAGAGGTTACTAAATCAGCAACCCAGTGAGCTCTCAGACTCTAGCAAATTATACAGAATTAAGTGAGGTTTGTGTGATGTGTTAATGGTACTTCTGACTTAAAAGGCTGCTATCATTTCCATATTTATTGGAAGTAAGTTTCGCTGGACCTCTCTAAACATGAATAAAACTATGCCTTTATAATAAATTTCAGTGGTTAAACAGTGTATCGTGTTGCAGTGTCTAACCAAATTGCTCATATTTTCAAAATTGTGCTTCAGACTTTGTCCAAGTACAGCAGCTCTCTGTTTTTAGAATTACTTAACTTTTTCAGATTACCATCCAAGTCTGAAAAATAATGTCATTGGTTTAAAGAATTCCCCAATTAAAGATGATGAAACTATAAATTTGTCTTTTTTAGAGGACCAATTGTCCAAAACTTGATCAGCTTTAATTATCAGGACCAGTAGTGGGTTTCAAATCCCGGCGCTACTGGTTTGCTATCGGTAGTACGGGGGCATGCTCATTTGCTTTGCGCAGAGTGCAAAGCTTGTATGCGCAGAGTGTTTTTGATGATGTCTGAGTGGGTGAGCGGAGCCTCCCACAACCGCTACCAGTTTGTCCGAACCTGGACGAACCAGGAGCAACCCACCACTGATCAGGACTGCCACTCAGTTTTATCTAAAACAAAATCTGGAATAACTCATGGCAATTTAATTTTTTTGCTTGATATTTCCAAAGAATTTCAGAGAAATAGAAATAATTTTAATCAAATAAATACCAAATGTATTTCTCTCTGAAAATTGCTCTGTTTAAACATTAAAAAAAATATAACTGTGAAAGAAGTATGTATCCTATTGGTTCTGCTATGTCTTTTCTCAATTTCTACATGTTAACAGGAATGGGAAGGACAGAAATGAAACTAATCATGTGAAAATCAATTACAGTTCAGGAATTCTAATAGAAATCAAGGCTATTTTTCACATAAAACACTAACTGCATTCACTGCACACTAATCCAGTTTGATTTTTCCAGTCTTCATGAAAAAAAAAAAACTGAGAGAAATGGAGATATTTCCCTTTACTACTTGAAATATCTGCCTCTCAGTTATAATTCAAGTGACTGTATATTTATCTAATTTATCCATCTTAATAGTATGCTCATTCTTAGAATATGCATATGTTTCAAAAATTGTTAAATAGCAACTAACTTGAATTAGGAGTATAGTTTTTCTCTATCCACATTAAAATGATTTTCTCTGTCCGGGTTAAAGCCAGAGTCATTCCTAAAATGTCAAATTCTATACTTTAGGACTTTAATACTTCATATCATAGTTAAGCTATGGTTCCTGGAAGGTTTAAGTTTAGCCTTAGCAACAGATGTTTAATGACATACTTGAGGCTAGACACATTTTCTCCCAGCTTCATCTACCTCACAGATTCTTATTGTGAGGAAAAAATAGTAATGGTGTATCAATTTAAACTAATTTAAGGAATTTAGGTATTTTAAGTAATAATTATCTAAAACTGTTGGTTTCAGGGATAGCCTATTCAGGAGGGGTGCACCAGTGCCTCATTTCAAAGCAGAGGATACCACTCTCTCCCTCAGAGATGCTAACCCACAGAATAGATCCAACCACAGTTTACATCCCTATCTGCTCTCATGACTCAAGAGATGCCCTGGATCCAATTAACATGTGATTGAACTTATAGTACACATGAACATAAATAATGTTCCCTTCACCCTTCATGATAAGAACCTTGAAACATGCTTATTTTACTTCTCTTATGGCATTTTCCAAGTGTTGGCATTGACCTTGCTTAGGATAAACTCTTCCTTCTTAGGTAAGTAGGAACTACAGAATTCCTTACAAGCCACTGTGAAGAATACATTCAGCATTGGATGGACAAAGTTACATGGTTTCATTTGGAGTTGAATTTATGACCTTATACTGTTAACTGGGAGAAGTTTAAACATGTTAGTCCTGAAAAAATGGATAAGATCCTTGGTACTGTTTTGGTTAACAAGTCCTCTGGAAGTTTTAGGATGGGAGAATTGCATATATTCTGACTCTACTTCTCTCTCACTGTCCGTCAATACTCCCAACTATAGTAACATTGGGGATTCACTTAGAAGTGGAAACATTGTGCTATGGTGGTTTTCTTTGTTTCAGGGCTGGTTGCAATCAGAGCTGTTGATCTCAAGAATCAATCTAACCCTATATTCCAGCTTGGATGGGTACCTCAGAGCTCTACTCTCTCCTCATTCCTTTTATCATCTACAGGATGGCAGTGGCAGAGATAATTCAGTGATATAGGATGTTGTATTATTAATAATTTCTCCTCTAAAAGAACAAGTGAAGCTATTTTATTCCAGTGCCTGGATGCTGTGAATGTCTGGATGGGGGGTGGGGCTGCTTTAATTTAACCCTATCAATATTTAATGCTGTAAGCTTGAAGTTTCCTGGATCACAGAACTGGATATTTTCCATTATTGGTTCTGTATGGAATGCACTTTCTCACACAGACCTAGGGTACAATCTGGGGATTCTCTCAAGTCTTGCTCAAAGAGCAGGTGGTCATAGATATTAGGTTTTGTACAATTTTGTATTGTGCATTATTTCACTGGATTAGGACATCTTGCTTGTTGTGATTCATGTACTCATCACCTCTTAATACACTCTACATGGAACTGCCTTGAACCTCATGAAAACTACAACTTGATCTGAATGCAACAGTGCAGGTAATTACAAGTGCACCTCAGCTAATATAACATTGCTACTTTGCAAGCTATACATTCCAAGTGTAATTCAAGTTGATATATCCTTCATAGAACAGGACTGGATTATTTGCATGGCTTCATCTCTGTAAGGACTTTTGTTGTCCTACCCTAATAAGATGAGCATGGTTTGGGTTCCATATCTGAAAAAGTGACATCTAATGGGACTCATGTAGTGTTCCTTCTCAGTGTCAGTGCCAGTGCCTTTCTTTCAGAATGCTCTCTAGCCCATTCCTATCCTATCTACCAATATTCACTTAGCTCCAACCTTCCTGGCTTTTAAGAAGACTATAAAAATGTGGCAATTTCCTCTTTCTGGTGACTTAATTTGCATTGTTTTTAAGCCTTCCACCACCACATAGTTTGAGATGGGTAGTCATGTAAATAAATAAATTTATATTTGTGAATCAAATAGAAAAAAAGTCTATATAGACATAGACTTCTAATTCTAGATAACAAGATATATTGAATCAATTAAAATAAATTTTATTCTTTGATATTAATTAAAAGTCCATTTTTATCCAGTTCTTCTTAAGAGTGTTCTCTCTTTACTCAGAAAGCAACACAACCTGTCTTTTAATATAACATGCATTGTTATTTCAACTATTGAAGGTCTTACTGACCTTTTCCTCTTAGAAGCACAGACTGATAATATGCAAACAGACAGGATGGAACATTTTTTAAAATTTCTATGTGCTTGGATGAACATGTCCTATGCAGGTCTATTAGGAAAACAATGGGAATGGAGGAGGGATTTCTCCAGATAATAATGTGAAGGGACACAAACAGAGGAACAAGAAAACTCAATATGAAAAAAATAGAGAGAGGTAAGTCCAATGAATATTATGTCCAAGAAAATTTTTAAAAACTCCTGGTTTTATAGAGTTATATACTAATACATGCACAGGATTAATCTCCACCCCAGGCCACCCCAACGATGCCCTTGAAGTGATGTCCCAGTGCCTGGAGGCTGTGCGGATCTGGATGGGGAGGAACAGGCTCAAGCTCAACCCTTCCAAGACTGAGTGGCTGTGGCTCCCGGCATCCCGATATAGTCAGTTGACTCCATCACTGACTATTGGGGGCGAGTCGTTGGCCCCCACAGAGAGGGCTCACAATCTGGGAGTCCTCCTGGATATGCAGCTGTCCTTGGAGGAACATCTGACGGCTGTAACCAGGGGGACCTTTTGTCAGGTTCGCCTGATTCGCCAGTTGCGGCCCTTTCTTGATCGGGATTCCCTGTGCACAGTCACTCATGCCCTCGTCACCTCTTGCCTTGACTACTGCAACACTCTCTACATGGGGCTCCCCTTGAGGAGCACCCAGAGGCTCCAGCTGGTCCAAAACGCAGCAGCGCGGGTAGTGACGGGAGCTCCATGGCGCTCCCATGTAACACCGCTCCTGCGTGTGCTGCACTGGCTTCCAGTGGTCTTCCGGGTGCGCTTCAAGGTGTTGGTTATCACCTTTAAAGCGCTCCAGGGCATAGGGCCTAGCTATCTTCGAGACCGCCTGCTGCTACCGACGACCTCTCATCGACCCGTGCGCTCCCACAGAGAGGGCCTCCTCGGGGTGCCATCAGCCAAACAGTGCAGGCTGGTGACCCCCAGGGGATCAGCTGCCCACAGAGATAAGGAGAATCAAGACCTCAGTGCCTTCCGTCGTGCCCTTAAAACCCATTTTTTCAAGCAAGCCGGGCTGGCTTAAGAAGAAATTTTTAAATGTTTTAATTGGTAGTGAGTTTTCATTGGGCCAAATTTATATATCTTTTAATTGTTTTTAATATTTGTACTGCATGTTTTTTAATTTTGGCTGTACACCGCCCTGAGTCCTCAGGGAGAAGGGCGGTATAGAAATTTAAAAATAAATAAATAAATAAATAAATAAATAAATGGGATTGTAGACATACACCATGCAATAGGTTCAGTGCCCTCAGCTGTACAGCTACTTGGAAAGATGTTTGATTTATTATAGTTCTAAGTTGTATAATTTATTATAGTTCTAAGCACAACTGGAAACCTTTGCCTTATCAAGATCTCCAACCATGAGTAAAATAGTAAATCAAAATCAAAACAAATCAATTGTCAATGCAGAACATGTGTACAATGAAATTGAATTTTATATCAATTGGTTAATATCTTTGGTTGATAAGAGCACACAACTGGATAATTAGCCTTAGCTAATTATTTTACTTAGGATATTTTACTACTTATCAAAACTATGGAAATCCTTTAGAGCAGGGCTGTAAAACTCCTGGCCTGTGGGCCAGATGTGTCACGTGCTGGTCATGCCCATGTCCGGTTTAGTGAAGGGGGAAAAGTCCCGATATGTCATATGACGCCATCATGATAATGAGAGTTTGGCACCCCTGCTTTAGAGAGTCTGGCAACACACAGGAGCACAGCTGAAGTAGTTGCTTTTGAATCATTAAAATAACAATGTCTTTTACAAATTTATTTCTTAAACTGTGCTCAGTTGCATTTGCCTGTGTTGTAAATGTATGCACTACTAATGCAGTACCTTTTATTAGGAAACCTATAAAAACAGCACAGTTGCACCTTATGAAGCACTGCATGAGTCTGGAAAAAGATAAGTATACTTTAATCATTCATAGAGAAATATATGTGATGCACTTTTTGAAGGATTTATACACATCTTATTTTTTTTTCCTTCTGAAACTCAACTTGTGTTATAAAAAAAAACCCCATGATATAGTGCTGCATAATACACAGAACAGATGAAGTGACTTTGAATCACGCTATCAAAGCAGATTCATAAAAGTCGAATAGGAATGGGAGCTGCTTCAAAGTAATGAATTGAACCAGTTGACACCAAAGCCCTTTGGAGATGTGATGACTTTCCTGTTGCTTCTAAAATTTTTGCAAACAATTTTTCGATATTGCAATTTCAATCCTAAAGAATAAAATCATGGGGGTAGGGATATTGAGTGGGTTCTCTGATATTGGCATGAGAAGCCAATCATGAGATTTATCACCTTCTTAAATATTCTAGAAGAATTGTTTGAGGTTAAAATTAATTTAGTATTTATCCACTTTTCCAGCTCTTACTTTTTTCATGTGGCCTCATATAAACACTGAGTTTATTCTCTCTTATGCTAATGCAACATTTTCATGCTGCTCCTTCAGATACAGCTGGAGTTTTAGTTCTCAATATTCTAAATACAGGTTCAAGGTTGAGCTTTGTAATTCATTATAATGGGGCAGGTTGAATACTCTTGGCAATGAATGGATACCAAGCTAATATCTTCAGGCACTGATCAAAACTTTTACAGCTCTAAAAACTAAAGTGGGCTGCTAAGGCTATAAGTGTTATTATAAGTGTTATTTTTACTGTATCAATCTTTTTATCAAAGATAATTTGTGCAACTTTAGAATAAAATATGGCTTTTAAATGTTTGACTAAATATAAAGAAGCATATTCTCCTTTTCCCTTTGCCAGCTTACATTCAAGCTCTCTTCTGAAAATTGTCTCTCATAAGGAGAGACTTAAAGAAGCTTAAATGCTTCTCATTTCTATGTGTTTATAAATATCTAAAAGGAGGGGAAATAAGTCTCAATATTTGAGAGTTATAGGTTTGCCTATATTTGACCAATATTTGAGAGTTATAGGTTTGCAGGTCTGTCATCAGCCTTTTTGAAACTACAGAAAGCCACCTAGTTACAAGATACTGTCCTTTAAAGCAGAGTTCCCCAACCTTTCTGGCTTTGTGGATTGATGGGATGGGAAGAGTAGATAGTTCTGCATGAGTGGCGGGCAAGCACACACAGGTGCTCAGATTCATTTGCATGAGTGGTGGTCATGGAGTCCTGCTGCTTGTGCAAATGGAGCATGCATGCATGTGTTTGCTCATTGCTTGCACAATTGCGATGTGAGCCAGTGATGGGATTTTACTGGTTCACCCCGTTTCGGGTGAATCGGTAGTTGCAGCAGCAGGAGACTCTGCCCACCCACCCGGACGTCATCACAGACACTCTGTGCATGCGCAGAAGATACTGTGCATGTGCAGAAGCACCACACGCAAGCAAAGCAAACGCACACACGCTCCCAGTTCCGAACTGGTAGTGAAGGTAAGTGAAAACCACTACTGATGTGAACCTGTGTGCATGCATTGACCCAACATTTTGGTGGCTTGCTTCCGAATTGTTCAAGGCTGGGTAGTGAGTCACAGCCAGGGGGTTGGTGACCCCTGCTTTAAAGGGTACAAAAATGTTTGTTTTAGCATTTGTTTTTAAAATTAGGGAGAGAAGGGAGAAAGTGGGGATAGGAATAATATATATTCCACAAGATTCCTCTGATTCTAGCCATAAAACCCAGTAAGTGGGGCAACTACAAACGGGGTGCTCTACAAACTTGTGTGAACTGGGTGGACACCCGAGTTTAAACTTAAAAGTTTAGTGTAGGGCAGGCTTCCCTAGTGTAAGGAATAGTTCAGATATATTGAACTAGGAGCCATTATACCAATCAAGCAAAATCAAATAAGCAGGAGGAGCACCACACAGGGCAACAGAAAAGTACAGTTTGTCAAAATCAACCAGATCCCAAAAGGCAACCATAGAGAAAACTTTTCTTCCCTGCTTATTAGTAAGTGCAAGTACTATGGAACAATTCAGTATTATTTTCATAATAAATTCATACATTTTTATTTACCTGAAAAATTACAGGAAATGTTCTCTTGCAAACATATTTGTCATTAAATATTTAAAAAGGAGATTCATTTTAAAAACACCATTAGCTTGCCATCCCCTCATTTTAATTAAAATTGATTCTGAAAACAATATTAAGTTTTACTGCCCATTTTAATCATGCTTTCTTTTATATTTATTTCTACCAAGACTAATATGCTTACATGATATAATCGCTATACTCAAATGTAAAAGGCTGCCCTCTCCTTTCTCGCTGCACTTTGTCTCTTAAATTGTTTCTAAATATCTCAAGAGACGCATGTTGTGCAAGATTATAACACTGGACTTTTTTTTGTAAGGTAATTATATTTCTTTGAAGGAACGTTAACGGGAACCTTTTTGAAGGTTACATCCTAAAAAGCTTAAGGAAGAAAAGGCATTTCAAAGTCTTTCAGCTTAAACATGAGGAACATAAGCCTGTCAAACATAAACTAGGATGCTAGCCTCCCTTTGTGAACCACAAATCAATTTTTCACTTAATATATTTGCTTTTGGTTGACTAAAAGATGTCTCTACCAGAAGCATTAACAACCCTGCAATTTGCTGGCGTCAGCCAGGTCTATAGCCTAGTGAGTCTGGGCCTTCTTAAATTATGCTATCAGCTTTCAAAACCTTATTAGGCAGAGCCCATTTAGGTGCCACTAGTTTCTCGGAACTACCAATATATCTCTAATCAGAAAACCGCAGAGCAGCCAACCTGCCACTATCAGAAACCTCAATATGAGTTTGTATATTAATATTTTAGAAAGCATGTGGGAACACATCTCCCTGCTGAGCATTACAACCAGCCAAGAAACAGAAACAGCAGAAGCCAGTCACCAGTAAAAACCAGCCAGATATACTTAGTGCCATCTCTTGTCTGGTTTAGAACCTGGTAACCAAAGATGACAACATGCAATGACTTCTCCTATTTGAGCTGTGATGAATAAATTTATAATGAGATTACATTCCAGGATTATAAATAAAGTTATAGGAACAAAGAAATTCCTAGACTTTTAAATGTATCTTTTTTGTCTTCACATTTGATAGGTTTCTTTATACAATGCAAGAATATACAGAGAAGATTCTCCCCCCCCCCTTTATTTTCATAAATAACAAAGATTCATCAAATCTATTTCAAACTAAAATAAAATGATAGCAAACTGAAAGTACTGACAGTAGATTTGGGAATCAGACATTCTGTTTTTGTTCTGATTGCCTGTATCTTCATACATTTTTTTGGGAGGAAAGAATGAAACAAAACAGATATCCAGCAAAGCAGAGCACATGAGCAGAATCAAATATGGCTATCAATGAAAAATTCTGGAATGTATCAGGAATGCTAATGTATGAGGCAGCAAAAGCTTTTGCTCATTGAACAGGCAAATTAATGAATGTCAGCATATCATCAAGAAAAGAATTAAACATAATCCTTTCAGTGAAATCAAACAGAGTTTCCTCAGATGAAATTGTTTCACCAGGAGAAGCTGGTAACAAGTTATTGTCCTACTCCTACTCTCTTTTGGGAAGCAAATTTACTTGCTAAGGAAAATATTAAATTTCTTTTATGCCATTATTTGAATGTAACCCCGAAAAGACCCAGTGCCTTCCTCCTTAGCATCCTAAATTGATGGTGATGATGATGATGATGATGATGATGATGATGATGATGATGATGATGATTAATCGCACAGTCAGTTTGGCATTTTTGTCTACCTATCGAGTCCTGGGATAGGCAAATCTGGATGTTTAATGGTGTTACAGATATCATCGCAGGATGGAAGCTGTTCCAAATAAAGCCGCCTACTGCAATTGACTGATGGCAAATTTGTCAATCCCTATGGTGTTCAAGTGGTGCTCTAGTTGTTTTAGGACTGCACCCAAGGGACATATTATTATTGGTACTACTCTTGCTTGCCTTTGCCATAGTCTTTCTATTTCTATTTCTTATTCTATTATTTTTATTATTCTTATTATTATCTCTTTATTATCTCTTTTATTCATTAAACATGAAACTCAGTCAACTGGACATTTAAAAATGTGTCACAAATATCATTGACTGGTGCTAATGGTTGCTGCAAGTGTCCTAGGTATCAACCAAGTATTTTCTTAAAATATATGATGTTCCGAGTTCCACAAGACCTTCACCATCTCATTTTTGGTAACTTTTTCCACTTTATGTTCCCATGACTTTTCGGATACAGGTAGCCTGTATTTTTGACATAATGACCAGTGAACTAATTTAGCAATTCGATCATGTCTAGCTTTGTAATCAGTTCCACGATTTTGCTGCATTCACATATTAAATGTGAAACAGTTTCAACTTTGTCGTTGCAAAGTCAGCAGTTTGGATTGTCAGTGGATCTTCACTTTCATGGCATTAATTTGTAATGCTTGTTCTTAAGCAGCAAGTATTAAACCTTCCATTTCTTTCTTGATGGTTCCCACCATTATTATTGTTGTTGTTGTTGTTGTTGTTGTTGTTGTTGTTGTTGTTGTTGTAAGACCATTGGATGTACTATGCTAGATCAAATATCAACCTAAATAGCCCTTCATTCTATTCAAGCAATATAAATCTAGATTTTAGGGAAAATCAACAAGCATATTTTCTTCAGTATGTAAAATATGTTTCATTCAATATTAGTCATATATAGTTGTTGCAACTGGTAACCATTTATAGCCTTAATCATCACTATATTTGTCCCTCATCCACTTAACTATTTGTGTGTAGGCAAACATCCATTTATACCCTACAAGCCAGGGGTGAAATGCTACCGGTTCGGACCGGTTCAGCCAAACTAGTAGTGATGGCGGCGGGTGGTTTGGAGAACCGGTAGTGACAATAGTGCGAGGCTCCGGCCAATCGCCCGGTCATCATTACTTCCTGGTTTTAACCAGAAAATAACCTGTTTTTTACCCTCTGCACTTACGTAGAAGGGTTGTGCATGTGCAGAGGGTACAGGCACATGCGGCACGTGCACTTCCAAACTGGTGGGAAAAGTTAGTAGATTTCACCCCTGCTACAAGCTGAATCTAATAGATTTCTATCATTAGTGGTTCTCAGTCACTTTGAAAACATAAGAGAACAGGGATATCCCATGCTTGTAACCTAATTCAAAAAAGAAGCAAACTCGGAGGCTTCCGGTTTGGCTTCCATTGCCACCAGATGGTCCTTTGAGACCACCAGCCCCGTTGCCCGTAAAGAGCCGCCCTTACAGCTGAAAGGTGGCTCGAAAAACTCCATTTCCTTAAGGAAATGTGAGACAGAGCCGGCGAGGGCAGGTAGAGCCCTCTGCGAAGTCCCCAGAGCTCTTTTTTACTCCTGGGGACGAAGCAGGTTGTGGCTCCCTATTTCCGCTCGCCACTGCTCCGGGCTTCGGGAGAACTCTGCCTTTTTGCAAAGCCAGGCAATGGGACGGGACCAATTAACGAAATTAACAGATCATCTGAACAAGCAGGATGAAATCCGGATCTGGGATCCTAAACTGCAAGTATTTCTAACCCTAAGACTGATTTTTAAAAGTAAAGAAGAGTGAAAGGAGGAAAAAGGAGAGTTTAAAATGGCGACTGGCTGAGGCTTGAGAAAAACTGAAAGCGAAAGTCCTTCCGTTTGAATAGTTTACTACGTTACAAAGTATCTAAAACAAAAGCGCTGGTTAGAAGTGAAGAGAAAAATTTTTGTTTCATGCTTCTTCCTTCTTAGAGACTTGATATTGATATTGTTTGGAGAGAAGTCTTTTTCTTTAAAAGGAGAAAAAAATCTGTTTGTGTGGCAGGATGGCGCTAAAACTGACAAAGCCAGATAACCAAGCTGGGGGGGGGGGGGTTCCCCCATTTGTAAACCACATGAACAAGTTGTGAGCTTGCAGATGCAGAAGAATGGCTTTACAGACCTAAAAGAATTTGTACTGGAGGAGATGGCAAGACATGATAAGACTGTGAATCAGAACCTTGAAAATTTTAGACAGGAAATTAAAGAGTTGGTTCAACAAAAGTATGATATCCTGAAGCAACATATGAAAAGTTTCTTAGACGTAATTATGAGGATGGATAAAGAGATTAATTCAGAAATAGAATCTAAAATGAAGGAAGTTGATCATAAGATTTATAACTTGGATAATAAAATACAAAGAATTGAAAATGATTTAATAATGATTCAAGAAAAAAGCTCAAAGGTAGAGTTTAAAAAAATAAAGGAAGCTGACTACAAGATTTACAATGTAGATAATATAAAACAAAGGATTGAAAATGAAGCTACAATAATGCAATTCAGATTCATGGAATTTGCGGTCAGAATTAGGGGAATACAGGAAAATAAAAGAGAAGATTTGAGAAAGGTGTCTGCTGAAGTTCTGGCTGGGATTTTAAAGGTTAGTTCTGAAGAGGTATCCTGCAAGATTGATAAGGCCTACAGAGTTAATTCTTGGGTGGCAAAGCAAAGGCAGCTGCCTAGAGATGTGGTGATCTATTTTACTGATAAAGAAATAAGAAATGATATTGTGCAAAAGTCTTTTAACTCCACTCTTGAAATGCATGGAAGGAAGATTTGGATATTTAAAGAGTTGCCGCCCAAGATGTTAAAAGATAGAAAGGATTTTGGATTTTTGGTGACTGAGCTAAAAAAACAAAACATCTCATTTAGGTGGGATGTTCCAGTTGGTATAATATTGAGATATCAAGGAGAAAGATATCAACTAAATACTGTTGAAAAAGCGGAAGAATTTTACTATAAGGTTCTTAAAATGGGTTCAATATCTCCATGTATAACATACGAGGGGAATAAAGAAAAGCAAAATCAACAAGAGATTGAAATTCAGGCTAAGCAGATGGTGGTGGAGGTAACGGAAAAACAACAAGTTATAGAGGCCTTTGTGGACGAGCCGCTTCTGGATTCTCCTTCAGAGGTTATAGTTGGATTACCTATAAATACAAGAGAGGTGGCTTTGGATTCTAATGTGATGACTTATCAAGCTACAGACCAGCATGGAAATCAAACAGTTGATATACAACTCATAGAAAGGAAACCAGGATGGAGATTTAAGCCACAAAAAGTTAAGAAAAGAAGAAGCAGGTCCTACAAAAATAAAAATTTTTAGACTAAACAACAGTGTAATGCCAGTTACTTAAGAGACGATTGATTACATGAAAATATAGTTGAGGCAAAGTATTGGTTTATATTATCTTGAGGAGAGTGACAGATCTCTGCAGTGCTGTACTTTTGGGATGTGGAAGATGGCCTTAAACTGAGTGGATTGGAACTTTCTATTTTGGACTCTTTGACAAATGGATTACGTTTATGCTGAGCTACAAGGCAAGAGAATTATGGGATTGGGGCATGCAGAAGATCTGGTTGTTACCCTAACACGGTGGTTGGAATGAATAATTTAGATGAAAGACATTACAAAAGACACTATATGGAATATAAATATAAAGTCACTCGGGTGGGTTTTTTTTTTTTTTTGCTATATGAAATACTTACTATTGATGGGGGCAGATGGTAATTGAAGATACTGAACATACTGTTGGAATTAGAACTTGATGTTACCCTAACATGGGTGATGGAATTAACAATCTAGTTGAAAGACATCACAGAAGATATATGGATTACAAGCTTAAAATCATTTGAGAATTTTATTCATATATGGAAATATTTTTTAGTGGTATGGGCAGAAGAACAAAAATATTGAAAATATTATGTATGGTAGACCTGTAGGAAAGTGGGTGGAGATAGGTTAGCTTACTGATTGTTTAGTTTAGGAAAAGGGATGTTATATTAATATACGTAAAAGATTTGAATTAAGAGATATATGCATGGGGGAGGAGGAAATGGATAGATTATGAGTTGAAATTGCTAAATTAGGATTTATTATATAATTTTACAGCTGAATGTTGTTTTGAAATGTATAGTATAAGGGGGATATAATAATATTGTTAGAAAGAAAGGATCAGCATATGGGGGGTGGAGTAAAAAGGATGGTAAAGTATTATATAATTTGTTATTAATTTGGGTGTTGAAATTGCTAAATTAGGATTTATTATATAATTTTACAGTTGAATTTTGCTTTGAAATGTATAACATAAGGGGGATATAATAATATTGTTAGAAAGAAAGGGTCAGTATATGGGGGGTGTAAAAAAGATGGTAAAGTATTATATAATCTGTTATTAATTTGGGTTTTATCTTGGAGAAGCCACGGGGGGAGGGGAGGGGGAGGGGGGTTAGGGAGGAGGGGGAGGGAAAGGGGGAAAATTTGTATTTGAAAAACTTTTTCAATAATAAAAAAAGAAGCAAACTCATAGAACAAACTTTTATTTTTGTGTTTTTAAAACTGAAGAACACATTAGTCTCCACTTTCTCATCAATACAAGTACAATTTGGTCTTGTTCTGTTTATTCTCATAAATCATAATAATCTATTTATCTTATTCTAGTTTTATCTGGGATTATTTGCCTGGTCAATCTGCATTCTATGTTTACTAAGCATGAAAAGTTATGTTTTGCAAATTTCTTGTATTTTTTACTATTTTGAGACTTTGTTTATTTATAAGTGATGTTACTGTTTAATATTTTGGTACATAGGAATCAATACTGGAAGAGAAAGAAGGGAAGGAGGAGGAAGACTGTCAGATTCATTTATTGGTTTATATATAAATCCAACAATATTATTTTCTGTCTTTAAATATTAATTTTATTTAAATCCCCCAAAACGAGCAATACAAGACTTGATAATAAGAATGACAGTTCTTTACTGGATTAAGTCATCTTTACACTGCAGGATAAAGATTTTTGGTTGGAACAAAACTCTTTTTTGAGATATTGTCATATAACAAGAATAATATATAATGGTGAAACTTATCTGGGTTAAATATTAACTTTAAAAAAATGTTGTAAAGCAAGAGGGCAGTCTTTCTCCCTTTCTCCCAAAAGACATACTTGGTGTTTGAGTAGAAAGCCTAGAGTGTTATTCCAACACCTTGTGCACCTTGAAGATATGCCAATTAAATTACCAAAGAGTGGGTTTGGAATGAAATGAAACATGGGTATGAGTGTCTTAGAAACTGTAAATTATACCATCTAACCTTACTGAAGAAAAAAATGCTTTCTGAAATATGCTTCCTATGAGAGAGATAATATATGGTGAAGAAGGTACAGACTAGGCATTCCCTATGAGTCTCACCTGTTGTGCATCAACTTACTCCCTGAGACAAAATTAGCCCTGTTTAATGACCTTGCAGAGAATGGTTCAAATCTGGCCTTTTTTTTTAATTAAGCAGATAAATAAGTATGTGTTGCCTGGCTTTGATAATTAGGCTGAAGTGGAAAAACTCTGCTATCGTTATTTGTTGGTGTTTAATTGTTCAATTGTTTTCATTATATTATTTCTTGTTTGTGTTTTGATTTTGTATACCACCTAGGCTAGAGCCTCTGGAATAAGGTAGTTTACAATCTTATAAGTAAACAAACATATACAGATAATCTTGGGTTAAGTGTTGCCATTGCTGAAATAAAATGTTAAAGCAATATGTTGTTGTTGTTGTTGTTGTTATTATTATTATTATTATTATTTGAATTTCTATACCGCCCTTCTCCCGAAGGACTCAGCGCGGTGAACAGAATAAGATTTCATGTACATACATACATGCATACATACATACATATATATATATATATATATATATATATATATGTTTTCTCAGGTTTTCGCAGGTGTTTGTATGTAGGTCTTTGGTTATTTGGGTCTTCTCCCACGTAAAATTGGAAGTGTCTTGGCGACGTTTCGACGAAGTCTCATTCGTCATCTTCAGGCTGGTGTTCTCGGCTTCGTGCTTCCAGGAGCAATGTGAGATCGCAGCTGTCTCTTCCTTTTAACTGCTAGTGGGGGTGTGAGCTGATTGGGTGGGAACTTGGCTGGGTTCTGATTGGGTGGAGGTGTGTTCTGATTGGTTAGTGGCTTGGCTGTGCTCTGATTGGATGGGGGGTTGGTTGTGCTCTGATTGGCTGGGGGTGTGTTCTGTTTGGGAGGGGGCTTGGTTCTGCTCAGCTTAGTCTGAGTTGCAGGGGGATTTGAGCTGGTGAGCTGCGTTGTTGTTGTTTGGCTTCGTGTTTGTGGCCAACTTCTTCCCTGGTCCAACACCTTAAAGCCACAGGACATGATATTGACTTTAAAAAGACCAGAACTATCACCAAAACTGAACACTTTAACAACAGAATAATCAGAGAAGCCATCGAGATAGAAAAACGCCCACACAGCATGCACAAACGAGATGATACCTCCCGCCTACCAGCCATTTGGAAACCCGCCCTTATTGACAAACGAGTCCTTAACACGACGAATGACCCACACTCACGAGAGCCACACAGGATGTCACCACCACACATCCACACAGAAAGCAGACTCAAACCCACACTGATAATGAGCCACGACCAAGGACCAGAAGCCAGACCGCAGCTGCATCATTAGCCACTTTAAACCCCTCCAATCCATACATGAAGCAGACTGACACCCACCATGAAGAGCTCGCACGGCCACAAACACGAAGCCAAACAACAACAACGTCGCCAAGACACTTCCAATTTTACGTGGGAGAAGATCCGAATAACCAAAGACCTATATATATATATATATTAAGAATTGTCCTAAAGATGCGAGTTCCAGGTATAGTTGTAGAAGAAGCAATAGACATCACGATCTCCAGAACGTTTAAAAGTTTAAAAAAAATTTATTTTAAAACTTGTGCTAAGTTTTCGTCGGCCCCTACCGACTTTGTCAGAGTGTAAAATCACCATTGAAGAGCTGCTTGCTTTTATGTAATGCTGATCAATTTGGTCATTGCACATGTAACAGGCCCACACCCTTGCCTTCCCCTGTAATTATCTTATTTTCTGCCTTAGTCATGCTGACAGATGACGATGCACTTTCCCCTGCCTCCTGCCCCATTGTGTGTTGCCTCTTTCTCTCCCCGGGGGGTAATGCAGGGTTATCAGGCATTGCTTTGAAGGTATTAGTCCCGGCTCCCTCTCCCTCATTGTTATGCCTTTCCCTTTTAGGCGCACACGTTGCTTCCTCTAAAACCATTTGTTTTACCCATGAACTTGTGATGGGTCTGCGTTGTTCCTCCTTACCCCCCCCATCTCCCTCCCCCATCCAAATCTGGAAACATCAAAACGATTGAAAACGGGGGAAGGCAAGGGTGTGGGCCTGTTACATGCGCAATGACCAAATTGATCAGCATTACATAAAAGCAAGCAGCTCTTCAATTGTGATTTTCACTCTGACGAAGTCGGTAGGGGCCGACGAAAGCTTAGCACAAGTTTTAAAATAAATTTTTTTAAAACTTTTAAACGTTCTGGAGATCGTGATGTCTATCGCTTCTTCTACATATATATTTATAAACAGTAAATAATAAATTGAGTCAACTTAGTGTATCTGCTAAGACCTTGGCATAGAATTTAGATGTTTATGCTAGCCCTGCTTGTTGAAACAGAAAGGTCTTTGGGCACGTCGGAAAGTGCGAAGATCTGGGATTATTCGTATTCCAGGGCGTATTTATAGACTTGTTAACATCTAAAAGTTTGTTTGAATTATTTCTTATATTTGTCCAGTTAAAATTATGATGAACTATGTCATATAGTTCAAACCTAGATGGCATTTGTGGTAGAGTGCTTCTATTCATTATTCATAGTACTGATACTGAGCCCCTAATACATTGAGCATTTATTTTAATAACAAATTGGAGGTGAAGAATTTAGGTAATAATTTATAATCTCTAATTACATTTTAGCTTCCCACAAACACTTCTGCAGGGATAAGTCAGAAATGCATACTTCTGTTTCCAACATTGTTGGCAAACACAGCATCGTCTTACTGGATATTAAGTGAAAGCTGAAGCAAAATATCAAACAGAATCTAAAGCGAAATCATGCAAATACATCTTTTGCCATGCTTTATAGCACCATGTTGCCTCATTTCCAAACAGAGACATTGACAAAACTGTCAGAAAAACATTTGTAGAGACAAGGAACACAGAGATAGAGAAGAGTTGCTTTGTAATGAGAAATGTGATAAAGGGACCACCTTGAACATTTTAGAGAGTTGAAACTGTCACATTTCTATGTAAATGCTACATTAAAGAAACTAAATGTGACCTACTTGTACTATCTTTCTGATAAGATGTAAATGTAAACCTGAAACTTTGATAAGATAACGAGAAGGATTATATTTAAATCCTTAGCGATTCTGACTATTGCAAAGATTATTCATTGCATCAATTTGATAAGACAACATATAAATCCATTTTATTGCATCTTATGTGCCTTACTGAACAATTACAGTCTAAGAGCATCCTTATTAATAAAACTGATCTATCTTTTAATCTCCAATACAAAGATTTGCATGACAAGATTACAGAAATCCAACTCTAGAATATGAAACTGTAGTACATTTCTTTTTTTTTAAAAAAACCTAGATAATCTAAAATGTAGACAGTATTATAACCTCTGATTATTTTCATACAAACAATGCCAAAGGTTTTCCTTCCTTAAGAGATTAACTGATACCCTGTATTTGCAACTGGTACAGCACAAAGAGTATTAATTGCCATGGTATATATACTATTTTCTTCTGAACCTTTACCCTCACCCACATCCCTACAAAATATCGTAAGCTTTTTTTTTTAATGATAACTTTCTAAAGTTGACTTTCTGAAAGAAGAGACTCTGCTTAAGTAATCATCTGAAAGGCCTGTGCATTCTTCTACATGCTGTATGCAGTATGCTTTTGTATTAACAGTGCAAATATATTGCTCTTTTACCTAAACACCAACACTTTGACCATCTTTTATTTTACTTTGTCAATATTAGGTTACATAAATGTTTGTGTAATGGCATATATGGGCTTTTCTCAGTGGTGAAATGTAAAATTTGTTACTACCGGTTCTGTGGGCGTGGCGTAGTGGTGGTAATGTGACTGGGTGAGCATGGCCAACTTTTTTTTTTAACTTTTAAAAGCATTTTTTCTACAAATTCTTCGGCCGAAGAAGTTGTAGAAAAAGTGCTTTTAAAAGCCTCTGACGATCAGGTAACTCAGCTGGGATCATTAGAGTCTTTTAAAAGCATTTTCTTCTATAACCTCTTCAGCCAAAGAGGTTGCAGAAAAAAATGCTTTTAAAAGCCTCTGAGGATCAGGCAACTCAACTAGGATCGTCAGAGGCTTTTAAAAGCATTTTTTTCTACAACTTCTTTGGCCAAAATGCTTTAAAATGCTTTTAAAAGCTTCTGACGATCCCAGCTGAGCCACACGATCATCAGAGGCTTTTTTTTTTACTTTTAAAAGCATTTTTTCAGCCAAAGAGATTGTAGAAAAAATGCTTTTAAAAGTAAAAAAAACAGCCTCTGATGATCGCGCGGCTCAGCTGGGCATGGAGGTGTGTGTGCAGGGATTTTTGCTACCGGTTCTCCAAACCACCCACCACCATTGTTATCGGATCGGGCGATTCCGTCGGAACCGGGAGCATTTCACCCCTGGCTTTTCTCCTTTTAATTTATACATCTTTGTACTGACTCACCCAGAAAGATAACATTATTTTTTAAGGCCAATTCCATCTTGTCTTCACTATGCCTACACCAATAATCCAGGTAATTTGAATAAGAAAGATAAAATCCCAATCTGTAACTCAGAATATATTTTGCAAAAAAAACTAAGAGTAATACTGTAGAGATAATTGCTATGCAGTTGTAAATGTATAACTATGAATAAATGTAATTTATTATTATGACAGCAAAAATCAATGAAGTTTGAGTTAAATCAACAATAAATTTGTCTTCATATATTTAAGAATTATAAGTCATGACATCAATAGGAAAGCAATAATAGACTTTAAGATAATATTTGCACTGTGATTATATACAAGGAAGACTTTTCTACATTGTTAATGTTGTAAATTAACAGAAACTGGAAAGATAAGAACTATATTTATTTTTTTATAAATATAAATGTATTTTTATCCAATTCTGTCTTATTTAGAGACTAGAGCAGTGGTGAAATCTAAAATTTGTTACTACCAGTTCTGTGGGCATGGCTTAGTGGGGGGGGGGTAATGTGACTGGGTGGGTGTGGCCAATTTTTTTTTTACTTTTAAAACCATTTTTTACATGTAAAACCATGTAAAAAAATGCTTTCAAAAGGCTCTGACGATCCCAGCTGAGTTGCCTGATCATCAGAGGGTTTTTAAATGGCTTTGTCAGAGCCATTTAAAAGAAAAAAACTTTTTTTCTTTTAAATGGTTCTGACAATCCAAGCTGAGTTGCCTGATTAGCAGGCAACTCAGCTGGGATCATCAGAGCTTGGATCATCAGAGCCTGGCTCGTCAGAGGCATTTAAAAGAAAAAAAAACCTCTGATGATCACCTGGCTCAGCTGGGCATGGGGGGTGGGGGCAAGGATTTTTGATACCGGTTCTCCGAACTGCCCCCCGCCATTGCTACCTACTCGCCCGAGCCGGTCCGAACCGGGAGCATTTCATCCCTGGACTAGAGATATGCCATGCTCAGATAGCAACATGTAATTGATTTAAAACAAAAAATGATTTAAAAAATGAGCAAAATTTTATACAATAACCTTTCGAGTTGTTATGAAGTTTGTTGAAAACAGAACTCAGGGGTTCCCAACCCCTGGGCTGTGGCCCATTACCAGGCCACAGCCATTCAGAACCGGGCTGTGGGAGTGGCTGGTGACCATGTGTGTTTGTGCGCAGCTTCATTTGCACACACACAAGCTTGTCCATCGCTCACACAGAACCATCCACTCTTCCCCCCCGACGATCCTCAAAAACAGAAAGGTTGGAGACCAGTGACATAACTAAGTGGTCCAATTGAAGCTATGTGTTGCCAAAAAATATTTTGAACTCCTGATTGCCATATTTAGATTTAGACAATATGTTTGGATTCTGACGATAGCTTACAAAGTAAATAAAATAAAGCCAAAACATAGGAACTTGGGTTTTTTTGTAAGTGTATAACCTCTTAACCTTTCACCTTTACTAATGTAATAAAGATGTGGCAATTCAGTGGCTTATAGACACTGGAGGAATCTGTGCTCCAACGGTTCAAGTCCTAGCAAAAGTTATTTCCTTTGCAACATTAGAAGATGTTCTGATTGTAGGAACACTTTTTCATGGAGCATAGGATTGTAGAGAAATCCAGTTTAATTTTACCTTTAGATCTCATATTTATCCTATATACCTAATCAAAAGTAACTTTGGGTGTAACTTTTGATTTAATTTTGGTTTGAGAAAAAAAATGAATAAAAGATAACACCTGAATTGCCTTAAGAAACTAGGTCCTGGTGTGTATAGCTGGATTTGTGCACAGCTTAACTAGCTACCTTCAAATAACTTCCTATTGAGTTTACAATTAAAACTGCTTCACTTTCTGCATATGAAGCCACATATGACTTACCTGGGCAATATTATCTCAGTGGATCCACTATGTGTCTTCATAAGACATACACTGTAGCCTTGTAACAATGATACTGAATATTTCAAGCAGATCATAAAATGGAAACCAAGAAATTGACTATTTATTTATCATATGCTTCCATCCATGGTTGTGTGTATATTAGATTGTCCCATGGAAATGTTTTGAACAGAGCAGTTTGCAGAGTCAAATTACAAGAGAGAGGGGGGGGGGAGAGATCTGTCTACCTAAATTGTTAATGCAAACAAATTAATTATTATTAATAATAAAATGTACATACATATGCTGTTATGCTAATATTATGCTAATATGTTAATTTTAATATCAGATCTTATACCAAAGATGATTTTCCTGTAATTATTGCTATTACTATTCTTAATCTCAGTTTTCAAATTGCAGGTTTAAAATATTTTGTGAGCTGCCCTGGGAAAGAATCTCATCAGATTAGAAGAATCAGCTTAAAAATGGCAAATGTAATTTAGTGTAGTTTCTGCAAAGTGATACAGTACATGCAAGTTGTAAATACACAAACTTTAGGTCTAGAGTACATTAATATAGACATTGATGATATCCCAGCTGACAGTGATTGATGAGGAAAAGGATCTTGAAGTTATAGCTGATCGTGAAAATGTCAGCTCTGTGTGTAGTTACTGTAAAGAGGTGGATTTTGTGATAAAAGCATCAGGGAGAAAACTAAAATAAAATTACCTATATAGCGATTCTCTAATGGTGAGATTGTGCTTGGTATACTGTGTTCAATTCTGATGTACACATATATTTCAGAAAAAAATATTGTGAAAAATGTACAAAAATAGATGACCAAATTATAAGCATTGGAGGATTAGTCTTTCAAGGAGAAATTGCTGCCCTTAGGTTTTTTTTTTTTTTGTTGTTGTTGTTGTTTTTTTAGATTTCAGTGAAATGTTTAAAGAAAAATAGAAGTTGCAAAAGTTGATAAAAAAACATCTAAATAGGTTTTCTTCATGCTAGCACTAGGAATATTTACTGATATTAAACAATAGGATTCAGAATCATTTTATGCATAAATCAGTACCATTAGTTGTGGTGATGATTGCAAAAATACTCATTTTTAAAAGGTTTTAATCAGTTAATGATCGAGAAGACTACTATATAAATTTAACTAGCACATGATTCACTTAATCACCAGAAAAAGAAAGTTATAAAATTGGGTCTAGGGCTGCTTGATGACTGCATTACTTAGTGACCAAAATTCTGGTCCCAATTGTGGTTGTAAGTCAAGGTCTACATGCATAAATATATCTCCATTAGCTGGTATTAGTTTCAACCCCGTAGCAATAAAAAGCTGCTGCTCCTACTTCAGTTCCTAGAAATTGTTCTCTGTACTTGAATCTTTTTTTGTTACCACTTGAGTCATTACTGTGTATATTTTCCTCTGCATTAAAGAAGTGGATTATTTCTTCTTAAAACTATTCTGTGGCCAGAATAGCCACAGTGGTACAATGCTGTTTAACTAGATAGATAGATAGATAGATAGATAGATAGATAGATAGATAGATAGATAGATAGATAGATAGATAGATAATCTTTATTGTAGTCACTGACCAAGTTAAACAGTCAGCTAAGAAAAGAATAGAAAAATAGAGTACAAAGATCTATGACTTTATGCAAAGAGAACAATAAATTGCAGGCAGGTCTGATCTTACCACAGTTTGATCATAATATACTGCTGCTGCATGTTATAGCAATAGCAATAGCACTTAGACTTATATACCACTTTGCAGTGCTTCACAGCCCTCTCTAAGTGGTTTACAGAACCAGTATATTGCCCCCAATAATTGGGGTCCTCATTTTAGCCACCTCAGAAGGATGGAAGGTTGAGTCAACCGTGAGCCTGGTGAGATTTGAACTGCCAAATTGCAGGCAGCTGGCAGTCAGCAGAGGTAGCCTGCAGTACTGCACTCTAACCACTGTGCCACCGTGGCTCACGAACATACTATCACAGCTTCTTTCTAGATGCACTTCCATGTGCTGGTAATCACCTTAAAAGCCTACATGGCATGGGGCTATGTCACTTGGGGGGCCACTTGTGCTGAGGATATTTCTCCGTTCCACCAGAGCACACTCCAAGTGTGTGCACACTCCAAGTCCCTTCCATTTTAAGTTATCATGTGATAGGACGACATCAACTGATGAGAAGCACATCTTCTCCATACTGGCCTCTGCCCTGTAAAGTAAATTTCCCCCGGAGATCTGGTTGGCCCTTTCCCTCATAACTCGAGGATTACCTGTACAGATTTCACTTAGGGGAATACCAAGCTAAGAAACAATTATTTGAGAAAACGCATTTGTGTAAATTACTTTGGATCCTGACTTTCCAAGAAGATGATGAACCATTAAAAAAATATCACCACAGCAGGAATGGCTGGAAAAGTTAACCTTAAGTGAAAAGTCAAGCCAACATAGATGGACCCTAAAATCCAAGGGAATCAATTCAGCTTCTGAATAAAGTACAGCATTTGAAATCCAATGAAGTATTCAATTTAGTGCTCTTAAGAATATGGACTATGTTGTATCCACGGTTATTTTTTATGCATACCTGAAACCCATAGAGCGTAAGGGAGATGGATTTATCTTTCAAAAGTATAGTTTTAGCACTACTATTGGCCTTATTGGAAAAGATTTAATTTATTGCTGACAGATTCCTGAGTGTTAAAATACTATACCAAGCTATTTAAAGGTTGAAACTTGTTCTATATTATTATTATTTATTTTAAAACACATAGGACATTGTAAAATATGTTATAAAGGCTACCTTGCATTGAGGTTTTCTGGGCAATGATTCAAAACAGTTTTTCCTTGACTTACCACTGGCATAAATAATGTTCAACACTCTTTGTCAATTTCTCTCATTCTCACTCTCCTACTTCTCTGTAAGTGCTTTTTATATCCATTTAGAGACCATTGTGTTTCCAACACTTTATATAACATATATAACCAAAAATTGTCCATTGAGTAAGGAAAAAGTTAGCCATTGTTTTTGAGAAAAAAACTGCAACCATCCAATCTGAACGTATTTGGAGTTAATGGAAATGTAACTAAAGTAAAGAAGGAAGCTTGGTTTGTTTAACATTCTGAAGATTTTAACTGCAAATATTAAGAAGTAAACTGGTCCAGCTGAACTGTTTTAGAAACAATATATTTATTATGTTCCTTTTGGTAGAATAAGGCAAAAAGAGGCACGAGGATATATTCTAGTTCATATTAAAATGCTGAATAATGGGAATTATGAATAATTATTTCTACCCAAGTAAATATATTAACAGACTTTGAATAACATACAGGTAGCCCTTGACTTATGACCACTCGTTCAGCAAGTATTTGAAATTGTGATGGGGCTATAACCAGTCTTTGGAATTCCAGCCATCCCAGCATTCCTGTGGTCACATGATTATGCGGGTACTTAGCAACTTTCAAATAGCTGTCCCACAATCACATGATCACTATTTGCGACCTTCCCTGCCACTACCCCCAAAAGGCCAATGGGAAAACCAGCAGGGAAGGTGGTAAGTTGCACAACCTTCTCCAGCCCTTTTGCGCTCACAACATATTGATGGCTCGTGCACCCACATACAAAATACAGAACAACAGAGTTAGAAGGCACCTTGCAAGTCTTCTAGTTCCACCCCTCCTCATGGCAGAAGACCCTATACCATTCTGTAAAAATGGTTGTCCAATCTCTTCTTAAAAACCTCCAGTGATGGAGCTCCAAGTTGAATCCCCCTTTTTTAGTGATGAAAGTTTCCATCCATTACTTCTTGTCTTGCACTCAGTGACAGTCCATCAAATATTGAAAGATTGTGATCATGTCAACCCCTTTTCTTTTTCTTAGTTAGACTAGACCCGTGATGGCAAACCTATGGCACACATGCCACAAGTGGTACACAGTGCCGTCTCTATGGGCATACAAGCTGTCGCCCCAGTTCAGCTCTGTCACACATGCATACATGCCTCCTGCCGGCAAGCTGGTTGTCAGGTCTCTGCCACACATGCATGGGTGGGGGGGCGCATGTGGGAGAAGCACGTGCATGCATGAGGGTGGGGTGCATGCAGGGGGCCACATGTGCATATGTGGGGGCGGGACATGTGCAGGGGGGCTGCATGCATATTGCATTTTGGGGGCTCGGGCATGCACATGCATTTGTGCACACACGCTTTGGGCACTCGGTCTGGAAAATGTTTGCCATCACTGGACCAGACATTCCCAGTTTCTGCAACCATTCATTATACAGTTGAGTCATATTTAAGTATTGTCCACTTGGACTCAAAGATCCATCTCACAGTTACTGGCATTAAGTCAGGTTTCACCTACTCTGTACCTGTGCAGTTGATGTTTCTTGCCTACATATAATCTACACTGAATTTCATTTTCATACATAGGGCCCAGTCTGTCAAGCTCCTTTTGGATCTTGAGCCTATTTTCTGGGATGTTGGCTATTCCTGTCAGCTTAGTGTCATTTGCAAATTTAATGAGTTCCCCTTCTATTCCATTATCTAGATTGATTATGAAGATATTGAAGAGTACAGGGCCTAAAACAGAACCTTAGAGTACCCCACTGATAGGCATCAGCCATTCCCTTGTCTATCAACCTCCTTGCAAGCTGCCTGGGGTTTGAAACTTCCTGCCAGCTTCCTTACTGACTTAGTTGTGCAAAGCTAGCAGGACATTGCCTAGGGCTGGCCATAGGATTTGGTTAATGACAGCAATGTGAACTACAAGGATTGTGCTTTATGCTTTATGACCATATAGCTTAGTGACAAAAATTCTAGTATCACTTATCCTGATAAGTTGGAGACTACCTATGATTCAGTTTTAAATGTATTGTTTTCTTAGGGGAAAAATGGCTTTTTTCATTTTTATATTATAAAATATTTTCAGGAATAAGAAAATAATGATTTAGTTATAACATAGAAATCAGAATGATGACGGATTCACATTTTTTTTAAAAAAGAATAAAAATGTGAATGATATAATACAGTGATTCTGAAACAACCAAGACAGGAATTGGGACTATAGCACAATATTTTATAAACTTCATATTTATTTAATCATAATTTTGAATTGGGAGAAACATCTTCTTCCATATCTTTTTACTGAAATGCCTATCAAGCTACTAGAGATCAAAATCTAGCAAGCATCTATTACATTTCAGAAATATCAAAGAGATCAAAAGTTTTAAAAAGTATATATTTTGATTGATGAAAAACATATGCATTAAATCAACTTTTTAAACAGCTTTAGCACTTATGAGCACATAATCAATGTGGCTGAGATGTTGTATGTGACATCTCTTTCAATGGAGAAATTCTGGCTGTTCCCCAAAAACAGCATCTGTCATTTGGTAGCTTGTTCTCTCTGTTTCGTTATAAGCCAAAAACAATCTATATATGGAGATATATATTTATACCACTACAATCCTGATAGACTACAACATAAAATCATCAACCAGAATCACATAATAACTTTTAAAGCATGCATAATTAAAAGAATAATTATAATTCTTCAGATGTTTGTCAAATAACCATGATCTTCAATTTGGGGGGGGGGGAGAATCGCCTAAACAATTCTGTTCTTATCACATCCCTAAAGAAAAAAAGAAGGCTGCCATGCAAATCTCTAGGTGAAAGCTGTATTACAGAACGTAATCAAAAAGCACTGACTTCTGGCTCATTCCCCCAATCTGCTACAAATTTTCTTTATACCCACATGGCTCTGTGAAATGGACAATAGCTCCTATTTGAAAAGACATCCTGTAGTTTTGACATAGCAGCCCTCACCTTTTAACAAGCAGGCTGCTTGTTTTGTACTTATAAATAGTCATCAAAGGGAGCTGCTTGTAGCATGCTATATGACAGATGACAAGGATATGAGTTATATCCTTGCCTGGGTTACTTTCTTTGGGAAGGATCACAATTAGTCCACCAATTGGATAGTTGTCCACCCCCAGTTGCTATTTTAATTTGTTTTATTATTTATAAGAATATGTTAAATCAAAAGTAAGGTGTGGGTTCTATGGACTAAGGAATAAAGTATGGTGGCTGTCATTTATTTGTGTCAGTTTCAGCTTATTTCACAGAAAATTGGGATTCTTTGGGAAAAAGTGGAGGAGTCCTAATGATAGGGGCTGCATATAAATACTCTCATTACTTCAAAACAATACTTCAAATATTCAAAACCATATTTAAGATATTGTCTCTTTCATAAATCACAATTTCTTGGGCTTTAGCAAAATTAATTACACTAAAATAATGATGCACCTTTATCTGAAGAATTTCCCCATTCCTAGTATGGAGGATCATAGGTTGATTCTTTCTCGCATACACAGTAGTGTTAAATATAGGGCTGAATCAAGGAGTCAGGTGGAGATAGACTTGAGTAATATAAAAAGGCAGTAGGATAAGAAGGTATTTTTAGAAGTAGAATGGTAAAAAGTGTTGTGACTGAAAGGCTGATGAACCAGAATATCATAAAAAATATGTGTAGGGACATAAAAAAGCCAGTGGAAGAAAAAATGACTGAAGGAAAATAAAGAAAATATAAGGTCAGCAAAAGAAAAGACTGCAGAAATCTAAATCAAAATAAGGCCAAGAAATAAAAAAAAAAGTTAGTTGAAAGCACAAAGAAAAGGGGTCAACGCTGAAGGAAATGGCTGGATTTAGGAAGGAGCCATCATATGACTTCATACTCTCTATTATAGAATGGTTGACTCATACATAGTTATGAACCAATCTGTTCTTAACCATGGCACAAATATCCCCTGATATTTCTTTCTTTTGCAATGTCCTCTGTCACATTGTCATCATCTTATTCCCAGTTTGTCCCCAGCCTGATTCTTCAGTCTTACAGCTGGTAAACTGGTTTTCTCTTTAAGATATTGCAGCACTGTGGAGTTACCTTTGTGGACAATTCTTACCTCATCATGTTCTTGATTCCTAGAAGACAATTACTCTAGTGCACTGATGTCAAACTTGCCACATCACGTTACTATCATGTGACATTTCACGGTGTTTTTTTCCCTTCATGGAACTGGGGTAGGTGTGGCCTGTGCATGATGCATCCAGCCCATGGGCCACCAGTTTGACACCTCTGCTCTAGGGAATCTTTTAGTAGAAAAGGTAACTTGATGGAAGTGCAACTCTCTGTATAAGAACAACCAGATGCTTGTGTTTTGTTTTTTTGCATGTAGCCATATTTGGAGTCAATAGATTGTAGTACATGAAATTTCAAGAAAAGTCCCCTTTCTTGAACACCTAGTGGAGCTAGAGCAGGTAGTGACTTTTTTTAGGTCAGTGTAAGAGGAGACAGATGTGAATTATCATTAAATTTGCACAACATCTTGCACAAAAGTGACACTGCAAATATCAGTGGTATAGATTGAATATTGTGAAGAGTTGAGTAGCCTAGAAAGTAATATAATTTATTTTATTATTATTCTCCCCCGTTCAAAAAGAATGTCTTAAATTTCCCAGCATACGTACACAAATATTAATAATATATATAATATATATAATATCTATTAACAACCTGGGAACTATAAGGTAGGAATCAACCTATGAAATGTTGAATCACAGACTTTTGTTTTCATCCAATTTTACATAATAATATACTAATCCGCATACATACAGAAAGTTGAACAACTAGCCTCATGGTATGACCAGAACAATCTGGAACTGAACACATGCAAAATCGTAAAAATGGTGGTAGACTTTAGGAGAAACCCTTCCATACTTCCACCTCTCACAATACTAGACAACACAGTATCAACAACTCAGAAAGCTCAAACTGCCCAAGAGATGCTGATACAGTTCTACAGAGGAATTATTGAGTCTGTCATCTGCTCTCTGCACTGAGGGCTGTGAAAATATTTACAGACCTCACATCCTGGACATAAACTGTTTCAACTCCTACCCTCAAAAGGACACTATAGAGCACTGCATACCAGAACAACTAGACACAAGAACAGTTTT
Source organism: Pituophis catenifer annectens (assembly GCF_029215685.1). Classification (NCBI taxonomy): domain Eukaryota; kingdom Metazoa; phylum Chordata; class Lepidosauria; order Squamata; family Colubridae; genus Pituophis; species Pituophis catenifer. The sequence continues at coordinate 49,959,649 of NW_027256888.1, forward strand.
TTCCCAAATGCCATCACTCGCTAAACAAATAATTTCCTCAACATTGTCAAACTATTTACTAAGTCTGCACTACTATTAATCTTCTCATTGTTCCTATCACTCATCTCCTTCCACTTATGACTGTATGACTGTAATTTTGTTGCTTGTATCCTTACATTTCATATTAATATTGTTTCCTGATTGCTTATTTGTACCCTATGACTATCATTAAGTGTTCTGCCATATGATTCTTGTTGAATGTATCTTTTCTTTTATGTACACGAGAGCATGAGAGCATATGCACCAAGACAAATTCCTTTTGTGTCCAATCACACTTGGCCAATAAAAAATTCTATTCTATTCTATTCTATCCATCAGAATATATATATACTTTCTTGTTTAATATGCTTATATGTAAGGAAGTTGAAGTTAATTGTAATTTTGTTTGTCTCCTTCAAATGTGAAATATTTTTAAGAACTTCACAGAATGCCAAGAGAAATAATTTCTTTTGCAGATGCCAAGAAAAGAATTAGAGTAGAGTTCAGTGCCTTGCCTGTGCTACCACTGGCAAGACTGTGCAAAAAATATTTATTTTAATACTGAGCTATTGCCAAAGCCATGGCTTGCTGGACAACCCTGTCTAATCTAAATCTGAATATTTTATATATATACACTGCTCAAACAATAACGGGAACACAAGCAGAAGACATCCGAGATCTGAATGAATGAAATAACCTTATTAAATACTTTGTTCTTTACATACAGGAGTTAATACACTGCTCAAACAACTAAAGGGAACACAAAACTACTGTATATAATGAACAAAGTATTTAATAAGGTTATTTCATTCATTCAGATCTCGGATGTCTTCTGCTTGTGTTCCCATTATTGTTTGAGCAGTGTATAATTCAGAATATATATAATTTTAACACCCAATTTCATTATTATGGATAAAAATTAGGTTTTTGCAAATTGGATTAATTTTGGAAAAGAGCAGATAAGATAAAGAAACCATTTAAAATTGGTAAAATAATACTTTTTAAATATTGTTATGCCTGGGAAAATATACTTTAAGAACTCTGAATTCCTGCTTAACAATATAATTACAATGTACTTATAATGTAAATGTAAAAGTGTAAAACTTATAACTCTTGTAAGAGTTTTGAGGTTTTCTACTACCTTCATAGTAGTAGAAATTCATCCCTAATATTTTGACACATGTGAATGCTTACTAATGTGACACACACACACATATCTGTTTCTGTGTATCTGTGTCTCTCTGAGTGTCCATCCTCATTTCCCAGTGACATGGCAATTATTTTTTTACTACAGCATCAAATGACAGCTTTCCAAAGTGCAAATATTTGAATATTTGAGTCCCGGTGATTTCACATATTATATAAGTTTTTAAAGCAACTATGCAGAACTGGTTTGCCATTGACTCTTTCTCCTTCCCAGAATTAGCAATGGTCTCCAAAATGATTCTGGTACATATTAGTGTAATCCAGGCTTACTTTATCTATCTGATAACATCTCAACAGCTAATCACTTTTGGTTAAAGGCATGGGTAATAAAACAACTCCTAGTCACTGAACCTGGGAAAATTATTTTAACCAGAGTCATCTAGCCTAAGGACATGCTGATTGTATAGTTCTCGTCATTACCAACTGTGTCTTTGAAATTGAGCAATTATTTCTAATAATGTAGGATAATGTCAACCTACAAGGTAGACCAGTTCATGGAATCAGCATCCCAGTATGACTAGAACTACATATATATATATATATATATATTGAAATATAAATATAGTTACAGAGAATTACAAGTCTGCTTTCATTTTATGTTCTTCTTATACCTCATTGACTCTTCCTATCGCTATCTCCTTTCACAGCGCTTAAGAAATGCTTTTGCCCTTATTTATCAATGGCTTCTGAATATTCCCTTCAAGGCCATATCCATGGCTCTTAACAGATAAGTTGAAGTTAGCTCCCAAGAACCCTAGTGTATTCATCTACATGCTGTGACAACCTAATTAAAGCCTTCCATTAACCTTAAGTTCTAAAGCAAACATAAAAAGGCAGTAAAGAATGGATTAAAAGCAACCTTGAGCAAGAGCCAAGCATTTACTGAAGAAAAAAAAAAATCCTTATTTAGCAACTTAACCACCAAGAAAAGGAAAGGAAAAGGAAAGTGGATGGAACATACTCTCTTTTTCTTCTACTAATAATATAAAGATAGATTCCACACAATTCCAGTGAAACTACTTTCCAGAATTTACTTTTCAGTTGATATACAGTGTATGCCTGTCTTTGGATTTTCCATTCAGCTAACACACGTCTGTTCCCAATATCTCTTAGAGATGCAATGTTTTTATATCTCACTCCTAAAAAGGTAAAGTAAAAGTAAAAGAAAAGTGAAAAAAAAAAGGGCTGCCCTTCAACTATCCTTTCTTTGGTAAAGGCACTCCAGTGCTTGTGGCCACATACAATGATTCTTTCTATATTGCTAAAATCCACTCTTATTTTTTTCCCCTTTCGCCCTGCGTTTTCTGAAAAGTAGGAAGGCACAGAATTGAGCATTGAAGAAAACTGCTTTCATCTTTTCTCACTTTCCTGTATATGAATGAATGTATGTATGTTTGAACTAAAAGGGATGGTAGCATGGCAGTGTGAATGACTTTCATTAGTGTATTCTGTTAAGAACTACGTAGTTTGATATAGTAAAGGCACCATGCTGGAAACAAGGACACTGTAAGTTTTAAAAGGTAAAGGTTTCCTTCACACATGTGCTACACGTTCCCAACTCTAGGCAGCAGTGCTCATCTCCATTTCAAAGCCGAAGAGCCAGCACTGTCCGAAGATGTCTCCGTGGTAATGTGGCGGACCAAAGGTGCATGGAACAGTGTTACCTGCCCACCAAAGGTGGTCCCTATTTTTCTACTTGCATTTTTTACGTGCATTTTCAAACTTCTAGGTTGGGACAAGTAACGGGAACTCACCCCATTATGCGGCACTAGGGATTCGAACTGCTGAACTGCCGACCTTTCGATCGACAAGCTCAGCATCTTAGCCATCTAGGTGACCTTGTTCCAGTCATACTCTTTCATCCCTAGGAAGCAGGCAATGGTAAATCACTGAAAAAATGTAATTTTAATAAAGGAAAAACAATGCACAGCACTAACATAGAATTCTGAGAAAAGTATGTGTACTTTGCTCCAGCCATGTCTGATTCTATATCCACATTTATACACTAAAGATCAATGTGTTCTTCCTGGGCATGTCTTTAATGTATCAAATCTACTAACATATCAAATTTTATTGACATTTCAGACATGGCACTGGCTGAAATATTAATCATACAATAGGGAAAAGAAATATTTGATTAGTAACAAAAAAAATGTTATTTTTTTCTCCTCCTTCCCTGCTACATAAGAAAATGAAAATATTTTGAGTAATATGGTCAAAAAAATTTACCTATTCCACCTATGAGTTTTCCAGGCCCTTCAATCTTTCCTATTCTACAATACTGTTATTATAATAATTAAATTTGTGGTCCATTATATTATTAATTTTGTTGTGTGCTTATATTTTTTTTAGTTAGTTTGAAATAAATCAGTAAAATTTTAGTAGCCCTGCATGCATGCAGTGTACTATAGTCAGTAAAAAAAGAGTACGTATATAAAAACAGACATTCAAATAGAAAAAACAGCATTAAAATGGAGATAATTAAAACTAAAAATATATGTTTCTTCTAAATAGAAAAATATACAACATTTTAAAACAATATATTATTCACTTCTCTGGTTCCTCCTAACTGTATGTATTTATTTTCAAATCATAAAACTTATGTCATTAAATTACAGACAGGTCTGTGCAAAACTGCCTGGCAAGAAGTCAGTTCTACTGCTTCTAGCTATATCATAACTCCTCATAACCGTGATGACAGTTTTATTGTCAGAAAGAATATTCATCTAAGCAAATTCAGACTGTTGATAGAGGATGGTGAACGGCAAGCAGAGACAACTCCCTGGAAATTCATATTGTATTAAGTGTGTATTTTAATTCCTTCAGAATTTCAAGTACTTGACTAATGCTAGTTATATTTTCTATTTCCTGAGAATGTTACAGAACATGATTTATTCTAGTTCTTGCTTGCAAAAACATTTAATATAAGTATCTATTATTTCTATTAGTCTCCAGCTTTGGGGACAAAGTTACAGGACAAATCCTTATACCTGTAATATCTAATCCTGCCTCTCAACAACCTTTATTGGTTTAAAAATAACAAACTGGAAGAGCAATGCCCAAAGCTGCATACAGTAGAACAACCTTTTTCAAAATGGAAAATGTATTTCAATCTTTTCCCATAAAAAATTAAAATTTAATTTAATTTTGCTATTAGCAACCTAGAGTAATTTCAATGAATATTGCGTAAATATGCTATTGATTTTCTGGGTCTGGAATTAATAGTAATCAGAAGTTGTCAAGAAAAATATAGCAAAAAATTGTTCCCTGTATTGTGTAGAAAAACAAGAATGTAAGATAAAACTAGAAGAGCATTCCAAACAAGAGGATATTTCTATTTTTTTAAAAAAAAAAATATTTAAAAAATCTATATTACTTTAAAGAACTAATCTTGCGCTCTCCTTTCTTTCCTGTTATTTATGTCATCTTGAGCACAAAGGTAAATAGAAGTTCTTCACCCTGCAATGCAGAAAGTTCTACCATGCACCTTTTCTTGAGGTTTCCCGGAGAGCTAATAGATTTCAAAAATTGGCATGAGATGACAGCTTTTGCACAAATACATTTATGTTTTCAACATTGCCTGTCTGTCAAAGTGGTAGGATACTTTTTTTTTCTTGTGATGATCTATTATTGTATCAATTGAAAAAGAAGCAATCATGAGGGAACAGCACCTTTAAACATGTTCAAACTATCTTCAGATGAGAAGTACACCAACACTGTAAATGCCAGGAAAGGTGGGTTAATTTCTTTTGAAGTTCTAAAGCACTTCAGTACAAGTAGAGGCCTTGAATTAAATGTTAAATAGAATGTCAATGAACCTTTTCAGAGTAATGTCACACCAAATCTTCTAATCTCTAGACTCTTATAAAAAAAAGTATTTAATCAGTTTTTTTTTTAATCTTTCTAGAAACATGCTGCCCCATCAAAATTTCTTGGCCAGACATGATGAGAAAACAATAAAATATTGAAGAGCCTACCTGCACTATATATACATATACATATACATATACATATACATACATACATACATACATACATACATACATACATATATATATATATATATATATATATATATATATATATATATATATATATATATTTCTTTTAATTCATAGGTATAAATGTGTGATATTTTTGCAATCAGGGTTTTTTCCTATGTTGAAAGATGTTAAAATGGCCATGGTGGGATGAAATCTCTATTCATCGCTTTCAGGCCTGTCAGACATTTTATGTTGTTTCTTCTGAGACTTATGGGAGACTGGGATAGCACTATTTCGGCCTTCTTGGACCTCTTCAGCCAGACACACCCATATTTTATGACTCCTCCCTGTAGAGGTCAAATATTTATTTCTTTTAATTCATAGGTATAAATGTGTATAAATGTCCAAGAAGGTATAGGTATAAATGTCCAAGAAGGCCGAAATAGTGCTATCCCAGTCTCCCATAAGTCTCAGAAGAAACAACATAAAATGTCTGACAGGCCTGAAAGTGATGAATAGAGATTTCATCCCACCATGGCCATTTTTCCTTTCTCTTAATACTAGAACCTAGGAAGTTATCTGTAAGGAACAACGAATGAAATGTATAGGTTCTCAGTTCAGAAGTTTTAAGTAATTTCTATAATGCACATGCTTCAAAGTAAAATGACACAGGTTTAAAAAGTTTTCAAATGGAATCAAACGACAAATTAATGATATTGCTATAGTAAGAGCCAGTGTGCTTCTCATATGAGTTTTTTGGTATCAGGGAAGAACTATTATCTTAATAAATGTCTTGAAATTCCAAGAAAATATGGCTGGTTGCTACTATGAAAAGGATTTCATGGGCTGACTCATTCAAATTTCTTTATAAGTACGAAGATATTTTGTTAGATGGTAAGCATATAAGGCTCAATTACTCAGACAAGATACATTTGATTTTAAATTTTGTTTTATGTATAAGGCATCCAGACTTAGATCTTCCAGTGTACCATTCCAAAAGGTGATGAATCAATTCTTTTTTTTTTCAAATGAATGATAGAAAGTCTTTATCCATCCTATGTTTATGAATACCTTCTAAACATTGATAGATATTAAAATATAAAAATTCAAATGAAATAATTTGGAAACGTTATATCACAATTCTGCATAACTATCAGTGTAAAAAAGACTGAACATTGTTTCTAAGGTCTTTTTCTCAACTCAAACTCCAAATACATTTGCTCCATTTTGATCAAAAATATTTGTCACTAGGCAAATGATTAGTTGTGGATCCATTCTAATAAACATAAAAATTTCAATGTATTTTCCCTTTCCAAATAACATTGTAGTGCTCAAAATAAAACCCAATTTAACCAAACATATACAGTATATACATTTAATATATACTCCCATTCTAGACTCATACTAGTACCATCAATATGCAGTAAAGTTGAACAATTAAAGACTAAAATATTCATAGCTATTTGGATTGTTTTGTTTATTTGAGCTTCTTACAGTAATCAGAAAAAATAGTAACATAGTCGCCAGAGATTCTGAAAAAGTATTCCTTCTCTATTTGTGTATATGAATTCTATCAAAGAGGCTAGAGCAGTAGTTATGATTTTTTGTAATTTTCAGGACAATTAGTAGCAGAAGGAGAAAACCAACACTAGAATTTATATGGGACATATTTTGAACTCCCTAAGAATTAAGACATACTATCCCCTAATCTATAATTTAGCATTCTGAAGGAATGTAATAGTCAACCAATGTACTAATCATCTTTTTAAAAATCTCGTAAAATACACATTTAAGAAATTAAATGCATAGAGAGTGAAACATGGGAATGAAATTAATGTACTTCCTCCTGTCTTTAGATGTAACTCCAAATGCTTATCAGTTTTACATATTTATTTAATTTATTCTATATGAAGCATTACTAAATACACAATAAACCAGCTTTTAAAAATCAAACCTTTGTTGTTCTCCCTACTTCTGATCAGAAAAATGTTTTCTTGGCTGCATAATATATCTTTGTATATAAAGTTAAAAAAAATTATAGGTTTGTAATCATTATCTTTAAAGTACCTAATTATAGAGCCTTAATTGTCTCTCTTTTTAATCAAGTAATTCTCTTCTTTTCAGCCTTCTCCCTGATAAACACATTAGTGAATCACTCAACTTCATTTTCATATAAAAAAAGAGGCCAAAGGTCTAGTTTGCAGACCCCTCATGAAATATCTGGTGTTCTGAATTGTCTTGGGTTATGGTGATTTAATAGTGAGGACTCTTTGCTTCGTGGTGGTGTTCAGATTACTTTTAACTAGCAATGTGAATCTGCTAATCTTCCCAGCATTTTCCACATACAGAAGCAGATGACAATTCATTTCTGAAAATTGTTCCAAAGTAGGACAAAGGTTCATGTCTGTTTAATCACTCAAATTGCTGATTTTCAGAGCTGCATTTATTTCTTGTCATATAGCACAAAAATTCACAGCCAGTATAAAAGAGTGACTAGAAAAAGTCACTGCCAATGGCTTATTTCATCTTTTTAATTATAATCTACATTATGGAATGCCACCATTTTGAGAAAAAGATTTCTCAAAACACTTTATTCAAATAAACACTTAATTCCAAAGATATAGCATGAAAACTATAAGAACAACTAATAAAACATGTGAACTAAATAAAGATACAATTTGTTTAAATATTGATTTAATATTAATATTTAAATATTGATTAAATATAATTTGTTAACATATAAAATTAAATATAATTTGTTAACTCTTTAACATAAAATACATAATTTTCACAACTGTCAAAGCATGTGATTATAATAAGTTGATGTTGTGTGCTGAGTATTTCAGTGGTTACTTTCATCCTTTATGTTAGGAACACAAAAAGTTTTCATAAAATAAATGAACCCAACTTCAATGCCTCAGCACAAGGTTGATTCACTAGTCAAGTCTGAGGGATAGTATGAGGATGACTTTTGGTGCTCCAGAAACATTTCCCCCCCGCCTTACTTTTGCTTTCACACATTGTTTCTAGGTGCATAAGACACTGGGGAGAAATGACATTTTCCTCTTACTTCTCTATTCTTTTTTGATTATGAGACACAAACTTTAAGACAGTATGGTTTTCTACTGGCTTCATAATGAGAAGTTTTTACAGAAAAAGTATGTTCTTAGCGTTAAAGAAGATAAAAGAGATATAGTGATAAACTCATGGAGGGTGGAACTTTGAAGACAAAAGGATTCAGCACTTAAGAAAGAAGAAAAATAAATGTACATGTATTTTATTTACGCAATTTAAAGAAAAGAAACAAATATGTTTGAAATACATGATCCATTGACTATGAAGTAAGTTGTCTTACTTGGAAGTACAGAACAAAGACATAGTAAAATAGTTGCCTTAACTTATAAAGGCCACTAAAGTCATCAATCCTTTATGTTCATTCACAATTGAATAAAAGATACTGTTAAAATACCTTATCATCTTGAAGTAGAATCTGAAGACCCTGAAGATTCAGATTTTGTTTCAATCTACTACTACTATAGAAAAGGACTGAAAAAGGAAATAATACTGCAGGAAATAATACTTAAATGACTAAAAGCACAAATGGTATTTACAGAAGATATTTGTTTTCTGGGACAAGGTTATAAATTATCTGGACAATGGACTGCTGGTGTTATATCAACTTCATTTCACAAAGACTGGGAAACATTACAAGAAGGATGTTGAGGAGCTGGAAAGGGTACAAATAAAAGCAACTAGGATGGTGAGAGTCTTGAGGTTCAGTCCTATGAAGAATAAATAAAAAGACTGGGAATATTTAGCCTAACAAACAGAAAGGTAAGGAATGACATGATTACAGCCTTTAAATGTTTGAAGGGCTGTCACAGAGAAAAGACTACGGATTTATTCTTCATAATACCTGAGAGTAGACAAGAACCAATAGATGAAAGCTTTACAAAGACAGATCAAAAGTTGAAATAAAGAAAATCCCCTCACCAGGAGAATCATTAAGCAGTGGAAAAGTATGCCTCCTAGAGTTATGGGTGTTTCATTACTGGACACTTGAATGGGATAATTAGAAGATTCCTGCCCTGGACAAGAGATTAAATTAAAAGACTTCCAAGGTACTTTCCAACTCTATGATTCTATGATTCCAAATAAAAATCTGAGATCAAGAATTGTGTGCTACAGGAATAAGAGATAGAGTGATTATTTTGGAACCTATTGTCATTAATTGAAAAATCAGAAAGACAATTACTTCATAATGTTATTGAGCTTTCTGATGCTCAGAATATAGAATGTTATAATTATCAGGGCATATAAAATATACATCATGAATTTGAATTGTTTTTGAATAGGGAATATGATTTAATAGACATAACTTAGATCTGGCTGGAATATCGGAATTGAAGGATATTGAAAAGAAACAAGAGACGTTGGTTTGCTAAACATATCTACATCTGTACAAAATTTAAATAGAATGAAACTGGTGTTCTGCTGAAATCATGTGGATTAAAATAACACAAAGGAGGAATTAAACCACATCACTATTAATATCAATCACTTTAGTAAAACCTTGGCAAAATTGACACTTAACTTGATTAGGCTTTAGTCTTATACCAGTCCTGACAGTATTGAGTAACTTTCATCCACTCTCCAATCTTTCTTTTTAGGAAAATTTATTGAGAGGACAGTGGACTGTCGGATTTAAAAGGCTGAAGCTTTTTAGTCAAGGCTCAGGTCTGATTACAGTATTGGGACAGCAGTAATTGGACTTCTGAAAGGGAAGGATAGGTAATGATGCAAATGATCTGGCCCTCCTTGAACTCCCAATTGTTTTTGATATCATCAGTGATGGCATTCTTTTGGAATGCCTTCAGGGGTTGGAGTAGGGAGAACAGTTTTGCATTGATTCTACACTTTCCTCCATGTCTAGTTCCACTTTTTAATTGGAGGAGCGAAGAGCTCTAGCCCTAATCCCTTGCTGTGTGGGCCATCTCAGGGCTTTGGTTTCTCACTGCTTCTCTTTAATATGTCCTGCTAAGGGAAGTTCATGCACTGACAAGGATCTAGTAACTATCAGTAAACTAAAGATACCCAGCTTTTCATCTCCACCCCTGGCCTACTAGGCAATGCATACTTCATAATCCTCCTCTTGTAGATGCTGATGTTGCAGAAGCTTTTCTGGTGAGTCAAAGGATAGCAAATAATAAATGAAACATTGCACTATTATAGTACAAGCTCTTCCACTTTTCTATATTCATTGCTATTCTGTAATGTATATACAAATGAGAGCACCAGAGATAGTGTTACAATGATACAGGGCTGCTTTTGTCATTTTGTTCAAAGCATCAGATAACTTGAGATACCTCTAAGTGAGAGAGACATATTTTGTGGGATGCCAAAGAGTTTGAATCTGAAGACAGTCCTCTTCATTTTTTCTTCTTTGAGTTTTGAAAGAAAAAGTAATGGATGCATTAATGCATAACTTGGGGGCGGGAGGTTACTGTGGTATGGGATTACTAAAAAAATAAATAAAAAGCAACACCAAACAGAAAAAGAAGTATGATGAAAGAGATGTTATGAAAATACGAGGACAGGAAAGGGAAGGGATAAAGACTGATAAAGAAAAGTCTTTATTGAGAAAGAAAGATGGATGGATGGATGGATGAAAGGAGAGAGGGACGGAGGGAGGGAGAGAGGGAAGAAGGAAAGAAGGATTTAATAGGTAAAGGGAAAAAGAAGTTAGCAATCTTAAATTTCCATGAGATAGAGTATGCATGTTTACATATTTCTATTTCTGTGTACCATTCCTCTATGACTCAAATTGAAAACAGCACAATTTAAGAGATTAATAGAAAATGAAACAAGTGCAGAAAAAGGCAAAAAGATGAACAGCTGATGAGTGGAAGTGTTATCTATTTATCAACAACAACAACAGAAAAAAAATACAGTGGCATTCGATGTGCTGTCCCCATTGTCAATTCATATTCTTTTCTGTTACCTCTATTTTAAATCACTGCAACCACCCAAGTAAAAGGTAAAAATACCTTACATATTTTATATATTTTGAATCAGTCCTTGGGAAAAGAAAGGGAGGGACACAATTTTAATAGTGGCACAGATGACATAACCTAGTCTCATTTATGGCTGGCTACAGATAAAGGGAATAAAGGGAATGAGCCGAGGTGGCACAGTGGTTAGAGTGCAGTACTGCAGCTAGTTCAGCTGACTGCTAGTTCAGCAGGTCAGCAGATCAAATCTCACCGGCTCAAGGTGTACTCAGCCTTCCAACCTTCCGAGGTGGGTAAAATGAGGACCCAGATTGTTGGGGGCAATATGCTAATGCTAATGCAATATGCAATATGCTATATGCTATATGCTAACTTTGTAAACTTTGTAAACCGCTTAGAGAGGGCTGTAAAGCACTATGAAGTAGTATAGAAGTCTAAACAATAATAATAATATGATTCATAAAAGTTGTTGCAGTAGAAGGGACTTCCGGCTGACGTCATGGCAAGATCGGATGCGAGGACCGGTTGTCCACGCTCACACACTGAGTTTTCCCCATTGGAGAACTCCAAAAGAACCTAAAGCCACCCTGTAGGGATGGTGAAGGAAAGAAAGGCACCCTGCAGGTTGCGGGGCAGTTGCAACTCTCCTGTTTGATCCAGGGTTCTTCCCTCTTATTCTCGATGAGGAGAGGCAGCCATCATGGCTGCCTTGAAGCTGGGACAGCCGAGGCAACAAAGAAAGTGCAGGAGCAGTATAAATGAACAGTGATTGGAACAGGGTGATATGACTTTTTTGCTACCTAAAATTTAACCCTAAAAGGAAAAAATATCCAGGAAAGAGTCTCTTAGAATTATTTGTTAAAGTGGTAAACAATTATTCAGAGAAAAATCTCAGACCTGAAAGAAAGAAACTAAGGGGAGAAAAGCAAAAAGTTTTAAAAATAAAATAAAATATAGAAAATTGGACTTCTAAGCTGGGTAGGTGCTGTTTTGGAAAAGCATTTTAAAATGCTGGAACTTTTTACTTAAATAACTGACTTTGCTTCTATAAATCAAATTAAAATTGAATTAAATACCTGTTAGAATTGAGACAATGTTGAAACCTAAGCTGAGGGTGCCACCTACTGTTGAATGCAAAATATAACATACCCCTACAAGCCTGGGAAAATTTCTGATAAGAGAAATAAACAACATCTATCTGAAGACCTGTAGTGATAATTATTGTTTTATATTTATCTACCCTATGACAACCCCTTCATGGATTACTGCCTTGTTGTGGCGAAGGGGCTTACATAGCTCAATGCAGCTATGAGCTATGCTGTGCAGGGCCACCAAAGACAGACAGGTCATAGCAGAGAGTTCTGACAAAACGTTATCCACTGGAGAAGGAAATGGCAACCCACTCCTGTATCTTTGCCATGAAAACCCGATGGATAGTACCAAAAGGAAAAAAGAAATGATGCTGGAAAATGAGCCCCTCAGGTCGGAAGGTGTCTAATATGCTACTGGGAAAGAGCAGAGGGCTAGTACTAGTAGTGCCAGAAAGAGTGAAGCGACTGGGCCAAAGCCGAAAGGATGCTCAGCGGTGGATGCATCTGGTGGTGAAAGAAAAGTCCAATGCTGTAAAGATTTTTTCTCCATAGGAACCTGGAATGTAAGATCCATGAATCAAGGAAAGCTGGACATGGTGAAACAAGAGATGACAAGATTGAACATTGACATTTTAGGAATCAGCAAACTAAAATGGACAGGAATGGGTGAATTTAATTCAGATGGCCATCAGGTATACTACAGCGGGCAAGAATCTCTCAGAGGAAATTGAGTAGCTTTATCATCATGGGGGATTGGAATGCTAAAGTAGGAAGCCAAAGGATAACTGGAATAACAGGCAAGTTTGGCCTTGGAATACAAAATGAAGCAGGGCATAGGCTGATAGAATTCTGTCAAGATAATAGGATGGTCATAGCAAACACTCTTTTCCAACAACCCTAGAGACGACTCTGCACATGGACATAACCAGAGGGTCAACACAGAAATCAGATTGACTATGTGCTCTGCAGCCAAAGATGGAGAAGTTCTATATAGTCAGTAAAAACAAGACCAGGGGCTGACTGTGCCTCAGATCATGAGCTTCTCATTGCAAAATTTAGACTTAAATTGAAGAAAGTAGGGAAAAGCACTAGGCCATTCAGTTATGAACTAAATCATATCCCTGATGAATATACAGTAGAGTTGACAAATAGATTTAAGGAATTAGATCTGATAGAGTGCCTGAAGAACTATGGACGGAGGTTCACAACATTGTACAAGAGGTAGCAACTAAAACCATCCCAAAGAAAAAGAAAGGCAAGAAAGCAAAATGGTTGTCTGAGGAAGCTTTGCAAATAGCTGAGGCAAGAAGGGAAGCGAAAGGCAAGGGAGAAAGAGAAAGATACACCCAGTTGAATGCAGAATTCCAGAGAATAGCTGGAAGAGATAAGAATGCCTTCTTAAATGAACAGTGCAAAGAAATAGAAGAAAACAATAGAATAGGGAGGATCAGCAATCACTTCAAGAAAATTGGAGATATGAAGGGAATGTTTCATGCAAAGATGGGCATGATAAAGGACCAAAATGGCAGGGACCTAACAGAGGCAGAAGAGATTAAGAAGAGGTGGCAAAATTACACAGAAGAACTATACAAGAACGAGCTTAACATCCGATAACTACAATGGGGTGGTCACTGAGCTCAAGACATCCTAGAATGTGAAGTCAAATGGGCCTTAGGAAATCTGAGCAACAACAAAGCTAGTGGAGGAGACAGTATTCCAGCTGAGCTATTCAAAATCTTAAGACAATACACTCACTTAAAAATGTTACACTCACTGCAAATTTGGAAAACTCAACAGTGGCCACAGGATTGGAAAAGGTCAGTTTACATTCCAATTCCAAAGAAAGGCAATGCCAAAGAATGTTCAAACAATTGCACCATTGCACTCATTTCACATGTTAGTAAGATTATGCTTAAAATCCTACAAGCTAGCTCCAGCAGTATGTGGATTGAGAACTACCAGATGTATTGGCAGGATTTCAAAGAAGCAGAGGAACTAGAGATCAAATTGCCAACAGCAAGGCTGTATACTGTTGCCCTGCCCATTTTAATAATAATAATAATAATAATAATAATAATAATAATAATAATAATAATAATAATAATAATAATAATAATAATTTTATTTCTATACCGCCCTTCTCCCGAAGGACTCAGTGCGGTGTACAGCCTAATTAAAAACAGAATAAACATCAATTTAAAATAATTTAAAAATATTAAATAAATTTGGCTTAATTTAAAACCCCAAAAATTTAAAACATCCAATTTAAAATTATATTGCTAACCCAGCCTGGTGGAACAATAGGGTCTTGAGTGCGCAGCGAAATACCCGGAGGTCAGAAATCTTACGAATGTCCGGAGGCAGTTCATTCCACAGGGCTGGGGCTCCCACAGAGAAGGCCCTCCCCCTGGGTGTCGCCAGCCGACATGACTTGGCCGATGGCACCATGAGGAGACCCTCTCTGTGGGAGCGAACTGGCCTGTGGGAGGCTATTGGTGGCAGAAGACGGTCTCGAAGGTACCCGGGTCCTATGCCATGGAGCGCTTTAAATATATGCAGAGCACATCATGAGAAAGGCGGGGCTAGATGAATCAAAAGTTGTTATTAAGTTGTTATTGTTATTAAGATTGCCGGGAGAAATATAAACAACCTCAGATATGTAGATGATATCACTCTAATGGCAGAAAGCGAAGAGGAACTAAAGAGCCTCTTGATGCGGGTGAAGAAGGAGAGTGCAAAAGTTGGCTTGAAACTCAACATTAAGAAAACTAAGATCATGGCATCCGGCCCTCTCAATTCCTGGCAAATAGATGGGGAAGAAAAGGAAGTAGTGACAGATTTTATTTTCCAGGGCTCCAAGATCACTGCAGATGGGGATTGCACCCAAGAAATTAAAAGATGCTTGCTCCTGGGGAGGAAAGCTATGGCAAATCTAGACAGCATACTAAAAAGCAGAGACATCACCCTGCCCACAAAAGTGTGTATAGTCAAGGCTATGTTTTCCCAGTTGCAATATATGGCTATGAAAGTTTGACCATGAGAAAGGCTGAATGCCAAAGAATTGAGGCCATTGAACTATGGTGCTGGAGAAGACTCCTGCAAGTCCCTTGGACTGCAAGGCAATCAAACCGGTCAGTCCTAGAGGAGATCAACCCTGACTGCTCTTTAGAAAGCCTGATCCTGAAGATTTTGGCCACCTAATGAGAAGGAAGGACTCACTGGCAAGAGCCTAATGCTGGGAAAGATTGAGGGCAAAAGAAGAAGGGGACGACAGGGAATGAGGTGGCTGGATGGAGTCATTGAAGCAGTAGGCATGAGCTTAAATGGACTCCAGAGAAAGGTAGAGGACAGGAAGGCCTGGAGGAATGTTGTCCATGGAGTCGTGATGGGTTGGACACGACTTTGCAACTAACAACAACAACTTTATGGCCATTGGAGACTCAACTGCAATACCAAGGAAGAGATCTAATTAAAGCAACTTTTTAATATTAAGACATTTGACTAAACTTATAAAGTGGATTTAAAGAGACACTTGGACAGCTTTCTGGACTGCTTAAATGAACCTGATTGATTAACTGTGGGTTATAAAGAATGATAACTACTGTACTCTCTGAATAACAGCATTAGGCCTGAATATATGGTTTTTGGACTATTGAGCAAAAATGGGAATGAGAAGATGGAAGAAATTTTTTGGAAGAAATTGCATTGATGTTTCAAAACATTAAGGACATTATGACAAAGAACTCTAGAGAGATAAAGAACCTTATGCATGGCACAGATGGGAAAATAGAAAACATTCAACAAGGGACAATGAATAAAGATCACCATGTGACAGATAGGAGCTTGGGCCGACACTCTAGAGGCCTGGCAGTATAAGATGGGAGAGATGGAAGAAATATATAGACTGAATAGTAAAGATGTAGAGGTCAATAGATACAAAGATCCAAGAAAGAAGTATGGGAGCAACCCAAAAAATGAATAAGAATTGAAGCATTAAAAGGGCAAGAGATGATGAATAGAAAGGAAAGGTTTTTTAATATAATGATGGACTGACTGAGGCCTGTCTAAAAGTTAGAAAAGAGGTAGAAATAAGAGATAAAGGGAATATTAGTATACACATTTTTGTATAACAGAATAAAAGTAATAAATAGATGAGAAGATTAGAGGTTGGAAGAGGGTATTACTAACTGATTGGCATTAGAATGGCACATTGAAACAGTAAACAACTAAATAATGAAGGATTATATCTTAATACAAATATGTGTATTAATACTAAAATTATATAAGTTTGATTAATGTGATAAATATTAATATTATTATTGTTATTATGTTAATAATGTTATTATTAACATTACTATTTGTTATCTAGCTGTGTCAAAGCTGTGAAGTTTTTTAACACAAACATGCTACCACAAATATATATATATATATATATATATATGTAGGTCTTTGGTTATTCGGGTCTTCTCCCACGTAAAATTGGAAGTGTCTCGGCGACGTTTCGACGAAGTCTCATTCGTCATCTTCAGGCTGGTGTTCTCGGCAATTGCTCCTGGAAGCACGAAGCCGAGAACACCAGCCTGAAGATGACGAATGAGACTTCGTCGAAACGTCGCCGAGACACTTCCAATTTTACGTGGGAGAAGACCCGAATAACCAAAGACCTACATACAAACACCCGCGAAAACCTGAGAAAACAAATATATATATATATATATATATATATATATATATATATATATATATATATATATATATATATATATATATATGTGTGTGTGTATAGTTAATATTTCGGGTTTCTTCCCGTGTAATTGTGGATATATCCCTAAAAGGGTAGAAGCGACGTTTCGGCAGAATCCCATCTGCCATCATCAGGCTTATGCCAGTAGTCATTTTGCACTAACTGACGTTGGAATTTCAAATCTGGTGTTGGTATTCTGGGATGGCTCCACCTTTTCATTCTGATTGGTTGGGAGTCCCAGTATGTGTTTATTGGTTTGGCTTCGGGTGTATGGTCGGTTTTTCTCCACTAGGTGGCAGGGCTTCATCTTTGTGGCTGGTTTGAATATGATTTGGTTGGCATTTTTTTGTGCAATGTTTGGTCCATCTTCCACATATGGTGTCAAGATTCGTCTATCTATGAGAGCAGGTTTCCAAATAGTAGGCAGACGTGAAGTGTCATCCCGTTTATTCATGCAATATGGTCTTCTTTCCATTTCTATTGCTTCTCTGATTATCCTGCCATTGAGATGTTCTATTTTTGCAACTGTTTTTGTTTTATTAAAATTAATGTTGTGTCCTGTTGTATTTATATGTTGAACTAATGATGATGTGTGTTCTTGCTTTTGTATTGAGTTTTTGTGTTCCTCGATGCGCACACTCATTCTTCTGTTGGTCTGTCCAATGTATGTTGATGGGCAGGAAGCACATGGGATTTCATATATGCCTTGATCTTCTAATTCTATTTTGTCTTTGGGGTTTCTCAGAATGGACGATATCTTTCTATCTGTGCAAAATATGGTTTTGATGTTATGTTTTTGTAGTACTTTGCTAATTTTATCTGTTGTACCCCTTATATAGGGCAAGATGGCTTTCCCATTGTTTTGTTCCTCTTGTTGTTTTTTATTCTGTCTTGGTGTTGTATGTTTGATCATATTGATGACTTTATTTCTACAGAACCCATTTGATGTCAGTACATTAGTTAGTGTATATAATTCAGTTTGTAAATGTGCTTCATCAGCCAGACGTTTAGTTCTTGTGGTTAATGTTTTGGCAACAGAGTTTATTTGTGCTGGATGGTGGTGTGATTTGGCGTTGAGATAGCGGTTCGTATGTGTCTTCTTTTGATAGATGGTATGTCCTAAGGTGCCATCAGATTTTTTATAAATTAATACATCGAGGAAAGGTAACTGGTTTTCTGATTCTATCTCCATGGTGAATTTTATTTTGGGATGGAGGCTGTTCAAATGTACTAAGAAGTTTTCCAATTTATCTCTTCCATGTGGCCAGATCACAAAGGTGTCATCAATGTATCTGAGCCATAATTTTGGTTTGTTAACAGTTTTTTCTAAGGCATTGGATTCGAATTCTTCCATGAAAAGATTAGCGATGACTGGTGATAATGGTGATCCCATTGGTGCACCTTCTACTTGTTTATATCTCTGTCCTCTGAGTATGAAATATGTGTTGGATAAACAATGTTCTGTTAAGTTTGTGATATGTTTTGGTAGTTGATATTTGTTTTTAATTGATGACAAGGCTTCTTTGACAGGTATTTGTGTGAATAGTGATACAACATCAAAGCTTACAAGAAGGTCACTTTCTTTTATGTGTTGCTTTTTTATTATTTGTATGAAATGGTATGAGTTCTGTACATATGAAGCAGCAGATTCTGCATAAGGTTGAAGATGTTTTGCTAAATGTATAAATGCATAAATGTATGTATGTATATATATGTATATATAGTTAATATTTCGGGTTTCTTCCCGTGTAATTGTGGATATATCCCTAAAAGGGTAGAAGCGACGTTTCAACAGAATCTCATCTGCCATCATCAGGCTTATGTGAGGAGTCTTTTGCAGTAACTGCCGTTACTATTTCAAATCTGGTGCTGGTAGTCTGGTGTGTGTGTGTGTGTGTGTGTGTGTGTGTGTGTGTTTCTTCTAGCCAGGTTTTCCCTACGTAACCAAGGTTTTTCTGCAGCCCTAGCTCAGTAGAATCACATCCACTCGATTCTGGGCTTTTTTTTCTTTTCTGGCAACCAGCAAGTTCCAGTTGCCAGGTGGGAGACTTATATAGATCTATTTCCAGTTCGTTTGCATTCATCAGTAGGCCACACCCACATCTTATGTATCCTCCCTGTAAAGGTATATACCTTTAC